>NW_022196913.1:60604529-60608119 GCF_008632895.1 Mastomys coucha
GACAGCTACGGTGTATGTATGTGTATGTGTAGATGATATATATCTATGTATATGCATATGTATATGTATATATATATATGTATACACTTATGTATATATAATAAATTAAACCTTTAAAAAAAACAGGAAGCAAAGAGAGTACAGTGGAGATGACCAGCGGCTCTTGAAATCTCAAAGTCTGTCCTTAGTAACAGATCCTCAAGCAAGACCACACCTTTTCATTCTCTCTAGACAGCCACCTACTGGGGACCTGTAGGTCTCAAATGCCTGAGACTTAGGAGGGACATCTCATTCAAGCCACCACAGATCCACCTTTGTGATACAGGAATACTCCCTGGTGACTAACCATCTCTCAAAGGTCAGTGCCATTGCCATGAGGATCCAGCTTTGAACTTGGGAGCTTTGAGAAATACAAGCCCAAGCAACAGAGATTGTTGCTAATGGGAAGGGAGGGGAGCAGAAGATGCAGGAAGCACAGAAATGTAAGAGCTTGTCTGAGTCCCATTGGGGGCAGCGCAGCCAGGACCTTGAGTTCTGGGCTCAGACCCTGACTTTACATGGAATATCATTTCCTTACCTGCGTAGCAGGGTCAGTTGGCAGTGCCTTACTCAGGCTGGCTGAGCCTACTTGAAAGACCCAGACGAGGCCATCTGTATGTGATGATTGCTGCCATGGTCCCCTCCACACATTCTCCCTGGTCCACACACTGCCATTCATGAGGTTAGGACGGTGAAGTTATTACGGTGAAACTGGCATGTAATGGATGCCCAATAAATATTAGCGGGATGAAGGGCTAGAATTTAAACAGGTGCCCTTGAAGGCTCCTACAGCCATTAATCTTCTTTTAAAAGGATTCTTCCCACAACTTCCTGCCCAGGACTAACCTTCGAGCAGGGAGCCTGCTCGGCATACCTTTCCTGGGTCTGCTTGGCCATGATGGCCCCATTCCTGGTATACCCTAGTTGCTAGCTGGAGACAAGGGTTTCTCAAGAGACAGACACTAGTCTTCTTGGTGGAGACGCTAGGGAAGAACCGTCTGCTAACGAGCTTCTCCAGGGGTTTGTGCGAGCCAGAGCCCTCCCCCAGCCTCTGGGGAGGGGGTCTGGCTAGCTTGCAAAGGAGGCTGCGAGCCTGTCAAGGTTAACAGATAGTCCTTGGCTCTCCCCTAGGAAGTTATTCAACTGCTCCCCTGACTTAGGCTACATTGTTTCAAAGCATGTGGTATAAACTACTGACCACTGGGGAATTGCTTAAATGAACAAACTAATTCCGCCCCCCCAACCCCCACCTGAGGTTGACGTTGAGTGAAGAGTTCAGGGGGTTCTTTTGCAGAAATCCAGTAGGTCAGCAGAACTGAAGTTACATCACGTGTCCAACTTTTTGCATGGTAGGACTTCTTGCCTGCGTTGTCTCAGCTGCTCCCGGTTGCTAGTTGTGACAAGCCAGGGAAGTGGCCCGCACTGGAGCTGGAAAAGTTTGGGTTAGAGAAGTTTCAGCAGAATTCTGCCCTCTTGCTCTCTTCCACAGTGGCCCAAACCTACCCTTTCAAAGAACTTTGCCTAAGAAATACTTGAATCTAAGCATGGGGGAGTCAGAGGCAGGGGGATTGCTTGCTATAAGATGAAGACTATCCTGTCTGCTAACTAGCTATTTCAGGGCTGTGTGTGAGCAAGAGCCTTGATTGTGGGTTCTAAGCTAGTCAAGGATATAATGTCAAATGATATTGAGAAACAAGGGACGGACAAAGTAAGACATGGGAGGTAGGGAGAGACAGAGAGAGACATGAAAAGAGAGAGACAGAAAGAGAGACAGAGAGATGTAGAGAGAGGAAGAGAGAGGGAAAGAGGGAAAAAGAAAAGGAAAGAGAGGGAGAGGAAGAGAGAGAGAAAGGCAGAGAGAGATGGGGAGAAATGGAGAGAGACATACACAGAGAGACACACAGAGAGACACAGAGAAAGAGAGATATATAGAGATAGAGACACACAGAGAGATAGAGAGAGAAATGGGGGGGATACAGAAAGACAGAGACAAAGAGACATAGACAGAAACAGAGAGACATAGAGACAGACAGAAACAGATGACAGAGGGGGTAGTCACACACTGATCACAGATAGATAACTTCTAGAAAGTACTATCAGAGACTCTTACGGAGACAAGGATACCTGGCCCAAACTAGTGGCTCCTAATCCTGGCCCAGCCTCCTGGTTACCTGGGCACTTGCAAAACAGTAGCTGGACCTCCATAGCCTGGACTTATTCAACAGCCAGGGGCAGTAGAGAGGGGGTCTCAATCCTTCTTGTGGCCCCAGATGTTGCTCCCTCTCTGTGTCACAGGGGTAGGTGATGGCTGACTGTCTTGGTCACTTTCTGTTGAGGAATTCTGTTGACAGATACCCCGCCATTCAAATCTCAATATGCTGGAGAAGACACTGGGGCCTTGCACACGCTAGGCAAGTACTCTAACTCTGAATTATGTCCCGGTCCTGGATGGCAAAAACTTGAGCCTTTTGATATTTATGGATCCTTTGACACTGGGTGAGAAGCAGTGTGTTATGAGTCTCTCTGCGAGGGAGGGCTCCACACCTCTGCTCCATTCATCCACCATCTTGTCATAGGAAAGCCCACAGCTCCCTATGAGATTTGTGGAGCGGGTGGTTCTGTTTGCCTGTTAAAGGAACATGGAGTCTGTCTTTTCTCCCCGTGTTCGTGGTGGCTGCTGCTGTAACAATATAGTCCAGTAAGGTTGTTACCCAGGAAGCAGAGAGGAAGATTTAAGAAGGCAGGTTATGTTTTTCATGCGCGTGCTGAGTTCCCTCTAGTCTCTTCTGCTATGCTGGACCTTGACTTAGAAATGCATTTGTCTTCCTCTCCCCATAATTCCACACGAGTCCCTGCTGCATCAGGGAATCAGATAGCTTCCTTCTGCGTGTGCCTTTGAGATAACACATCTCCCCAGTGTCTTGGCTCTTTGCAGAAGTAGGAATGTAGGGATCATGCATCCAGCCAGCTTGGGTGTACAACTCTAGTATTCTGTTTGTGGGTTCCTGTCTAGGTCAAGGCCAAGCTTCTAGGGCTTTGAGAGTTCCTCTTAAGAGACCAGGCGATCCATGAGTGCATCCTCAGCAACCGTCATGCTGTTGGAAGGCTCCGATAGGGATTCTGGTTGCTCCTGGTTGGGAGGCCATCTCCTGGTGGTTGGGATGCCGTCTCCTGGCTGTAGATCCAGGGCTGACTGTGGGTGCCGACTTCCTCCGGCAGTCTGTAGGCATGTGTGTGCTATTTATGTGTCTAATAGGCTTCCTTACTGAGGCGACATTTACATGCTATAAAAAGTCCATTAGCTGAATTTAAGCTTCTCCAGAGAACATGGGGCCTAACCTGCATCTGGCATTTGACACACAGGCTTGAGAAGTCCCATGGACTCCTTCTCTGGATCAAACCTGAGATGGGAACAATAAGCTCTGCGGAACAGGCAGGTGGGTGAACGAATGCATGAAGGGAGGAAGGAGGAGGGATGGAGGAGGGAAGGAATGAGGGAGGAGGGATGGAGGAGGGAAGGAATGAGGGAGGAGGGAGGAGGGAGGGAGGAG
>NW_022196913.1:60608348-60613854 GCF_008632895.1 Mastomys coucha
GGGAGGAGGAAGGGAGGAGGGAAGGAGGGAGGGAGGAGGGAGGGAGGAAGGAAGGAGGGAGGGCAATCTAGGGTTAAACATATTTCTTACAAAATAAGGGAGACTTGTATGTATGTATGTATGTATGTGTGTGTGTGTGTATGCATTATGTACTTGTTTGTATGTATGAGTACTCAGTAAACAGCCTCTTATTTCTAATGTACCAGTAACATGGTCAGTATTCATCGCTGTGAACATCACCAAGACAGTTCTGTTAGTTTTACAGGCGGAGTGTTTTCAAACCATTCCCCATGGTAAAAATCAACGTCTGGAAGTTTTGCTTTCACTTTGGGTAAAGACGTCACCGGGTTATGAACCAGTACAAGGTTAGCTTTTCCCAGGGCTATACTCTAAGCCTGAATCTTGGCTCGAGGCTGGTCCCAGTGGCCCCTCTGTAAATGCACCAGCTCTGCTGGTCCCTCTATTGCCCTGGGAAGGTCGTCTGAGTCGTGGAACCAGTGTGGGTACCTTGTATTTGAAGCAGGGTCTCTGTTACATGACTGGGCCATGGCAGAACTTGCCTTGGGTCTTAGTGTGTCCTTCTAGGCCTGGCTTGAGGCCTAGGCTGGCCTGTGTGCCTTCCATGCGGACTTTCCTAGGTTCCTGGAGAGGCTCCACCTCACGTCTCTTGTGCATCATTGACAGGGAGAGGAGGTGATCGGCCCCAAAATCACACCTGGATTAAGAGGGGGTGAGAAATACAGAAGGAAAATGTTGGGGGTCTCACAGTAAAATATGATCTTGTACTTCAGCTCCGCTCAGCTCCGCTCAGCTCCGCCCTGCTGTCCTACTATGTGAACCTGACTGAGACGCTTTGATTCCTCCGAGCCTCGATCTGCTCACTTTAAAATAGGAGTGAGCTCCATATCTCCCAGGTTGCTCTGAGGGCTTTGTGGACATGGTGCCTGTAAACTATCAGTGTCTCCTGGATGCAGGAGAGTGAGACTCCGACAGCCTGGGTTCGGGTCCTGTAACTGGAAGCGCAGTGACCTGCTAATTTTCCTTTCCTAAACTATGTGTGCTTTTGCCTTGTTTCTAGTGATACCCAAAGTCCCAGGCACTGAGTTGAACCTGTCACCAGCTGGGCCAGTCAGCAAAGGGTTGCCACCCCATGGGCTGTGACCCCTGACTAACTCCTGTCACGAATTTCAACACCTTCTCCCCCACCCTAGGTTTGGGGAATTGGGAGCAGAGAGGCTATTCCTGGCAGTTGCTGGGGTATGCCCAGTCTCCTGACAGCTAGCAGACCCCTTGGCTAACCAGGCCTCTGGAACTCAGCCTGGCCATGACCTCGGGCCCCCAAACCTGCTGGCGGTACCCTGCTTGTCATCTGCAGCCTTGTCAGGGCCAGCTCTGTGCTCCTCTGAGTCCCTGACGGAGTGCATTGAGTTATGTAATGCTGCTGAGCCAACATTTATGAGTCACAGCCAATTTGCCGACCTCGAGTTACACTGCGCAGATGCTCCACGTCACGGCTTGCTTTTTGTCTCAGAGGCCGTAAGCAGATAGCATAACCCCGCTTACCATTAGACATTTTGCAAATCATCTGGGTTCGAGCGTGCCGCGGCCAGACAGTTCATTTATGCTGCGGATGGTATGATTTGTAAAGCAATAAATTTCCCATCTCTCTGCCAGCAATAAAGTACAGCAAGCAGGCGAGGCCGAAGCCCTCAGACACACACCGGCTCCCTGTGAGACTTGGGGAGTGTTCTGTCAGGTTTTGCTTCTCTGTCCCCGAGTTTGCTGGATTCTGAGAAGCCAGGTTTGGGCCATAAATCCCCTCTTCTATCTGGGTGACTCCTGGCCCAGCACGAGTTTGTTATTAGCATGTGTAATCAGCCCTCAGCCCCCATCATGACCCGTCTGTTACTTCTTGGGTCCCTCTTGTTCTTTCGTTAGAGGGAGAGCCTAGGCAGACATCACTGACTGGGTTGTGGAAAGTCATTGACCATCCTGCCTCTTTGTAGCTGCACAGTCTGTATCTGGGTGGAGTCACAGTGTGTGAAGCTTGGGGGAGGGGCATAGAGAGGGGAGAGCAGCGGGAGCTTTTCTTATTGCCCATGAGACAAGGACATGGGATTTGTTGCCTGAAAGGAGATCTCTTGTTGTCAGAGGTGGTTAAGGTCAGAGTTGGGGTAAGCCTGAGAAGGGCCAGGTCTCTGAGGGTTAGAATCTGGGGCCCGGGGGGCGGGGGGAGGGCGGGGACACCTGTCATTAGCAGAGAGGTCCACAGAAGCAGGATTGACAAGGGGACGCCAGGGTTAGGTGGCTGGTGTGTCCATTTCTGTTTGGGCTTTCCTCATTCTGGATAGTAGCTTGTGCTAGATGGGTCTGTCTCTATCCTGGTCTCTGACTTAGATGGTAGGTGCTTCAGACCCTGGCAGTCAATAAGGTCACATCCCTTCTGTGGAGAATGTTAGCCAGAGATACCCCTCAGGAGGTGAGCATCCTTACAGCCAGCCCCTAGGGCTTCTTTAACTCGCATCTTCCTTACCATCTAATTTTCCTCTCCCTTTGCCTCCTCTCCCTCCTTTAAAAGTTTTCCTCTCTTTTGTCCACGTTTGATATATTTGCTCTCTTGTCCCGTTTTAAATTTGAATCGCATTTAACAGAAGCAGGGAAAACAAGTTCTTTGTCCCCGTGGCTTGTGTGTGCTATTTCCTCCGGGTATAGATGTTCCATCAGGGCTCCTAAGTCCCTGGCAAAGGACACCCCTCCAGTTAGGCAGCTCTGCTGTCACCTGCTGGTCTGTGGGGCCCACTGCTGCCTCCCTCCCCCTTGGGCTTATATTCATTCATTGGTTTCCAACCTCAGAGATGAAACTGGGAAGGGGGATCTTGGAACGGGAAGGTTGAACTCCAGGTGGGCTCTATTCTGTCCCTCACACCCAGCTTCTCCCGAGCCTCAGCAGGGGTCCCTCAGCCCCTCCCTCTCAACCTTTGACCTCTGTCCGCCCTGAGGTGGAGGCGAGGGTTTGCCCAATAGAACTGTGATGGAGACCGAAGGAGATGACCTGGCATGCCCGGGCTTTCCGTAACCGTTCAACAATACAGATCTGATGCAGGTCCTGGGCACACAGCCTTCCCATTGCTCAATCTGAGCACAATGCCTTACAGGTTCTGGTGTTTGTGACTGTTCTCTGACTCCTCGGAGCACTCACTGCTCAGCTCTGATCCTTCAGGTGACATCTCTGGAGGTGACAGAAGGCTTCTGAGAGAGAACTGTTAGGGAATTAGGAGAGTCTAGCCTGGAATGTTCTTAGACCTTATCCTCAGGGAATGTGGGATGAGTGCTGGGGGCAATCCGGGTCACAGGGAGAAAGCTGGTTCTTTTCATCCTTAGCTCTTTAGAGAAAGAGGAGGGCCAGAGGTTGGAAGTGTGTTCAGGATGGATAGGTCAAAGAACCTGAGGAAGAGCGGCTCTGGAGAACAGCTAGGAACATCCAGGGAGGAGTCCTGAAGCTGGTGTTGGGAGTCTAAGTGGGCAAGAGGCCCAGGAAGGAGGCCTGGGATCAAGTCACTTTCCGCTGTGGTGCAGGGATGCCCACATTCCCAGTGACTGGGTGAGGACTGACAGAAGGCTCCCAAGGTCCAGCAGGGCATCAGCGATCACACTATGAGCAGACCACAGCACTGAGCTCTAGGGGAGTCACCACTATTAGCTTTTCACTTAACATAGTAGCTTCTGGAGTAGGCAGGCACCAGGAGAAGAGACCCCAGGTAAATTAATTGTTCCAAACTTCCCAGCAAGGGAAGAAAGAAATACAGAGATAATGACCACATTACAGCCTTGTAGAAGACTGTAAGCAGCGTGTGGCCAGAGGCCTGTGTGCTCGAGGTGTATATGACTTTCTGTGACAACCCTGGTTTGTGTGCAGATACCTGGCGCCCATCGACACTGAGTGTGTTATATGCCAGTCCATGCCTGAGTCTCTAATGTCCAGTAGCCCCTGGGCTTGCCCAGGCATCCTCTTGGTTGACAGAAATCCTTCTTCTTCGGCTCCTATTGGCCCTGAAGAAATGGTTGAGCCGTGCATTTTCATGATTTGACTCATGATAACGCCAAGGAAGGAGGCAAGGGGGTGACTCACACCAGCTTAATAAAGTCATGTGTATTTGTGGGAGTGACAGATGGATCACCAGTTGGCAGGCCACTTGCCCATGGCTGCCAGTACCCCAGCCTCAGAAAACACCAAGTCCAATCATCCTGCAGAATATTTAGTCTCCTGGAATTATTTTTATTTGAGCTAATGTGTGAGGCTTCCTCCTTCTGCCACTCTGGACACTCCAGAAGTCGGCCATCTTGGCTAGGAAGAAGCCAATAAACTCAAGATTTCCTGTGACCAGAGTGACTGAAGCTTCCTGAACTGACTTGGAGTCCTGAGCCCCAGTGCTGGAATCGGGGTGGGGTGGTTAAGTGACTCTTCTCTGTAGGGTGTGAAGGGTAGGGCCAGCTGGGTCTGTACATCTCACATACCTTCTTCAGGCTTCTGGGATCAGGTTCCTCACAGTAGCAAGTGACAATGAAGCGGAGTCACCTGGGAAGTCACTCCAGAAGACTCAGGAGGGATCCAGTGGCTTCCTGACACCTAGCCAGTGTTGACATTGGATCTAGTGCTGTTGGTCGTATGGCTCGTGACTTCCCCAGTGACAGAGCACTCAGGCAAGAGAACAGGAGGAGATCAGGTCCCCTGGTATAGGGGATTGGCATCTGTACCTGGGCCAGCTTAGGGATGGTGGCCCTTAGATTTAGAACTTGGATTCCTTTCAAGAGTTCTGGGCCTCAGAGGGTCCCATTCAAATCTAAAGACCTTCTAGACGTGGTCTCCTCTTCTCAGCCCTTTGACATCCTCTCTCTACATTTGCTGTGCTGTGGGGATATGCTAAGGTCAGAGATGGGTGTGGCTGGGAGGAAGGGCTTCTGGGAGCCTGGAGCTTGGCTAGAAGGCATCCTCTCTTGTCTAGCCCTGAGCATCAGTTTGGTGTGATCTGGCCTGTAAAGCATTAACATTGTGAGCAGCTCTGTAATTGCCAGTTTTTGTTACTGTCACCATTACTAATGACATTACTTAGTATGTCACGGGGAAGGGATGAATAGTACAGAACAGGGAACTTGCTTCACAAGAGCTGGATCACAGCCCTCTTTGTCACACTGAAGGTGGGGACACTGAGGCCTAGGAGAGGGAGAGGCTCTGGGCAGTGTTTGTGTGTGTGTGTGTGTGTGTGTGTGTGTGTGTGTGTTGTGCGCGCATGCCTGTGTTACAGCGAGAGTGTGGCAGGAACAAGCCTTCAAGATCACTCCCCTGTCGTGAGGCTATCCCACTGGATGGATGGTCTGAGGAGATTCCTGAAGGAGGTGGGTTTTGAGGTGAATCTTGGAGTAAGAATTGGAAAGAGGCCAGCAGGGGAGGGAGGAGAGATGGCATATGCTTGCTAGTGAGGATGATGTACAGGGGTGGCCGGGGGGG
>NW_022196913.1:60613864-60624252 GCF_008632895.1 Mastomys coucha
GGGAGGTCATGGTGAGGCAAGGGCCTTGGGGAGCTGAAGTGAGCTACGCGATGCTTTAGAGTCTAGTCTGTAGAGGTTGCTGCCTCCTCTATAGCAGAGCTCAAGGGCAGGAGGGACAGAGGAAGCCTCATGGTGCCCAAGCTATCCCCTCTGTCACTCCTTGCAGGTGCTTCCTCTTGGCACATGCGGGTCAGGTGTGGTAGTTATAGGCAGGTACCGAGACTCATCTACTGCCTGCTTCTGTGTTCATGTTGTGGACCTTAGAGCCAGGGCCAGGCAAGATGCTGAACACGTCTATATGGGAAGAGGAAACTCATTTACTCCTCATTTACCATCAACCTCTTATAGGGGTTTCCTAGGATTCATCACAAGGAATTGCCACAAAAGCAAAGATCCCTTACCCCCTTGTCCAGAAGCCAAAAGTCAAAAGTCGAGGTGTTGGCAGCACTTTGCTTTATGGAAACTCTGGGCAATGATGTGTCCCAGGCTCACCGTGGCTGCTAGCCATCATTCCTAGGTGCTGAGTTGCCTAGCTCAAGGTGTTGGAGCCTCTTGCTCAGGCTTGGTCTATGCCTCTCCCCCTTCTGAAGACACTTGTCATTGGACTTAAGAACAACTGTGTACAGTAGACCTAGTACAACTGTGTGCATCAGCATAATCTAGCACTTAAGGCCTGGGACGACTGTGTACAGCAGCATGGTCTAGGCCTGGGACGACTGTATACAGCAGCATGGCCTAGGCCTGGGACAACTGTGTACAGCAGCTTGGTCGAGATCTCATGAGCTTTCAGTGAACGACTTCTGTAAAGATTTTTTTTTTTCTAAATTCACATTTACAAGCCCCTGGGAAGCATACTTTCACTGTGGGAAGGTGGGCCATTCTGCTCACCGTGCCACAAAGCAGCACAGGAATCCTTTCTCTTCAGAGAGAGAGAGGGGTCATAGGTTCTTTCTCATTTTGGAATGAGAGAATTAATGATGGGACAAGTTCCAGAATAGCTTAGGTCTCAGCTATAGAGTTTTTCTCAAACTGGAGAGTTGGCCCAGGTTGGAATAACGGTCATGGACATGTGGGCATCCAACAGGACCTGTCAACAGGACACGGTGACCCCAGCCTGTTCACGGAAAGTTCCATAACAGTACATTGCCAGTGTGATAAGCGCTAGTCTGGCTGGGTGCTTTAGGTTTTGAAATAGTCACTCCGCAGCTGGAGAACTGAGAGGGCTTGATTTTTTAAATTCTATTTGAGTTTAATTAAATTTCAGTGTAATCAGATCTAAGTGGCTAGTGGGGGCCATGTTGGACAGGAGAATTCCAGAGTTTTCTTGATTTGACCTTCTCTCCTTGTCTGGTCTTCATTTTATTATTGAAAATAGATTTCGTCATAAAGAGCTAACATGACTCTTTAGCTTTTTATGTGAGTAATGTTTAGAGTTTTAGCTTTTGGCTGGGCGACAGAGGCCAGATGGCGTTGGCTAGCTTTAGGCCCAGCATGAGAGAGAACAGTGTCTCCTCCAGGTGACAAGAGGAAAGACGGGAGGACGCCCGCTGGGGCAGAGTGAATCTGGAGTCCTGGCAGCAAGATGGTAGCCCGGCAAACTTCTTCCACGAAAAGGCATTAGCAACAGCTCGTCTACGCCCAGGCCTGCTCTATATGATGGAGGTTCTCCCCCCACCCCACCCCCAGCTCCTTGAGTTAGACAGGTGAAATCTGCGTCTTGCAAAGCTCTCTTCCCTACACAGCTTCTCGTCTCTGCTTCCACAGACGGGTAACACTGTCCCTGTTTTAGAATACCGTATTTCTTTTTCCTACTGTTGAGACACCGTCTTAAGTAAGCCTACATTGACTCCCACGCTTGCTTGTTTTTGACCCTTCTGAGTGACACACGGCCTGAATGAGGTGGCAGGCGCTGGGTTTCAAGCTCCAGCTACCCACTTTTCTCTCTCTGCTGTCTGCCCCAGCACATGCACGGCGGCTCCTGAAGCTTCAGAGTGTCTGCTGGCCTATCTCTGCTTGTGTTCAACGGCCTGGAGTCTCGGTCAGGAAGAAAGCAGGGTACGGCCCCCGGTTTCTACCTGCCCAGACAAGAGGCTCAGCCCTGCTCTGGAGAGAGTGGTGTGGGAGGGCAGGCTGCTGCCCAGGGTCAGGGGAGAGTGTGCTGCTGGCATGTAAGACACAAATGAGGGATTTAGAAGCATGAAGCTGGTAGGTGTTGCTAGGCAACCTTGCCATGGGGCCTGGAGGTAACCCAGTCTGGGGAGCAGTGTGTTAGCGGGGCCTCTTAAGGACAAACAGGACCCTCACCACCAGTGTCTTCCCGGAGGTGGATGGGGCAGCAAAGGTCAGCAGAGCCTTCCACCACTGAGGCTGTGGGAAAGCTGTTCCCATGGCTCCCCCCTAGGCTGGGCTCCCCCCTTTCTTCTTACTTGTGTCCCATTTCGCACAGAAGAGGAACAGAAGTGATCCGAGAAATATACACTCTGTAGTAGGACAGACACCGAATAAGAGAACGCTGGGGTGAGGAAAAAGCAAGCTAAGCCAAGGACTAGCAGGCAGGGGAGCAATCAGCGTGTATCTGCTGGTCTATGGGCACGGTGGGGAAGGGCAGTCCAGAGGCAGCCGTGCATCCTGCCCTGCGGTAGGGTAAACCATGAAGGTCCATACCCCTGGTGGAACAGAGCTGTGAGTTAGACTCTGAGCCTCCTAGCAGCCAGCGAGAGGGGCTGCAATTATGAGAGGCTAGGTGTGTCAACAATACCGTATCAGGAATGACGGAACAGTGGCCTTGTGCTCTTGTCTCAATGTACACACCCTGCATAGGATTCCCCAGGTCTCCACCAGCCTCGTTTCCGGGACTGGTCTCTTGGCTGAGGTTGTGGTGTCAGCCCAAATATCCAGGTGGGCTGCTTAACTGTAAGGAGCTTCAGCCCCCCCCCCCGGGTCTAGTTCATATTTATACCTTGTGTTTTAGGTGAGAGCATTTTCAGTGAGCTTGCCTTCTCTTAGCCATTGTCCCAATTAACTGTCACCCTGACATAGACTGAAGTCACACTTAGGAGGGAGTCTTAATGCCCAAACTGATTGCCTAAATCAGATTTCCCTGTGGGCATGTCTGGGGCAGGGGTGGGGGGTGGGGAGGGATTGTCTTGATTGTTGTTGACATAGGAAGACTCAGTCCGCGTTGGGCGGCACCATTCCCTGGGCAGGTGGTCCTGAGAAGTAGAGTAGGCTGAGGGTGAGCCCACGAGAGTTAGGGAGCCAGCTAACAGGCAGTATTCCTCTGTGGTTTCTACCTCGGTTCTAGCCTGAGGTGCCCCCTGCCCCTTGATTCTCCCCCAGCAATGAACTGTGGCTTGAAATGAGCCAAATAAAGCCTTTCCTCCCCATAAGTTGTTTTCTGTCAGAGTGCTCCTTCACAGCAAGAGAAAAAGAAGCAAGAACAGGCATGGGACAGCTAAAGGAGTAGAGGTAGAGGTGGAGCCCCCTGAGCAGTTGATTCAGGCCTCATAGCACCACAACCCACTGTTTCTGCCTCATTTCTAGGCGTTCTGTATGGGATCCTGCCTTGCTCGCAGACCTAAAAAGTATTTGATCCTTCAGCTGCTGGCATCCCAATGGGAGGCACATTGTAGACACTGCTTACTTCAGTGGAGGAGCAGGACCATCCTTCATCTCATGGAGATGGGGTGAACAGACACTGGCAACTGGGGATCCCTTCCCAGGGCCACCCTTTTGATTACTTCTTCATTGACTCATCCAACCACTATTTTCTGGGTATATTGGTTGCTAAGTGGTACCCTCGAGCATTCCTGACCTCAGGAGACTCAGAGTGAAGCTGAGGAGGGCAAGAGTGTCAGTTAGCAGCAGCAAAAATAAGGACACCAACAGGTCACATAGATCCAGACCCTACACTGTGTCGCATGTCCTGGACCTCCAAGGCCTTCTCAGCACTCACCCATGGGCTTTAAGTGTTTTAAGCCCATCAAGAGGCCAGAATGCAATGTTCCTTTGCAGAGCTTATTCAAACACAAGCCAGAACAGCCTCCTTTCTCTTGTTCCTAGAGGTGAATGTCTATTCATATGACCTAAGTGTGCAATCCTGGAAGGGCTAGCCTGTGATACAGGCCTTTCTATAAAAGGAGGGGCTTATAGCCAAGGGGCCCCCTTCTCCCCAGGGGATGTTGAGGGAATCTTAAGAACATGAGGGTGAGTGCCTTGTGCATTTCCTATTAATGAACATCATCTGCTCTCGGGTTACACAGCAGAGCTCTTGGATGAATGTCAATGTTTTGATCCCTCTTTAAAGAAAGTAACCCCAGCTATCCCAGGGATGAATTCCGAAATAGCCTGTGGCGGCCATCGGAGCAGGAGCTGATCAGGCTGTTGGTTATCTTCCCACACATCTGCCTGAGATAGAGACTTGTGTAAGTAAAAACACATTTCTGCTTTTCCAGGATCCCAGGTACCAAAGGAAGGGCTGGCCAGGCCGACCAGGAAGCAGCACAAGGCATATTCTCAGGCTCGAAGTAGCTGCCTGCTGATAGAAGAGATTAAGGTACGTTTGATCTCTTATTCCCCCAACTCAGCGTTTGTCTGTTTACAGATGATGGAAGGGAATCCGGCTTTGAACAGCTAGAGCTGTTGTAAGAAGGCTGAGCTCTGTTCTAGACCACGAATCTGGGAAATACTGCTGCTAAATTCCAAGTGTAGTTGGGTGGTGGTTTTTCTCGGGACCACTGGCTTGTTCTTCAGGTGTGCTAGCTGATGACCCATAGTACACTGCAGCTCTCCTGCAGACTGGACACTGTGGAGATCTCCTGGACAGTCAGCCTTTCAACTCAGTTTAAGGAACTATTTAATGCCCCCACTGCACCCAGCACCCCAAGGCTTACAGGTTGAATGTGGTTTCCAGCATCCGGCCTGCTTAGGCTCAGATCTTACATTCCCCACAGGTAGGAGCACTGTGGCTTGGGCAAGCCATTTATTTAATTTCTCTCGGCATAAATTTCTTCACCTCGTAGCCAGTATGTAGTTCACTGAGTTATGAGGAACAAAATCACATGTGTATAGAACACTACTTGTTTGCCTGCTGTGTGTCCAGCACATGGTGGTTGTTACCTCGTAGTTATGATTTTTTTTTCAAGACAGGGTTTCTCTGTATAGCCCTAGCTGTCCTGGAACTCATTCTGTAGACCAGGCTGGCCTCAAACTCAGAAATCCACCTGCCTCTGTCTCCCAAGTGCTGGGATTAAAGGCATGTACCATCACTGCCCGGCTCGTAGTTATGATTCTGATATTGATAGCATGACTTCATTCCAACATGTGAACAGCTCCATGTGCAAACAGGAGACTCATAGGGAAGGGAAAGATTTCAGTAAATAAAAAGTAATGTGTGAAAAATAAACATATTTAAAAACCTTGTAAATACAAACTCAAGACAAATTATTATTTATTAATACTCATACTTTGGGAGGGCTTCCACCTAGAATGAAAAATCTATAAGAGAATAGTGCTCCTACCCTAATAACAAAAACCAAAAAAAAAAAAAGTCAGACAGTTTACAAAATCGTGTCTAGTCTATTACAGAGAAGCTTTGAAGATATGAGGTGACATATGAATTAAAACTGAAAAGCCAGCCATACAATGAGACTCCACTATTTTATCTTCAGTAGAGCAATGAGAGAAGGAGGAAGGAAGAGGAAGGGGAGAAAAAGAAGATGCAGGAAGTGGATGAGGAAGTGAAGGAGGAAGAAGTAAAGTAAGAGGTAGTAGAGGAAAAATGTGGAGGAGGAGGAGGAGGAGGAGGAAGTGGAGGAGGAAGAGAAAGTTGAGGAGGAGGAAGTGGGGGAGGAAGTGGAGGAGGAAGTGGTGGAGGAAGAAATGGAAGAGGAAGAAGTAGAGGAGGAAGTAGAGAAGAAAGAAGTAGAAAAGGAAGAAGTGGAGGAGGAAGTGAGGGAGGAAGTAGAAGTAGAGGAGGAAGTGGTAGAGGAAGAAATGGTAGAGGAGGAAGTGGAGGAGGAGGAGGAAGTGGAGGAGGAGGAAGTGGAGGAGGAGGAAGTGGAGGAGGAGGAAGTAGAGGAGGAGGAAGTGGAGGAGGAGGAATTGAATAGCCAACAACTGGAAGTGTGATGAGTTTATGAAAGCCACAACACAGTTTAGAACTCATGGGAGCTGCAGGCACAGAGAGAGATAGTTTTATGTTGTATTGGGTTTCCTTGTCTAAGTTTAGTCCATGAGCTTCTCTGAGCCTAAAGAAAGAGTTGGGAAGACCAGGGGATAAAGAAGGTCTGTGCTGAAGGAGCATTCTAGGGCATGGTTAAGCAGGAAAACTGACAGAACCACCTGACCTTTGAGTGTAAGAAGTAAGGTTGTCTGCTATTGGCAAGGGCACAGGTACTGAGGTCCTATCTACAGCTAGGGCACAAGAACAAGAGAAACCACCTTGAGCCATGGCTGGGGAACAATTGCGAGTCAGGTGTTGCTGGAGGATGGGGGCGTGGGATGACTAGCTCTCACTTAGAACCTTCACGAAGTATGGGGCAGTTCTTGTCTCCCGTTGGATGAGAGACAGAGACCCACCCCTCATTGAATGCGACCCCACAGTTATCTGCTCCTGTTACTGAGAGAAAGGCAGAGATCAGGCATTCTTTCTAAGGCCCAAAGGTCAGGCTGCCTAAATAAATTCTGACTGAGAGGACTCACACTGGGCACCCGGCAGTAGTCAACTATTAGATGGGCAGTAATGCTGAGATAGACGTGTCTACCTGTAGAGTTTACCAAAGAGCAAGATGTTGTGATAGATAGTTTTTTGTTGTATTGTGTGAGGGAAAGGGAAAGAGGAGAGACAGGAGAGGAAAAGAGGAGAGAGAGAGAAAGAGAGAGAGAAAGAGAGAGAGAGAGAGAGAGAGAGAGAGAGAGAGAGAGAGAGAGAGAGAACGAACAGAAAGCGAGGTCAGATAATCTTAAACCCATTCCCTCATGACATTCTCCAACAAGGCGCCACCTCCCAAAAGTTCCATGAAAGTCCCAAATAGCGTTATCAACTGGGGACCAAGTGTTCAAACATATGAGCCATTTCTTATTCAAGCCACCTCACTGGTATAGGAGAATTGAGAGGGACTGTCATATTCAGCTTAACAGTCAACATGGAGGCATGATCACCACTGAATGCAGCTAAAACAACCAAGTTCAAATCTAGCTCAGTACAAACCAGACACTAAGTCATCTTCATGCATGAACAGACTGAGAGAGTTCTCCTTTTTAAAAGGTGTTCGTATACGTGAATTTTAAAATGAATACGTATATGTGTGTGTATATGTATATTAATATATATGCACTTATATATGAGCCAAAAGATCTAGTGAAAAGACAGGCAACAAATATAAACAGCAGAGTTGTAAAACTAGACTTGGGAGTCTGGGACTCAATAGTTGAAAGGATCGATAGAAATGATCCGAGCTGGAACAAAAAGTAAAACCAAACCATGATAGCGAATACTAGTTGTCAATCTGACACTTCTAGGAAGAGGAAACCTCAACTGAGGATTTGGATTCAGCAGAATGACCTATGGACTTTAGGCCATAGGGCACTTTCTTAATTGCTAATTGATATGTAAGGTCTAGCCTACTATGGGTGGTAACATTCCCTAGGCCAGTAGGCCTGGGATATATAGGAAAGGTATCTATCTGAACAAGCCAATAAGCAATATTCCTTCGTGGTGTCTGCTTCAGTCCTCGCCACCAGCTTCCTGCCTGAAGTTCCTGCTCTGAACTCTTCCGACGGTGGATTTATGACCAGGGAATTGTAACATAAAGTAAATCCTTTTCCCTTTAGGTTATGATGTTTATCATAGCAACAGAAAGCAAAATAGGACACAAATAAAACCCCAAAATACTATCTGAGTTCTGGGAGGTCTAACAAACATGTCATCAGAGTTCTGGAGGAGGATGAGAGAAAATGACAAAAGAGTTAGGTGGTGAGATTGGGGGTTGGGGAGGGGAGGCGGGTGGAGGACAGAAAAGAGAGTAAAACTAAGAAAAATCCAAAACCACTTGGCTCAAGAAGCAAAGAGAATCCGTAACAGGATCATGACCAAACTGATGAAAACAAAGATTGAGTGAGAAAAAGTCCTATTTTTCTTTAAATTAAAAAAATATATATATCAGCCCGAAAGAGAAGTTAGATGTGAACAATTCCAAGGATAAAAGTAACTTCTTATCAGATATAGCAGAAGTTAGTAGACAGCGATGCACCGTCTTTAGTGTGCCAAGAAAGACGACCAGGGAGAGCCTTGGCAAGCTAGTCCCTGAGATCCAGTGAAGATACCAGGAGATGAATGTAGAAGACGTCTATCTTAAGGAGACTAGAGTCATGTCTCTAGTGGTCAGGACAAGGTACTTCTAGAAGCAGACAGGACATCTCCTGTCAGAGGACGTAGCTGCCCAAATGGGGGGCCTCCGTCCTGTTTGGATGGCCAGCACCCCCATAGGCTCATGTGCGGGAATGCTTGGTCTCCAGCTGCTGGTGTTGTTTTAGAGAGCTGTGGGGTCGAGCTGGAGGCAGGTGTTTTGGTTTATACCCTGGTACACTTTCTGTCATCTCTCTGTTTCTGGTCTATGAGGAAGGAGCAGCCATACGCTTCTGCCTCCAGCGAGCTGCAGCCACCAAGCCTTTCCAGCCATGATGGACTGGTTTTTTTTTTTTTTTTTTCAAACCAAGAGCTAGTCTTCCTTAAAGTTGTTTCTGTTTGGCAGCAGATGTGAAAAAAGTAATTAGATGATTAAAGATGAGTTAAAAGCACCTTCAAAAACTCTGTAAAGGCAACTAGTCATGCAAAGTAAAAAATAGCAAAGAAACGTGTCAATTTCCAGTCTTTCAAAACAAACATAAATAAACAGGACACACATATGACAATCTTTATGTTCCCAAAGTTTTTCTAAATGGTTAATGTGGTAATGGAATATTTTTGAAGATAAGTTGTGATGAATAAGTCTCTAGAGAAATTTCTAAAAGTACAACTCAAAGATGTAGGAGCACAGTGTTAATATAGATTCTAGGATTCAGGTTATAAGGAGCAGAAAGTAAAGAGGAAAAAAACAGGGAGGGGTATGTGGGACGGGATTGGGGAAGGATTTGATCACAATATTTTATATGCACATATGGAATTTTTAAAAACATTTTTATAGTATTTTCTAAAGATTTATTTATTTCTTTAATGTATGTGTGCACTGTCACTATCTTCAGGCACATCAGAAGAAGGCATCGGATCCTCATTACAAATGGTTATGAGCCACCATGTGGTTGCTGGGAATTGAATTCAGGACCTCTGGAAGAGCAGTCAGTGCTCTTAACCACTGAACCATCTCTCTAGGCCAACGTATGGAATTCTTAAACAGTAAAAAAGAACATATAAATAGATTTCAAATTGGATCTATGGATGGAAGTATATGATCTCAGATGAGATCATATACATGAGATATATGAGATATATGAGATCATATATATATAATATATATTTGATCGTGTATATGAAATCATATATATGTATATATTTTGAGTAAATTAATCAATAGTAAATAGACTAACCATCTCAATTAAAAGTAAAGATTAAAGATGCAAGACCCAACTGTATGTATCTTATAAGAAACAATACATCGAACACAAAAATACATAATCAAAAGTAACAGTTTTTTAAAATGTATATCAAATACTGTATACAAGAGAATAGATAGGGCTCTATTGTAGACTATAAAGTGCAGACTTCAAGGTGATAAAGAGACAAGGGGGCACTTTATGATAATATTTAAGGTTTAATCAGTGAAAAAGATCTTATTTATCCCTAGGAACCAGAATGCATGAAGCAAAACTTGGCAGTGCCATCTGTAATATCTTCCCCGCTCCAGCTAAAGAACTTAATACTTCTCTCTTACTGACTGACAGGCGGAAAAATCGGCATGTGGGAGTGTGACAGAGAGAGACACTTGGAGCTTAGTGAGGAAACCTCTGGATACTTCTGAGGCTCCCTGGAGACCGCAGGCTGCAGGACCGCTAACCTAACCAATGGTTTAATCCACTGTGAATCCAGTCTTGGAATGACAGTTATAAGGTGCTGGAACCTTGGTGATTGAGACCTAGTTGTAAGGAGATGGTGGGCAGTGTGCCTTTGAAGGGTTCTCTAGTTCTTTGCCCTCCTCCCTCCCCTTCTCTCCTTCCCCATCCCCTCCTTCTCTCCTCTCCCTTCTCCTCCTCCTCCCCTTTCTGGCCACCTTATCGCATACTGTCATGTCCATAACCTTCTTCCTGGCTTCAGACTCAAAAGAAATGGATCCAAGTCAGTCTTGGACTGAGACCATGAGCCAAAATCTCTCTCTCTCTCTCTCTCTCTCTCT
>NW_022196913.1:60624333-60627051 GCF_008632895.1 Mastomys coucha
TCTCTCTCTCTCTCTCTCTCTAATTCTCTTAAAATTTTAAACTGTTTCTCTCATTCTCTCAGGTGTTTGTCGTGGCAAAAAAACTGACCCTGACTTAGTAATGTTTGAACACACTGCCAATAGCTTGAGCTATTTGACAATTAGAAGCTATACCACTCAACAAATAGCATATGTTTCTCCTGTGAACATGGGGTGTGGTAACACGGAAAACACAGAATAGCCCATAAACCTCAGCACTCAAAGGATTCAACGCACAAATATACTTTTCTGAACACAGTAGCAATAAAATACCTAGGAAGTTATTCTAATGCTTAGAAATGAAATATCACAGGCTGGAGAGATGGCTCAGTGGTTAAGAGCACCGACTACTCTTCCAGAAGTCCTGAGTTCAATTCCCAGCAACCCCATGGTGGCTCACAACCATCTGTAATGAGATCTGATGCCCTCTTCTGGTGTGTCTGAAGAGAGCTACAGTGTACTCATATAAATAAAATAAAGTCTTTAGAAAAAGAAGGGAATAAATAAATAAATAAATAAATAAATGAAACAACACATGCTAAAGTCAACATCATGGGTCAAAGAAGAAATCACAGAGGGAATTAGGAAAGAATTTAAAAATCAATAAAAATAAAAAGATAACATACCAAGTATAATTCAGTATATTTGTAGTGAACAATGTGAAGTCTAAAAATATGTATTAAAATCTAAAAATTAAAGTGCTTAGGGATCAAATTTAACAGAAGATACGTGACTAGAAATAGAAATTGCTTCTGAAAGTAAAGAAGACCAGACAAATGAGAGAGCTACCCAGGGTTCCAGATTCAGAGGCTCAGAGGCTCTGCTCAGCTAAGCTGCTGTCCTGGGTGGGTTTATCAGTTCTATAAAAGCCTAGACACATCTGTGAGGGAGTAGGCATCTCAGTTGAAGAATTGTCTCCATCAGATCGCCCTGTGAGCAAGTCTCTGCTGGATTGTTTTCTTGATTAATAATTGACATGGGAGGGCTTAGCCCTCTAGGCAAGGTGCTACCCCTGAGCAGCTGTCCTAGATGGTTTAAGCAGGCTGAGTAAGCCGGGGGGAGAAAGCCAGAAAGGACTGTGTCCTCTGCAGTCTCTGCTTCAGTTCCTGCCGTGTTTGAGTTCCTGCCTTGACTTTCCTCAGCTTGACCGAGGACCTGTGACTTGGAAGCATGAACTCTTGCTTCCCCAATGTGTCTTTCGGTCAGCATTTTATCCCAGGACACCTCAGCTTGACCAAGGACCTGTGACTTGGAAGCATGAACCCTTGCTTCCCCAATGTCTGTTTCGGTCAGCGTTTTATCACAGGACAGAAAAGCAAACAAGGTCACATGTGCCAACTGTCCCAAGCTACTTGGTCTTACGTGAGATTCCAAGGTATTTTCTTTGACAATGATTTTAAGTATTGCTTTCTAAAGGCAAAGAAACTGGAGTGGCCCTAGTGATACTGAAACAGTAGAGCATATACAGTAGGCATGCCCACAGGGACTACACAGCTGGAGCCATGGAGACAGTGTGGTGTTGGTGAGAGGGCACATAAATAGACAAATTTACACACAGACTCGCAAATATGTGGGCATGTGATTTTGATAAGACTATCCAGTGAATTCAATAGAGAAAGAATAACTTAATAAATGGTATAAATATAACTGAATATCTATTAAACAAATTAATATTTATATGCTCCTACTTTGAACTATAGTAAAGTCAGTTTAGTG
This sequence comes from Mastomys coucha, assembly GCF_008632895.1. NCBI lineage: Eukaryota > Metazoa > Chordata > Mammalia > Rodentia > Muridae > Mastomys > Mastomys coucha. Next base: position 60,626,068 of record NW_022196913.1, read on the forward strand.
TGAGCTATTGTCTTGACCTAAAATAATAAAATTATTGGTTCAAAATAAAGGTTTTTTTGTTTGTTTGGGTTTTTTTTTTTTGGTTGGTTGGGTTTTTTTTTGGGGGGGGGGTTCAAGACAGGGTTTCTCTGTGTAGCCCTGGCTGTCCTGGACTCACTCTGTAGACCAGGCTGACCTCGAACTCAGAAATCCACCTGCCTCTCAAAATAAAGTTTTGAACCTCGGGGTAGTGGAAGACTTCCTAGAGAGGTTACAGAAAGTTCTGGCCAACCAACACAGTCTGATAAACTGGGCTTTGTCATGATCAGACATCTCAGTTCAACTGACACTCTAGACGATGTTCATAGGTAAGCCACAATTTGTCAACAAAAGGCTTCTTGGCTGACCAAAGATTTCCATTTAGAATACATGAAAGATTTTTAAAGAATTAAACCATAAATGATGAACACCCAGTTAAAAGTGAGTGAAATGACTTGAATAGAATCTTTATCAAAGAAGGTGAGTGGCTAGCGAGCACGTATAGCTATTGAGCACGTTGTTAGCGAGCACATATGGGTAGTGAGCATATGTGGTGAGGGAGCACTTGTTGCTAGGGAGCACACACAGCTGGCGAGCATGTGTGGCTAGTGAATACACGTGGCTAGTAAGCACATGTGGCTAGGGAGCATGTGTGGCTAGCGAGCACACGTGGCTAGTAAGCACATGTGGCTAGGGAGCATGTGTGGCTAGCGAGCACACATATAAAGCCAGGTGCTTCTGAGGAAAGGAGGCCTTAGCAGCTCACCGTCTGCGAGGCTGGAAGAAAGGATGTGGATGCCCCAAGTGCTTCAGTGTCTGGTGAGGCCCCTTTGGTTACATCAGATGAGAGAATCATCATGGCAGGCAACACACACACACACGCACACATACACACATGCACACACACACACATGCACACACACACACACATGCACACACACACACACACATGCACACACACACACA
>NW_022196913.1:60627643-60630267 GCF_008632895.1 Mastomys coucha
ACACACACACACACACACACGCACACACACACATGCACACACGCACATGCACACACACACACACACACACTCACACACACACATACACACAGGTTGGGAGAGTGCCTATGGGAAGGCAGAAAGGCAGAAACAAAGTAAGACTTGGGCCAAAAAAAAAACCCACTCCCAGAGCACAGCTCACTAACCCAGTAAGGCCAGAACCAAACCCATCCAAGGACAGGGCTCCCAATGACTTAACTATGTCCCACCCACCCTCTCTCACCACCACTCTGAATGCCAGGCTTGGACACACGGACCCTTCTGAGCGAGTATAAACTACATTTAAGCACAGAAGCACATGAAGAAAGGTTTGACATCCCTGGATCTGGAAAGCAGGAAGTCTAATTCTAGTGAGTCACCACTGGACGCTGGCAAGGCCTTGACTGAGGTGAGAACACTTGACCCTGGCTATGGGGCAGGGTGTGGAAGGACTGAATGCTAATGCGTTACTGTTTGGAGTGGAAAGTAGTATGCCAACCTAGCGAGGCTGGGCATTTTCTTCAAAGTTAAAAATACACATATCCTGTGACCCAGAAACTCTAATCCTAGCTATTAACCTCAGAGAAATAAAAACACGTTACCATAATAAATCCTTGAATAAGAACATTCACGACATTCTAAAAGTGGGTCAAGCATGGTGCTACGTTATGTGCCTGTCGTCCTAGCACTGAGAAGGTGGGAGGTTGGGGGGGGGGGAAGTTGAGAGTTCAAGGCCAACCTGGGGTTTTACAGTAAGTTCCAGGCTAGCCTGGGCTACACAACCAAATCTTATCTCCAAAAAATCAACAGGCTGAGGGTGTAATTCAGTAATAGAAAAAATTGCCTAGCATGGACAAGGCTATGAGTTTGAGCTCTAGCACAATAAATAAAAACAATAAAAATTCCTCCTAAGTCAACAAAACAAAGAAGCAAGTCAGTGAATGCATAAACTCATGGCGGCATGCAACAGCGGCAAGATGATACAATATTTAGGATGTGCAATACCATTGGTGAATGGCAAACGTGAATAAACGGAGCTGGATTTTTAAAAGCTGCATAGTTAAGTTACCTATAAGAAAGGATAAAACAGGAACCACAAATGTTTGACGGTAGAAATCAAATCAAGGGTGATTCTAGCGGGGAGAGGTTGGGCAATGTGAAGATCTTCCTGGATGTGACATGTCTGTCTCCTGCTTTTCTATGTTCATCAAAACTGAACAGAGGATCAGAGATTATAGGTCGGTGTTAGATGCCTTGCCTAGCATGTGCAAGGCCATGTGCCCCATCTTCAGCACAGCCAAAGCAAACACACAAACAAAACCACTGCATTCATCTTATGATGTAAACTTCCATAGTAAAAGTGTGATGATGCAAAGGCCATGTTCCATTACCAACCTTCAATCAGAGAGTAATGGTATCGCATTTAAGATAACGCAATGGCGTAACATTATCTCTTTTAAAAGGTTTATTTATGTTTATTTTATGTGTTATGAGTATCAACCTACATCTATGTACATGTGTACACTACATGTATGCAGTGCCTGTGGAGGCCAGAAGATGATGTCAGATCCCCTGGAACTGGTGTGACAGGTGGTTGGGAATAGCCACGTGGGTGCTGGGAACTGAACCCCAGTCTTCTGCAAGAACACCAGTGCTCTTAATGGCGGAGCCATGTCTCCATCCCCCAAATTATCTTACAGTGGTGGTGGTGGGGCGCCGTGATACATCTATTGGAGGAAACCAAACCTAAACCCTTCAGCGGGCACCGTGCACTCCAAATCTGTCATGCAGCAGCACCTGCTCCTATGCCCACACCACCTCCTGGAGAGCGTAAGCCTTCAAAGAAAGCCACTGGGCAAGAGAGATTTGGGCCACTCCTTCCCTGTCGCAGTGATGTCCAGAAAAAAACAAGGACCATTGTTGTCTGTTTGCTGTGTCTTCTGAAGCTGAACAATCACCCGCAGGCTTCAAAAGCTGGGAGTCGGCTTGGTTATCTCTTGCAGAAGCCCAGCTTAGCCTTTCCCCTGGTCTGTGACATCAAAGACGCTTTCATTGCACAACCAACTGCCACGGTGGTGTCCAACAAGCTCCCTCTGGAGGGTTTGCAAGGGATCAGACCCGATGATGAGTCAGCCTTTCTCTGGACTCTCTTACCCATCCTTTCTCCTCCTGGCTTGGCCCAGGGGTCCCTGGATATATGGTGGCCTGAAGTCTCTGGCTTCTCTGGATATGGTCTGGCTTGGCTGGGCTCTGCTGAGTCTTGAATCTAAGCTCCCAGCCTGTCTCTTGGAGCAGCTCCGTCAGACTAGGCCTGGGAAGGGAGGGGCTATCCATGTGTTTATATTTTTTTGGGGGGGGGGTCACTGGTGGTAGTTTCCATTGACTGTGGAGCAGATCTGCGTGTTTTTCTCAAACCGACAGAGCATGACCAATGACGGTCAGCCTGGATTCTTGTCTTCCACGTGTCTGTCCTTTTACCAGCATGTCCTGTTTGCCACTCTGAGGCTTTAGATCAGAACCCACTTCTATTTGTTCTGCTTCTCTTGTGTCCCTTGGAAAGAGTTCCGTCCTAAAACAGTATTAAAAAGTGACATACATATATATAT
>NW_022196913.1:60630277-60666900 GCF_008632895.1 Mastomys coucha
ATATATATATATGTGTGTAATTAAAATTTCAATATATAAAATTAAAAAATATATATATTTTAAATGAGGACAGTAAATTAATCAAATGGTAGACAAAAGTGGAACAAAATGTTGCTCCCTAATTCTATGGCTTCTTCCTGGTACTCACTCGTGGCTTCCAGCTGTCATGTCTCTCCACTCATGCGTAGATGCGAAACTTTGTACTAGGTAGGATTCTGGAGTTGGGCTTGTGGATGGAGCTGAAGACCCTAGCTTTTTGTAATACTGGTTTTTTTTTCACTTTCATTTCTTAAATGTAACAGGGTCCAAAGTTTACGTCCACTTAGCTGACCTCCTCAATGGTGAGAGCTATTTTATAAGGCGGCTGAAGGAGTGAAAGTTATCGGCAGAGCTGGGTAATGTAAAGTATTTGTGAATGGATGTGTACAACCCAACCTGGGGGTGTAAGATGTGGGGCTGTGCTCAGGCAGAGCTGCTGCGGATTCTAGCCCTCTTTGCAGTAAAGCATAATTCATGCTGCTGCTAGCCCTTAAAACAGGAAATAATATACCCATTTAACTCAATCACAATTTATATTACATGTGCATATTTCTAAACAAATGATGTAGAGGGGAGAGCTTGGTAGCAATAATATTTATGAATTACACTTTTAGTTAGCAAAGGAAATGTGTGACCTCTTACATTTGGTTTGACATTTGAATTTGGTGTTCAGTGTAGTTGACAGACGTGATGGATACTCATTAGCTCCGAATATAAACAGGAAATGCTTCCTCCGTGCACAGTTATTAATGCAGGGCACCCTGAATCCGAAGCCTGGCTGCTTATTCAGCTCTAGGCTGTGACATTTAATTTCTCTCTAAAAAAAAAAAAAAAAAAAGTAAAAGCAAGCCTTTAATTTTGTAGATGGCAAACCCGAGCAACATGGATGCCATGCTCAGAATCCAGCAAGTGGCAGATGAGCAGTAGCAGTCGTGGTGGCTGCTGGAGGTGCGCACAAAGGCTCCGCTGCAGACGGCCCCCACTCGGACCTGCAGTGGCCTGCCTCCATTTTCAAGACAGATAACCTATAGGAATTAGAACAACGTGGATTAAGCCCACACTTAACCTTGACCCACAGCGGGGGATTAAAGTGGTTTCTGCAAAACAGGAACAGATTTACATACAGTGGAAGGCAGTGGCTGGATTTTGGGTTTTGAGCTCTAACTTGGCCCCAAGCGAGAATCACACAGAAGCTAGAACCACGAGTATATGTATGACTTCTCTCCAGAAAAAGGGCCCCTGGGCTAGCTGCCCATCACAGGCCTGACCTGCCCCAGTGGACTTTGAGCTAAGACGCTCAGAATGGATTTAGAAGTCAGTTAGGGACCCAGAAAGTGAAGCTTGCAGGCCCTTCATCCGCATTTCAGGTCTTCAGAGAGGGAAAGTAGCATTTTTATTGTTGGAGGTCAAAGTTTAAATTTAGCTTATATCGGATTACCCAAATATGCTTTCGTTGAAGTTGGAGTCTCATGGGCAGAAGAGAGTGAGGCTGTAATAAAATCGAACAGGGTGAGAAATAACCCCATTACAGATGAACTCTTCATTCTGGTCCCAACATTTAAGAGCCATAACCATCCCACAGGGAGGAGCAGGGGGGGAACCTCACAGAACATCCTGTCAACCCCACTCCTCCTCCTCCTGGCCTTTCTCAGCTCTGCCAGATTTTACAGTGCTTAAACTAGGTATTTATGAATGAACTTGAGTTTTGCCTGTTATGTTAAAAATTAAATAGCAACAGGGTACAGCTCTGCCTGTCCCCCCACCCCCCACATACACTGCTCACCTGGACCCTGGCTTGTGAGGGGTGTTCATGGAAAGTCTATGGGACAAATGTAGGGTCGTCAGCTCTCTTGAGCAGAAAACACAGATTTCATAAAACCAAGGGATTTTGACACTAAGAAAACAAGCCAGGCTTTCTTCAGGCTCTGAGAATTGCTGCAAAAGAAACAGCTGTGGTGATTTTAGGGTTCTGGGGGGCAAGGTAGACGTGAGGGGGTGGGCAGCTGTGAGACCACAAAGCAGGTCACACATAACTGCTTTGTAGGGGCTGAGCCAAGTTAGGTATGCAGCTGCAGTAAGGGTTGGGTTGGAAGGGCCCTGATGTGTGTCTGGCATATCTGTGGTGCACACATCCTGATGTGCATCTGTGAGGTCTGTCGTGCACACATCCTCTAGGACACAGACTGTGTAAACTGGGCAGAGGAAAGCAAATCCTTGTAGGTGTGTACTGAAAGCAGGCAGGAAAAGAGACATGAGTCTCTTGGGAGTTCTTGTGAGCCACACCAAGAACGCCTGTCTGCTTCCTCGACAGGAAAGACCATTATGAGGGTTAGGAGAGGGGACTTAAAGGCAAGGGGTGTCTCTCTTCGTGTCTGGCTTTACAGTGCTCATGCAGTCTGGAATGTGAGCCTTATGAAGACTTGTCTGAGCTCACTTTCTGTCCACAGCTGAGCCATCCTCCCAGCCATCCCCCCATCTTTTCTTTAGTACTGCGCTCCAGCACATGGTCCTTCCTGTCTTGGCATTGCTCTTTAACAGTGCATCACAGTATGACAGAAGTATACGACTTTCTGAAGAAACCCTTCTCCATCAGGGATGTGGGCAGGTTCCAACCTTACGACCATAGCAGTGCTGCTGAAATATTGTGATATAAAAGAATAACGGCTTGCAGGGTGTATTAGGGAGAATGTGTTCTAACACAGGAGTAATTTGAAGTGGGACGATCCACCGGTGTTACATGTTAGTCATTATAAATCACCCTCCGTTTTTCTTTCCTGACAGCTGTATAATTTGTACCCAGTGGCACAAAGACTGTAGTTTACACATCAATTAGTGGATACCACTTGAGTTTAGTGTTTTCTCCTTGTGCCTAAAAGGAACAAACAACGAAGGGGATTTTATCTTTTCTTTATTGTCAAAATGAAAATGTTACTAGATTGAATTTCACTTCATCATATGTAAATATAAATAAAACCCTGTGGAGAGAATTTTGCCATTGGAAAATGCTATGCAGTGAGATCCAGGGTTACACTCTGCCTTCTTGGCCATGCTTCTCTGTAAGTTTTGGGTTTCCAAACAAACAACTAACTTTACAGTGAGAAAAATAGAAATGCAGGCAAGATGTCGTCCTTGCTGGGCACACAGTCCAGTAGGAGTCTGGAACATTTTTCAATTAAAGCTTTCATTTTCCCTACGTACTTCAACATATGTGGGCCAAGCAGGAACGGCTCTGAGGTGGCCTCTGACTCTGGCCTTTGCTGAGAACTGGGAAGGAGGAATGGCGAATAGTGTTAGAATTAGTGGAATGTGGCCCACTGGTTAGCGTAGCCATGATGGGTTTGCCTTGAACAGGCATGGCCTGAAGACTTCATGCTGTTACGGAGTCTGCTCTGCTTGCTGCTCTCCCATCCCTCTTAATCTAAGAACTGTATGAAAACTCTAAGGGGGGCTTCCAGCCCCTCACTGGGCAGTATCTCTGGCACTCGCTATAATAATGCTTGGTCTCATTCAGGCATTGCTGCTGGAGCAGATTAATGATTCGGTCATCACCCTAGGAAAGAACTCAGAGACATAGATTGCCAGCCATGACCACCACCCTTAGAAAGCATTTGGAAAAATAAATGGTTAGTGAAGCTAGGTTAGGATAGTTCTGCTACTGGCTCTGATGTGAAAAAAATCTTAGGGAACAATTTGAAGTTCAGAAAGGCACACTTTGAAATAGTTAAGCTAGGGACTTTTTAAGGTCAAGGAGCAAGAGCAATGGCAGCCCTGGCTGGCGTGACCTCACTGCGGCCGGACTGCTGATGATTGATTTCTTGTACTCATTCTTGCCCTCAGCTTCCTGATATGATTTCATGAGAATTGCTGATGGATAGATATGTATTCTGGGGATTTAAAATACATATGATTGATTTTTATATAAAAGTTTAGATTTGTGATTCTTTTAAGATTTTTATGAGACTTTTGAAGATAAATAGTAAAATAATTAACCCTATCTTTGTAACCGCAAATTGTGCTGCCTGCCAATAAGAAAACTCCCTTGCTTGCTTACACTTTGTTAATCTATAACAAGTTGCTTAGTTACAAATTCACGTGGGTTCTTGGGAATCATTTTTTTTTTTTACCTGCACTATGTAATATTATTTCTTGTAAAGGTATTGGCAAACATTGTTTTTTTCGTAATCATTTACTAGAAGAAAACTAAAATATAATCACATTGTAATTTTATACTGCTTGAAAGATTTTGCTGAGATAGGCAATGGGAGAAAAACTAACGTTGTTGGAACTTTGTTCCATCCATCAAATATGTATGTGTGTGTATATGTATGCATGTATGTATGTATATATGTATGTAAAGTTTGTGTGGTATGTGCTGGAACTTATTCCATCCACCCACCAGGTATGTGTGCATATGTGCAGATGTGTATATGTATGTGTATGTGATATGCTTGAGCCTGCTTGCTGGAGAGCTTGTCCCATCCATTCTATGTGTGAATGTATATATGTCTGTCTGTCTGTAGGTCTGTATGTATGCATACATGTATGTACATATGTATTTATATATATGAAGCTACTGGAGTCTGCCTTCTGCTTCATCCACTCGGTGTGTATATGTACATGAATTTTCTCTCTTTCTCCTTCTTTCTCTTCTGAGAGCTAAAAGAGTTCAGAGCCTTTTGCTGCCCACGGGGAGTGCCAGCCCCAGTGATCAAGCTTCCCCTAGAGAAAAGCCTGCTGAGCAGTTTCCCTAATTGCTGGCTGCCATAGGCAGCAGCTCCCGTTGGTCAGTATCTAGACCAACCCGTCCGTCAGTCCCTCTTAGCACTGGGCCCTGTCAGCTGCTCTCAGCACCAACCCAGAGCACGGAAGTCACATCTCACTGCCTGCCTCAGCTTACCCCCGGGATGTCAAAGCTGGCTTTTGACGGGACCTTGGAGTTCTTTCCACTTCTCCTTAGCTATTGTGTCGCTACCCATGAGCAAGCGTCTTTTTCTAGGACTCTGCTTTGAGTGTGGCCGGAGCAGTGGTGTCCAGTGGCCTAGGCTTTCCATCTTTTTCTGACCTCTTGGCCAATCATGGCTTCCCACTGTTCATATCCTTAAAGATCTCTCTATTTGGCACATCAGGCCTCTTTGTGTGCCTCCTTAGTCCAAGTCTCCTCAGCATGGAGGTTTTGTTCTCTTTGATTATAATCAGCTTAGGAGCAGACGTACTTGGTGGGGCACCAGTGGAGGGGGAGGGGAAGTGGGAGGCAAGGGTGAGGAGGAGGTGGGCATACTACAGTAACAGATGTGGAAGAACCTCCATTAGACTCTGTTGTCCCTGCAGGGTCATGATCTTGGGAGTCTGAGCTCTAGAGGCTGCAAGCTCTTCAGTAAGGCCCCCCACCTGCTAGTGTCATCTTTGGCGGAGGCTTGTCTTGAGGCAAGTTTGGGAAGGAAGTGTGCCTGCTTGCGACCTTCTCAAAGCAAGGAAGGGGAGGTCTAGGCCTGACCTTGCCCTGCGTCTTGTTGAGCTCTCTCCTTCTTCTATGGCTACCCATGCAACATCAGAAAAAAAAATACCACCATGTCCTCCACTGGATAGGTGGGACTCAATCCTGTTGCATGGCTGGTAAGCTGAGTTGAACTCTTGGACACTATACCAGACATGGGTTAGTTACGAAGTTTCCTTAGGGTACTTCAAGATGAGCCATGTGGTTTTCCAGACCAAAGTACCAACCACATCCCAACCCCCACTGAAACATCATCGTCATGAGGGACTGAGTCCAGCCCAGCAGTTCAAGCCTTCCTAATCTACAGTTCAAACAATTCAGGCATCTATGGCAGATTGTGGTCCATGGAGCGTATTCTACGGCTCAACAGCCTGCACCCTCCCCAGCCTCTCTGGGATTTTATCTTTTAATAGATGCCACCAGCCACACTTTTATCACCCCTTCGCCATCAATGGGAGCTCTTTACCCTACATCCTCAACAGAGTGAGGAGCTCATCTCTTTCAATGCTATTACTCTGCTTTTACCCTGGCTACCAGAGGTAGTCTGCATATTTTCATTGCTGACAATGTCCATTTGCTTATTGAAACCATCTCTCCATGCCTCTTGTCTATTTCTTCTGATTTTTTTTCTTTGTGATTCTTTTTCTTTTACTGCACAGATCTTTTACTGCAGCAGAATACAACCCCCCCATGTACATGTGGCAAGTATTTTTCTCCCATATCTTTTGTCTGTTTGTTTTTGTTTTATGTTGTTTGTATACTTAAAGTTCCTTTCTTCTTTTTTATTGGATACTTTATTTATTTACATTTCAAATGTCATCCCCTTTCCTGATTCACCCCCCAAGAAACCCCTTATTTCATCCCCTCTTCTCCTGCTTCTATGAGGGTATGCATCCACCTACCCACTCCCATCTCTCTACCCTCAAATTCCTCTACACTGGATCATCGAACCTTCAAGGGACCAAGGGCCTCTTCTCCCATTGATGCCCAACAAGACCATTCTTTGGTACATATGCAGCTGGAGCCATGGGTCCCTCCATGTGTACTCGCTGGTTGGTGGTTTAGACCCTGGGAGCTCATCTTGTATGTGAAAAAAGATGGCTTCTTAAAAATTTAGGACCAATTAAAAGTTAAAGTATTGCAACCCTTTTCTTTTAAGGACTTCTAGTTTTTATGATTCCGAGAGTGGGACCCCATCTCTGCTTTTATATGTGTTTGCTTGATTTTCTCCTAATGTTCTGTATAGTTGCTATTTGTATAACTAAAAATTGTTCTATTTACACTATGAATATATAAATATAATTGTTATCATATCATTATATAATTATTTTACACAGCATGCAGAGGGCTTGGTTTTATTTACTAGATATGGCACCCTTTTCCCACTGGCTGGCTGTGTTCCTCATGGCTAGGTCCCTGGGCCTGGCTCTCAGAGTGTTCCCTGGGAGATAGGAGGCAGACCACTGTTCCAAGAGATGATAGGTATCAGCAACATGAGTCCTGGTCCCTGCCTGGCTTAGCGTCTCTGCTTCTTTTGCCGTTCACTGGGGAAAGCTTTGGATCACACATGCTCAATTCAGGCCTTTTCTAAGTTCTCAAAGCAGCAAACACACACACACACACACACACACACACACACACACACACACACACACCAAGCTAAGAACCAGATTTGGATTTTGACAACTGTAGTCATGTCCTAAATTGATGTCCTAAAGGAGGACGGCGGAGCCCTCCTTAAGAGGCCTAGGACGGCGGAGCCCTCCTTAAGAGGCCCTGGTGGCAGGCACCCTTGTCCTGAGAGGCTTGGGGGTGGGGTCACCTGGCTTTCTTTTCCGTTTCTATTCCTGGGCTGAGATTTCCTTCGGGCCAAGCTTTAGCCTAGAGCAGACTCTTTTATGGCTGTGAACTGATCCCTAGCAAACTCTGGCTTACATAGAAATGCTGACACGGAACTTGCGATGGTGACTCAGTGGGGCCATGGGTGCCAATGGGGGATAATTCTGGCTTAGTGACCTCGGTTTCTGTTGGGACAGGGGTCCCACTTTTTCCCCTAGGGTGACTATGGAACCTCTTACCTAGAATCTGAGCAAGCTGAGGGGGCTGGGCTGGGGGAGGGCCTGCCTCGGAACAGCTCGATCACAGTAAGTGACAACCAAAGTGGGCTTCTCCATCCAGGACTGCAAGAGCCTTAGAAACAAATATTTTCATCTCCCAAAAGTGAGCCCCACTTAATTCTGCCCTGGGTAACTGAGGAGAGAAGCTAAGGGTGACTTTAATCCTCCTGCCTTCTCGTCCACATTTCTGTGCTTACAGTTCTGTCTAGGGCTGCTGTTAGAGGTGGGGGAAGGGGGAGGGAGAGGGGGAGAGGGTTGGGGAGGGGGAGGAGGGTCTTGAGGAGCTGCTGTCTGTAGTCATGAGTCAGGCACAACTGGACTCCAGGGCTTCCGTGAGACAGGACAATGAGTGTGGCAGACACCTTTGGGGAGGCCACTGCCTGTGCCCAGTGTATTCAGCATCTAGATAAGGAGCTGATGTGTCGTCACAGGACTGGACTGGGGCTGGCAGGAGGTAACCAGCTCGTGGCTTGTGCTTCATTTCAGCCAAAGCCTAGGGAAGGGCCGAATGCCTTCTCTCCTTACTCTTGACATTTTGCTTAGGGTGGGGATGGCCTCTGACTTCAAAAGTCAGAGATAAATTATTCCCTAATGTAAACTCACCATTTCTACCATTTTAAACACACCGTTCAGTGGGACTAGACACATGTGTATGAAAATATGTATGGCTATGCAGTCAGAATTTCCAACCCCAGAACCTTCTTATCTTCCTAACAGAGTCCCATGTCTGCTAAACAGTAGTTGCCCACTCTGTTGAGACAGACTCTTTGCACTATAGGAGGGGGGTCTGGAGGCTAAGCCCTGATGGTCTCTGGATGGCCAGAAGTTAGAAGCTGTGATCAACTGGTCCTTTTACCAAGCGTCGGACTAGGACATGAGCCGGGGCTGCTTGGCTCCAGAGTCCATGCTCATAACATCCCTGTGTATTTATTGATAAGCTTGAGGGCTCCCGCACTGATCCCCAGGCCAACAGGGTCGCTCCAGGAGCAGCAAACATTGCTCTGAACTCAGCCACAGCAGCCAGACCGGCCCCACCTAATTTGAGGCCTTTGAAGTCAGTGATGTCAAAAGCAGGCAGCTGTGTCTTTTACCAGCTTTTATGAGGCCTATCAGAGTGATGGAAGCACTTAGAGAGGGAGGCAGATAAAGGATGGCTGGACCCGCCTTGATAAGGTGGCCTGGGATGGGGTGACACTGAACCCCAGGTCTGCGGTTTCTGTGTGGGAGTGGGCGGGATTTCTGGCAGACTGGAGAAGCTAGGAAGACAGGCTGGCGGCCCTGGGATTTAGTGGTTTAGCTTTGTGGAAATCTCCAACTTCAAGGACTTCTCTGTGATGACTGAGCTCTGCCAGGCTAATTAAGATCGAGCTCGGGCGAGCTCTGGGAAGAGGGTGGAGCAAGCGTGGGCGAGGGATGCCCTGGAGCTGTTGGCACTCCCAACAGACAGGTGAGGCCCACCAGGGACCAGCAGGACAGACAGCAGAGAATGGTGCTTCCAATGGGGGCTGAGCCACCATCACACAGCGCCTCCATCATGGCTTCCCTTCTCAGCTGTCAAGTAGGCATGGGAGCAGTGACTGAATTGAGCTGCCCTTGAGTTTAGGGCTTGGCTGGCGACAAGCAAATAGGTGAAGAGACTGCCATTGGGAGCAAGCCTGGAGGAGCTGTGCAGACAGGCTCGTGGGGAAGGGGCTCGGGGCTTTCTTAGTACCACCTCCACAGAGTAGACAAACATGGCCGCATATACTCATTGGTGTCTGGCAGCACCACAGATTTGGAAAAATAATGTATGCTTAGCCAAGCTCTTGGATGTGGGAAAGACAGCCTTATTATCTCTGTCTTCTAGCCAAGGAAGGTTAAATAACTGATCTAAAGTCATACAGATAGTGTGTTTGGGCTCGTGTCTGTACAGGACCAGGGGAAGTGCCTGCCTGCATCCTGAAGAACTGGAGGTGTGTATAGGGTGCTGAGGACAGAGCTTGGAAGGCTGGCTCTGAGTCAAGTAGCTGACTAACAAGGCCAGACCATCCCTGTTGTGGCAAACCCAACAGGAACAAAGGCTGGTCTAGCAGAGGGGACCCCAAGAACCAGGGACTGGGGTGGAGCCGAGAGCTGGGGGCAGGGTAGTTTCCACACTGCCATAAAGATTGCGTCCTGGCCACAAGAGCTCAGTGACCTGTTCGGGCTAAAACGCTGGCTCTGCTGTTTTGCCCTCGAATGGCTTTGTAACCCCTCTGGGCCTTTATTCATCATCTATGGAGACAGTCACGGTGCATATGGCATACAGCTGGGCTGGGAAGCAGATGAATGAGTTCCTCAATGCCCAGGACTGAACAGAATGTTTCCCAGCGTTCATAGATTTTCTCCCATGTGACTGGGCTGATCTTGGTGGGAAGAAGTTTGACCAGAGAGGGGCGTACTGCACTCAACACCCAACACTGTCACCTTTGTCCTCTGAGTACCAGCATGAGTTGGTCCTGAAAGGTCAAGCCTGCTGTCAGCCTTTGAGGAGCTCAGGGTCCGATGGGAAGACGCATGTCCATTCATTCATTCTTCACACAGCCACCATTTATTGAGCACCTGCTTTGTGCCAGGGACCTTCCTAGCACTGGGAGCAGGACAGACGTGGCATGATAAGACACGTAGCTCCTCCTGCCTTTGGGGCCCATGTGCTGGGCTGTGGGTTTGTGTTCAAATCAGAATACGTTTGATTTGTAGTGACCAACCCGACCTTCAGTCCCTTCTTGCCAGTCACTGGGAACTAAATGGTGGATGTTCTTCACCGACTCTGGAACCCGACGAACCTGAATCTTAGTTCTGCTAGGTAAGCCTGGGCAGACTTTCCCTAAGACCTGCTCTTTGTCCATACCACAGACATCATTTCACTTCCTCTCAAGGTCAAGGTAGAAACCGAAGAACAGGCGGCTCTCTAGGTTCATGTTGTTGGTCACTGTAGTTGATGGCACTACCATTCTTACTGCATTCATTACTGCTTATGTGGCTGTTAGAAGAGTCAGACACATAATTTGGTTCAAAATGAATTAATTTCCTGAGTTTTTAAGTAACCTCTAATGAAAATGTTTAAAAAAAAAAAGCCCAGTGGAGAGATACGTGCAGATTTGAATAATGAAGAGGTGTTTTACACGCCAATGAACAGCTCATAACAAACAAGGAGCAACTCAAACCTAGATTTTCAAAGTTTCTCTTAACATGGGAAGAATACTGAATACTTTTAAAGTTGATGGTGTATTTTATCAGAAAGAATCCAGCACAGTCACACAAAGAGACTGGGCCATTGTTGTTCTTGGTGTGGGAAAAAGGTCACTAGACTAAAAGAAGAAAGCCAAGTGCACCTGTGATATGTAGATGTTGGTGATAACATCTACTTGGCCTTTGTGTATCTCAACACTGACCCATAGATGGTCACCAACAGGACCTGGGTAGAGGGGCCAAGCCACCATGGAGTACATCCCTTGCTACATCATGAGTCTGAAGAATGCATAACACAAATGGGCTCAGGCCGTTTGACAGAGATGGCACCCCCAGAATGAGACCCTCAGGCACATACTGTGGGCGATCTGACCAATGCGAACAAGTCACTCTCTAAGGGGATGCTCAGGTTGAATTCATCATGAGGTGAGATCATCTCTCAAGATTTTAACTAATGGGAAAATTGAGAAATAGGTTGTTCAAACTGAAAAAGAAAAGGAAGGCTCAAAAAAACCATCGTGATGAAGTAGATCTTGGATTGAAGCAGCTTTTAAGCTGGACCGTTCATGAGTCTCAGTGACATGCGGGTCTTGGCTCCAGCCACTTGACCACCTTCAAAGTACCCAACACACATCTACAATTTCTAACCTTTAAAAATGGCTTTCAGGGTTAGTCTCAAATCATGATAATTCATCCCAGCTGTCAACGTGATGAAATCTAGAGTCATGGGAGATGAGCCGCTGGGCTTTGTCTATGGGGTATTATCTTGATTAGATTAACTGTACTGGGAAGACCTCCCACTGTGGGTGACACCATTCCCTGGGCTGGGATCTAGTGGGCTGAACTTAAGCATTCCTTGTTTTCTGCTTTCTGATTGTGAATGCAAGTGGCCAACCAGTGGAGGCTCCAGCCACCCAAATTCTGCTTCCTCCCACCCCCAATGCCAAGATGAGTGGCCCTTGAACTATGAGCCAATACAAACCCTTCTTTTCTTAAAATTATTTTTATCATAACACCAAGTAAAGTAACTAATAATAAATGCATCAGTTTAGATGGTCCCAGCAAGAACTAGGGCCCTGTGTGCTCTGATCAACTTGAAATACAATCAGTAGATTTGGTCTGAAGCTGGCCAGCGAGTCAGGAGACCCTGTCTTCCCAGAACTAGCTGTGTTCTTGATTCCTCTGTAGAATCAGAATGCATGATCCCCAGTGTGAGAGCCAAACTTACCCCAATGCTGAGCAGCAGGTATCCTGAGAAGACGGATCGGGTTGGCCTGGGGTAAATTTGCTTAAAGCAAGCCCAGTAAGCAGGTGAGCAAGCCTATAGATCCAGTGAGAGTTATCCAGAGATCTCACATGCAATGTATACTTCATGTACACTGGCTCTTCAGGAGGGACAGGGTCTCCTGCCAGGGCTGGAGTCAGAGAATCAGGAACCTTCAGAACAAGCAGCTTGTGCGGTGGGCTGACCTTCCTGAGGGCTCTAGTAACTGCTCTTCAGGGGTTTCCAAGCTGCTGTCTGTCTTTGAGCTCTTCTCCTTCCTCTTAGCGTTTTTATGTTGGATTTTATTTGAAAGATGAAAGTTACCTTTATGCCTAAAGAGTCTAATAGCTCAAAAAGTGATCTCTCTCTCCTCTCTCTCTCTCTCTGTGTCTGTCTCTGTCTCTCTCTGTCTGTCTGTCTCTGTCTGTCCATCTGTCTCTCTCTCCTCTCTCTCTCTATGTCTCTCTCTCCTCTCTCTCTATGTCTGTCTGTCTGTCTGTCTGTCTGTCTCTCTCTCTCTCTCTCTCTCTCTCTCTCTCACACACACACACACACACACACACACACACACATGCACACACTGCATATCTTCTGCCTTTCTCTCCCTTCTGGCTTCCCAGAGGCACATACTTTAGTAATTTAGCCTTTTAAATACTCCCCTCCCCACCTGCATCCATAACACACATGTGCATTTGTCTGTCTGAGCTTCTTGTCTTCATACCATCCGTTGACTTCCCACTAGGGAAGACGGAGTTAAAATTAGCTGCTGCTCTTCTCCACCTGTCAACACCACACTTTCCATCTCATTCCCAGACCCTACAGTGTCCATCTATCAGTTCAGCACAAAGGGCTGCAATTACATTGCATTGATCTTCCAAACCCTTTCCAGTGGAACTGTAGTGACATCCTTTCCTGACCCACATTTCCTCCCAGGAGGTAGACTGTTTTTAGCCATGCTTAGATTATTTATGAGTATCGCTAATTCAATACCAAACACTCAAGCGAATCAAATTCATTTTGAGATATTTGCAGTCTTTGTTCTACCATTTCCACCTTTCTGAAGGCCTCTCTCCTAAGACCTCAATCTGGCTGATGTTCCTAGATCCCTCCTTAGCTGCCTAGAGATCGCTCTTTATCAAGATCGCTTGACGTTCTGGTGGCTGGGAGTCCGGGATGGAGGCTCCAGTGTGATTGGTCTGAGGCCTCTCGCTGCCTTGGAGACACCACGTGCTGTCATTGTGTCCTGCTATGTCCTTGCCTGTGTGCACGTAGACAGATCCTTCAGTTCTGTGGTTACTTTCTCCTATAAGGAGATAAACTTTATCTCAGAGGGCTCCATCTTCATAGCATCCTTTCATCTTGCCCTCCCCTTTTGAAGGCTCTATCTCCACGTTTAATCCTATTCAGGGCTAGCTCTTTGATATATTTTGGGAAGGAACATAACAAAGTTAATTCCACAACAGTATGCTATGTTAATCATAGTCTTTCTGATTTGTTCTGGTTTTTTTTTCCCTACCTTTAACTGGGCTTGGTGATCCCAATTTTTTTTTTCTTCTGATTCTCCAGAACATGCTCTCCGTGCCTCCTGCAGTGGTGTCCTTAGGGAGGAGGATGGTGGCTGACGGCTGGGCGGTCTTCAGCAGTCCATAGCAACTTTCTTTGCTGCAGATGCACACTGCAGAGGTGTTGCACGGGCTGGCCCCTGATTTGTTAACCTCCATTACTGTTGGTGTGGGACTTAGTTTTACAGATCTGCTTTGTCTGTTACCAATTGTCCGGCTTCTAGTGTTCTTGCTGTTGAATTCTCTCTGTCCCTGGGGCCTCTGGTTGGGTGGTGGCTTTGGATGGAGGGGAGTTCTCTGTGTGTTTCCTCCTTCCCTGTGTCCCTGGAGGCTGATAGCCCCTTCCCTGAGACCCATCACTCCCTTCGGCTTGGTGTTCCACAGAATGCCCCACCCTCAAGAGGTGTGTCTGCTTGGTTTCTGGGGACATTGGTCTGCTCCCATTTGACCACAAGATGGGCGGCTCACCCAGTATCTGTCACGAAGACACTTCGTGGACTCCAACAATGGTTTGTGCTTGGAGGTGAATGTAGAACCTCCTTTTGCTGAGCACAACTTCCCTACATTTAGAAGTCAAATTTCTTGTCAGTAGAATGGAGCCTATCTCTGTGTCAGTCTTCCCTGTTGCTTTTGAAGTTCGTGGTGTACTATTTAAATCCACATTGATTAGCTTTTCTCCTGCATAAGTCTTTTCCTTAGAAAATAAAGTTATTTATTACTTTTAGACTTAGAAAAGCCATTTATTTAGAAGTACTTTTTTTTTTAAAGATTTGTCTATTTTATTCATATGAATACACTGTTGCTGTCTTCAGACACACCAGAAGAGGGCATCAGATCCCATAAAAGATGGTTATAAGCCTCCTTGCGGTTGCTGGGAATTGGACTCAGGACCTCTGCAAGAGCAGTCAAAGCTCCTAACCACTGAGCCATTTCTCCAGCCCTAGAAGTACATTTTATTTTTAAAACACAAAGTTGAACTGACCTTCCACTAATCTGAATTTCATTTGAAACTTGGATGTTCGAACATTTTAATGAAGGAAGACTTATATGATTTAAGATCTTGTGGGCTCTGTTGGTGCTTCCCAGCTGAGCGAATTTGCATCCACAACCCCACTCTGTGCAGGATTTTAACTCATGCCTTTTTTTTAACCAAAAAGAAAGAAGGTATTTTGTAAGTACCTGCAACATGGCAGGTAGTGTTCTATTTAGAATTAGGAATAAGCAATATTTCCTCTATACCAAGTCCTTATAAAAACCTCCAGGAGCTAGAGGCCGATGCAAATATAACTAGCACGTGGAGGAAGGCAGCTTAGAATGGAGGCATGATGCCAGCTTATTAAAGACCTCCTCTCAAAAGATGGCTAATGACCTGGCACAGGGAGGGTACTCAACCATGTTTGTGTGGCAGCTATAATGGGGCCAGTGGTAGATGCCTGAAGCTGTAGGAGAAGACTGACGATGTCACCCTAAGAGAAGATGTCTTAGAAGGGGCTACTATTTTAAACCTGGCTTAGACAACACTTTGGACCACATCATGTCAGCTCTTCCCTGCCACCGCTCTAGCTTCTTCTTCACATCCACTCTCCCATCTTGTCTCCACACACCAGCCAGCATGAGAGGTTTTTTTCTTTCAAATTTTAGGTCAAGTTTATCAACATGTGTACTCTTAAGTGTGAAACCTGATGAATCTTGAGAATAATATACACCCAGGACCAATCCAGTCACCAAACATAAGCAGGCCCATGTCCACCGGAAATTGCCTTGGTTGCCTTGATCACCAGAAGTTGCCTTGGTTGCCTTGATCACCAGAAGTTGTCTTGATCATCAGAAATTGCTTTGAGCCCACTTCCTCACCTACTGGGAGCCAGTAACTACTTTTATTTCTGCCATTGTGGATTAGTTTGTTTTTGAGCTTTCAGTTTTATTACTCCTGTATCTACACCAGTCATTTCAGCACCATTAAAAGTGACCTCCCAGTGTTTCCTTTAAAATAAGGCTTTGTTCTACTAAGTGGGTTGGTTTTTCTCTTTTACCAAACAAAACATTACTGTCTGAGAGTACTTCTGGATCACGCACTCTGATCTGCTCCTGTATCCGATCTTCTCGTTAGTGCTGAACCATCCTGGTTATTAGAGCTTTAAAATAAATCTTCAAACCAGTTAGTGCTGTTCTGTAAATGCGCTGGCAGTGTTGCGTCTTTAGTACAGTAATAAATACTTATGGTGGGCCACGTGATGACTTGGTATGTTTATTCATGGTCAAGAGTCAGTATAAGCTAGCAAGCTACCAAACTTCACGTAACATTACGTCCTTGTTTTGAATGAAAAGGAAGTGGGGTCTTGCATGGGACTTGCCTTATTTGAGTTGTGGCAGATAACAATATTTGTGGGTGTGGTAGGGGGATACGTGCCCCCATAAATGGGCTTGCAGAGATCCAAGGTGAATGTCATGTGTTGTCTTGAATTGCCCTCCACCTTATCTTTTGAGATAGAGTCTCTCCTTAAAACTGATTTACCATGTAAGCCAGTGAGTCCCCAGGATCCTCCTGTTTCTATATTCCAGTGCTGGTATTATATTCTATATTCCGGGCACGTGTTGCCACATCTGACCTTTTTACATGGGTGCAGCCAAGTTGAAGTCATCATGCTTACACAATAAGCACTGTGCCCACTGAGCCATTCTTCTAGCCTTGGAGTCTCTTCTTAAAGGTGGAATAATTCTCTCTCTCTCTCTTTCCTTCTCTCTCTCTCCATCTCTCTCTCTCTTGCGTGTGCGTCACACATGCACACACACACACATCACATATTGCATCTAGTCGTTCATTGATGGATATTCAGCTTTTTTTCCATTCTATGCTTATTATAATATTGCAGTAACCACAGGACTGTTAATCGGGAGCGTTTTCATCCCTGCAGCACTGTTAATGTCCTTCGGAACCTCCCACAGTGTCCTCCAAGCACCTGCTCCAATGTTCGTCCCCAAGAAGAGTAGATGAGGGTTCCTTTTCCTCTATGCCTCTGCCATCACTACTTTCTACCTCTCTGCTATAAGAACCCCCCTATCAGACATAAGGTGCCATCTCATCATGGCTTGCATTTCTCATCTCCATGATAATGTTGGCCACCTTTTTATTTGGGTCTTTGGCTTATTTGGGGTTGGTTTTTATGGTATACAAAGAGTCTGCTTTGATTCTTCCACGTGTGGGTGTCCCCTCTCCCCATCACCCCTCATGGAGGAAAAAAGATGTCCCATACTGCGCCTTTTAGATGTCACCAGTTTGTATGCCAAAAATTAGTCAAGGAAGGACATGCTCAGGTTCCTTCTGGAATCTGGTCTCCTGGCATCTGTGGCTAGTTTGTGTCAGTCATGCTGTTGGTGGTTATACTGAGGATTGCCGTCTCTGTAGTACACCTTGAGACCAGAATATGTGGCGTCTCCAACTTTGTTTTTGTTTCTCAAAGTTGTTTGGGCTGCTTGGGGGTCTTTTATGGTCCTGTACAAGTTTAGAATTTGTGTTGCTATTCCTATGAAGTCTATCAAAGTAAGCTTGGTAGGTACCGCTGTGAGTGTATATATTGCTTTTGGCTATGTGGACATTTAAACAATGTTCTACTGTATGGGTATAGAGTATCTTTATTTTTTATATATGCATTCTTGAGTTTCTTCTGTCAGAAATGTGCAGTTCCCAGTGTGTGACTCTTTGGCCTTCTCGGTGACCTTTATTAAAGTCTCCTATTCAGTTTTGAAGCTTTTGAAAATAGACAGTCTCCCCAGCCCAACCCGTACCCTCACGCCGCCCTGCTTCCTGTAGGTTGTTCTGGTGAACAGAGATGGAACTAATTTGAAGATTTTGATTCTTTAAACACAGAGCTTTGCTGAATTCACTTATTCTCATACTTTTGTGCATCTTAGGGACCTTGGTGTCTACAAGTAGAGACAATTTTATTTCCACCTTCCCCATTGATATGCCCTTTAGTCCCTTTTTCTCCACCCAATTGCTCCTGCTGACATGTTCATGCTACAGTGGGCAGAAGAGGCCTGGGCGGCATCCTTGTCTTGTGTCTGCTCTTAGAATCCAAACAGACTTCTCCAGTGACTATGGCGTTAGCCTCCGGCTCTGTCATGAAGGGCTTCTATTATGGTGTGGAAGTTTCCTTCCATATCTAAATAGGAGAAAACTCCTGTTAAGAATGACAAAATGCTGCTTCTGCATCGAGTGAGTGGCCAGGTGTGTCTTGTGTTTTATTCCTTAATGCAACGTATCACATCGGTTGGGTTGTATATGTGAAGCATGCTTGCATGCCAGGGGGACATTGCACTTGGTTATTATAGTCTTTCTAATGTATTAGTGTATTTGCTTTGCTTGTATTTGCTGGGAATTTTGTGCATCTGTGTCTGCCACAGAGACCGACCTGTCGTTTTCTTCCCCTGTGGTATCTTTGTCTGGCTTTGGGACCAAAGGCCTCATTATTTTTTAAACACTTTTTAAAATTTTATGTATGGCTAAGTTTTGCCTACATGTATGTCTGTGCACCACACACATGCAGTGCCAAGAGAGGCCAGAAGAGGCCATTGGATTCCCCAGAACTGGAACTGGATGGAATGTTTACTGTGTGTGCTTGTAAACATGTCTATTGTGTGGTTGTGAACATGCATGGATCTGTACTGTGTGTGCTTGTGAACATGCATGGATATTAATGTGTGTGCTTGTGAACATGCATAGACTATGTACTGTGTGTGCTTGTGAACATGCTTGGATATGTACTGTGTGTGCTTGTGAACATGCATAGACTATGTACTGTGTGTGCTTGTGAACATGCATGGATTGCCTGTTTGGCCTTCATATTTGTTTCTGGACTATTCATACCCTTTGGATTTTCAGATAATACAATTAGTTTGCCAATTTCCACAAAAGAGCTCAGTATTATAATTGACACTGGCTCAGTTCGAAGGGTTTTACTGCTGTGAACAGACACCATGACCAAGGGAACTCTTATAAAGGACAGCATTTAATTGGAGTTGGCTTACAGAGTCAGAGTTCAGTCCATTATCATCATGGTGGGAGCATGGCAGCATCCAGGCAGACATGGTGCTGGAGAAGGAGCTGAGAGTTCCACATCTTGATTCACAGGCAGCAGAAAGAGACTGTGTGCCACACTGGGTGTAGCTTATGCATAGAGACCTCAAAGCCCGCCCCTTCAGTGACACACTTCTTCCTACAAGGCCACACCTTCTAATAGTGCCACTCCCTACAGGCCAAGCATTCAAACACATTCAAACACAGTCTATGGAGGTCATTTGTACTCAAACTACCACACCCAGGTCTTATAACACTTTTATGAGGTAGAACTCTCTGCCTATATAAGGCTTTTTTAGTTTCTGGCATCATTATATTCTAGTTTTCTGTTTAGAGGCCTTTCACGTCTTTTGTTCGGTATTTTGTGTTTTATGTTGCCATAAACTGTATTGGTTTTCCCACTCAGTGTTTATTGTGGTAAAATATACAGAACATAAAGTATTATGTTTTAAGTGCCATCTTTAATTGCTTGATATCAGGATGCAGCAGTGTAACAGATTTTTGCATTTTGATTTTTATTCTGTGATGGAAAATTTTCCTTCTTAGTACTAGGAGTAGAGGGTGGGTTTTTTTTTTTGGGGGGGGAAGGTATTGGATAGAATCTACCATATAAACAGTTGCATCCTCAGGGCAGAGAGAGACAATTCACATTTCTCAGGTCTTCACTATAAAGTGCCTCCAAAAATGGAGCTGGTGGGAGTTTATCTTCTTTACTGAGAGCAAAGCTTTCATTATTCAGCTATTAGACATAACATCAGTGCCATTAACTATTGTTTTCTGCATGTGCCTATGGTAGTAGGCAGTCAGTAAAGTAACTCACAAAGATCTAACTTTCTGGTTTTCACGCTGTTGTGTGAGCTCTTTCCTTCCTGCCTCAGGGACCAGAACACAGCAACAGCAATGGGGCATCAAATATCAAATTAAAACTCAGTTTACTAAAACACCGGGACTTCTATCATGGCGCAGTCTTTCTTGCTAGCTTGCTGCATAGGAAGCCAGCCTCTGCATTGTAAGCTGGCCACCTTGTAAAAACCGGAGAGAAGGCTCCTGTGGACAGTTGGGAGAGTAGAGAGATCCTGAGCTCAATAGCTTACCAGGAACTAAACCCAAATGACATCATGGAGTGACTCAGAGGGCGGTCATCTCTACTATATGATCTTCAGAGGAGATTGACAGCAACCTCTCCTCACTGCTACCCTGATGCTTGAGCCTGAGATTGACAGCAACCTCCTCTCACTGCTACCCTGATGTTTGAGCCTCGCTACTTTATAATCTTCAGAGAAGATTGACAGCAACCTCCCCTCACTGTTACCCTGATGCTTGAGCCTCAGCCACCACTCAAGCCACACCCAGATTCCTGACTGGAAACTGTGACAATATTTGTTCCTTGTTTCTTTTCTTTCCAGATGTGTTGTATAGGGTTTTTTTTTTTTTTCATGGCAACTGGCATTGAATCTCGTCAATATGAATCCAGTAACATGATTGCATAGTCGGTAGCGTGTATTCTGTTGATACCGTAAATTATATAGATTTTCATGTAAACCTCACAAGGCCTTATTAGCCTTTTTATATAGTATTGTGTTCCATTTGCTAATATTTTAAAACACTTTTACATGTATTTTTATGGCAAACACCAGTCTGTGGCTTTCATTTTATTATTCAGATATAGTTCATATACCATAAAATTTACCACCTTCAAAATCATGTACAAATCTGTGGCTTTTAGCAAGGCTGTGAAGCCGTCACTGCGATCTGACTCTAGAATTTTTTTCTTCTGGCCCCAAAGAAGCCTCAGACCCGTGAGCAGCCACTCCCACTCCTCTCCCGGAGCCTCTGGAAACCAGAGCCGCTCCTTTCCCCGTGGATTCTTATTCTGCACATGCAGCGTAAACGGAGTCCTGAGTTACGGCTCACTTTGTACCTAAGTTCTTTTATTCAGCATACTCTTTTATGATCTGCCCATAATTAAGTCGTGGAACAAGATGCATATAACAATTCCATGTTTCTTTCTATGGCTATGTACTACTCTGTAATAATGGATATGCTGCATGTCACTCATCCATTCATGGCTATACACATTTATATGGTTCCCTACCTCTTTTATTTTTGCTACTCTGAATAGTCACGAGCCAATCATGAGCATGTTTTCACTTCTCCTTGGCTATACCTGCGAGTAGAATTTTCAGATTGCATGGTGATCTCACATTTAAGTTTCTAAGCATCTATGGAAATGTTCACATGGGGGTTCCACCAGTAATACATGTGGGTTCCACTGTGTCAGCATTCTCCTTCGCATGCATCCATCTGCCTTCTTCATTCTCTCCGTCTCAGTGGGGCTAAGAAGCTCCCTGGGGCTGTGTAGGGTTTTTTGTTTGCTTATTTTAGTTTGATGTTTTCTTGCCCTTGCTTTTGAGATCAGATCCAAAGAAATCATCCTGACCACTGCTTAGGAGCTTCTGCCGGAGGCTGCTTTCCAGCTGTTCTCACGATCTAAGTCCAGTCCCCTTGGAGTTGGTTTTGATATCTGGTGTGCGTGATCTTCTGCATGTGGCCGTCCAGCTTTTTCAACGCCATTGATTGATGAGTCAGCCCTTTCCCACCTGTCAAAAGGCAGCTGAGTGGAAACATGCAGGCTTATAATGGAGCTTCCGATGTTTGTCTCCACAGACTGCAGTGTCTTCCCTACCTGCATCCGATGTTTGTCTCCACAGACTGCAGTGTCTTCCCTACCTGCATCCGATGGTTGTCTCCACAGACTGCAGTGTCTTCCCTACCTGCATCCGATGTTTGTCTCCACAGACTGCAGTGTCTTCCCTACCTGTGTCTGATGTTTGTCTCCATAGACTGTACAGTGGGTTTGCTTTTTCTCCTGTATCTTGAGCAGCTTGGCTTTTGTGGTTCTGGATATTATATCCTTTAACTTTACTTAGTTTGAGGTCTGTTTGTCTCGTGTATTCTGTAACTTCATATATATAATTTTTTCCAAAGTTTCATACTGAAAATAATTTGAATATTTTTTCACAGTACTACTGTCTTTTCTCTCTTGGATTTCCAATGACAATAATGTTAGACCTTTTGCAGTTCTGAGGTTCTGTTCTTTTGTTCTTAAATTTGCCCCTTTATAATTGAATTAGGTAATTCTTTCAAAAATTCTACATCCAAGCCTCTAATTCTTGCTTCTATAATCTCCATGCTATCAAATTTACCCCATGACTTAACATTTTAGATGTTAAGTTTATCCGTTCTAAAATCTGCATTTTACTCTTTATCACCATTTCTATATATTTTCATGTCTGTTTTCCATTCATTCTGAGACCGTTCATGCTAATTTTATGGAAGGTGATTCTGTAGCTCCACTTAAAATATTAGTTTGAGAATTCTCAGATCTGAGTCACCTTGAGGTTGGCACCCATTGACAGTCTTTTCCTTTGACAATTGGTCAGATTTTTCTAGATACATGCTACGTTGAATAATTTTGCACTCAGGATTATCTGTGTAATAAGTTGTGAAACGGTGGGCTCTGTAAACTATTCTAGACAATGTTAATTGCTTAGCAGACCAGTTAGGTTCAAGCTTGCTTTCGGTGGCTGTCTTTTGGTCTGAGTAGGCTCTGTGAATGTATAGCCTGGGTCATATGGTTTGATGGCTGAGTAGGCTCTGTGAATGTATAGCCTGGATCATATGATTTGATGGCTTACACATGGGGTTGGCTTTTCTGATTGCTCCTGCATCCAGAGTCCGTTCTTCATTGTTTTATGAGTATTTTACTTAGTGATACTCTTGGGTGGTGGGACTAGTCAGCAGCCACAGAGAGAGAAGATGGCCTCTTATCTAAAGGGTCAGTGTCCTGACTCCTGCTCCAGTACGACCAGCCCGGGCTCAGCAGGTGCCCTGTGTTCCTTGGGAATGAGACTTTCATGGCACATTCCTCATGGTGGAGATGCTCACTGGCATAGCTGAGGACTGGTGGCAAGAGTTTGAAACGTGCCAAACATCTGGCCCAAAGTGCATGTTTTCATTTCACTCAAGTCATGAGCCCATTAAACACGAATGAGTACCAGTGCTGGCCAGACACCACAGGCTATGGCATCAGGGAGTTTCCCAGGCAGGGGTAGTGTGGGAGAGGTAGGGCTTGCCTTGAAAAGACAGGTCCCAGCTAGAGTGCCAGATTTCAAGGCTAGAGGGACGGCTTGGCAGTTAGTAGCCGTGGTTGCTTTTCTAGATGACCTCAATTCCCAGCATCTACATGGCAGCTCCCAAGCATTTGTAACACCCGTTCTAGGAGATCAGATGGCAACTTCTGGCCTCCATGAGCACCAGGCACTCACTGTGGTGCAAATACATGAATGTAGACAAACATCTATAAGCATTTTTCCAGAGGTCCTGAGTTCAACTCCCAGCAACCATGAGGTGGCTCACAACCATCTGTAATGAGATCTATACCATCTATAATGGTATACTTTTCTGGCTTATATGCAGGTAGAACACTGTATATACAACAAATAAATAATTTTTAAAGATCAGACTTTGTTCTTGGGCCATCATAATTTTCTCTGACTTTTCTATGCTGTACCGGCCTTTGAGTGGTCCATGACCCTGTAAGTAACCCCTCTCTTTTACTACCAGGAAACCCTGAGGTTCACTAGGCTAAATTTAGGTAGAGCCAAGGACTTGGTCTGTTGCTAGATCCCTTTCTGGAGTGCACAGATGTTTGATGGTGTCTCTCCCAGAAAAGCCACACAAGGAGATTGTAGAGAGGGGACAAGGAGGAGAAGGGACAGGAAGAGGAGGAAGATGGTGGTGCTAACGTTTCTGGCAGCAAATGCTTATGTACCACGTGGTGTGTCTGAAGGCGTTTGCACAGGTCCTCGATAACAGATGGCCAGGATGAATGTCACTATCCTAATTGTATCTCAGAGAAGCCCAGTGCCAGGTGGTGGTGGCTGGGCTAGGTCCAGGCTCCATGTCCTGTCTGGTGTTCTCACTATTCTCTGTGGACTCTGCCCTGAGAATGGGAAGAGTCAGGGTCCTGTTAGTGGTGTGAGTTCAGCCATCTCAGAGCACTCCATGAGCAAATACCATCCAGGAAGGTACTCAGCCATCTTCCCTCCATGCCGTATCAACTCATTCTGTTTGGGGCGCTAAAAGGCCCTATGACACATGACCTCTTAGGCAGTGATGTCATCTCACACAGTCTATGGATCAATAAGCTGGAGAAGGACTCTGCTGGGAACTTTGCATCCAGAGGCCTGACACTGGATGAGTTGACAGTTTCGATTCTGGGATGTACCTGATGGGCCTGACACTGTGTGCTCAAGTTACTAAGATCTACACTGTAGTAATATGTTTTACAGGGGGAGGCCATATTCACGTAATTCTGTTCTAATGAACTGTTTCAATTGCTTCATTTTATTATTAGTTATCATTGTTAGTAATTATTAACAATTAATTGTTGTCAATAATTGAGGGACCCTACAGTACCTCATTTATAAATTAAATGTCATATATGTATATGTGTGTGCATGTGTGTGTGTGTGTGTGTATGTATGTGTGTGTGTGTGTGTGTGTGTGTGTGTGGTGTGTGTGTGTGTTTGGGAAAACGTAGTGTATGTTTGATAGTATTATGGTTCTGCCATCTAGTGAGGATCTTGGTACGTTTTCTCCATGGACAAGGCAGGCCCAGCATATCTTCTCCTAGTGTGTGCACGGCTGCTTACTCCCAGTGTGTGCACGGCTTACTCCCAGTGTGTGCACGGCTGCTTACTCCCAGTGTGTGCACAGCTTACTCCTAGTGTGTGCATGGCTTACTCCTAGTGTGTGCACGGCTGCTTACTCCCAGTGTGTGCATGACTGCTTACTCCCAGTGTGTGCATGACTGCTTACTCCCAGTGTGTGCACAGCTTACTCCTAGTGTGTGCACGGCCACTTACTCCCACTGTGTGCACAGCTTACTCCCACTGTGTGCGTGGCTGCTTACTCCCAGTGTGTGCATGACTGCTTACTCCCAGTGTGTGCACGGCTTACTCCTAGTGTGTGCACGGCCACTTACTCCCACTGTGTGCACAGCTTACTCCCACTGTGTGCACGGCTTACTCCCAGTGTGTGCACGGCCGCTTACTTTTTATCATGTGAACAGCAGAACCTGTAAGCACTGGAGTGTGGTTAGAGAAAGTTAGGTCACCAGAGTGTGCTCTGTAGTGGGTCGCCTGCACCTCCTTCTGTCTTCACTTCCCAGATGTTATGGGGTGCTTGAGTTTCCACTGTCATGCGTCCCCCCAGGATATACTGCCTGCTAGGAGACTGGAGGCAACAGGTTGAGCATCCATGGCTTCAGACTTCTAAAACCATATTTCCAGATAAACTTCCTCTTTTTCAGGTTGACATCACCATTTGAATAACCAATATTTCCCACAGGGCCACTTTGGACACATAGTCCTCTTTGGGGAGGTTGTGGAAACCAAAGGAGACAGAGTCTAGCTGGATGCAGAGAGTCACTGAGGGCTCTCAGGGATAACTTCCTGCCTTGTCCCCCCATCTCCTGCCTGCCTCCAGGTGAGAAGCTCCCCTAACAGATGTTCCTGCCAGGCAATGTGGGGCCAAGTTGCCATGGACCACATTCTCTCAAACCATCTCTCCTGCTTAAGATGCTCTGTCAGGTATGTGGTCACGCTGACAAAAAAATAAATCTTACTTTGTTTGTTTGTTTTTTCAAGACAGGGTTTCTCTGCATAGCCCTGGCTGTCCTGGATCTTACTTTGTAGACCAGGCTGGCCTCAAACTCAGAAATCCACCTGCCTCTGCCTCCCAAGTGCTGGGATTAAAGGCATGTGCCCAGCCACTGCCCAGCCTGGCATCTTACATTTTTTAAAGTGGCACAGGGATGTGGGTTACTGCTATGACAGAACTCAACAGCGTGGTTGCTTGGCCTTTGGAAATTATTTATGGGGTTGATTTGAGAACCTTTGGATCTGCAAACTGGAGAAGTTCTAGAATGCTGTGTGCAGAGCTTAATGGGTAAGAATTCAGGACACTAGAATGTTGGTAGGAATACAGACCATAAATAGCCATGTAGCTCAGATGGGAGCCAGGGGTCTCCTAGGAATCCTTGTTTACCCAAGGATACTGAAAACAATTCATATATCTTTACAAGTAGTATTTATAACAGTCCCAAGCTGAGAGCAGCCCAGTGACCAACAGCTAAACAGATTATGATATACCTATACTGTCAAATAGTGGTTGATAAAAGAAATATTCCTGCATACAAAGAAATGGCTGGATTGAAAAAACAACCACTAAGTGGAATACCCACTCATTGTATGGCTCCATTACGTGAAATTCTGTGAAAATCAGATTATAGCAGATCACTGGGGGTGGGATCAAAAGCCAGTGGATGGCCTGACTACAGAGAGTATGCAGAGGGACCTTTAAGGGGGTAGTAGAAAGGTGGACCGTTCATTTGTAGATTAATTGTGGTTATGGTTACATAACTACATACAAATACTGAAGTTAATCAGACGGTGTCCCTAAAGCCAGCAAATGTTATTGCCTATGATTTATACCTCAATAAATCTAAGTAAGAATATAAATTTCAAACGTAAGAAAATAAAATAAAATAAAGCAGAAGCCAGGGATTCCATGTGCCCTGGGTGGAGTAGTTGGGAGTGTCACACATTGTTTATTGAAGTGTAAAATTGGGCAGCCCCTCTGGGGAAGGGGCTGGCCCGTTTCCTTCAGGGTAAAACACACACTTGCCAGATTCCATTCCCGAGTATTTACTCAAGAGAAATGGAAACATATGTTCACCAAGAGACTCTCATGTGACTATTAATAGCAGCTTCATTCACCAGCGTCTCAAACTTGGAGTGACCCGAGTTTCATCAGTCAGTGAATGGGCAGATTGTGGTACAGAAAAATACAACTTGAAAAAAGAAAAAAAAAAAAACATTCTCCCCTCCCCCAGGAAAATAACCAAACAGAAAAAAACACAACACCCATTCACCAGTGGTGAGCATAGCATCCGGGTCGCATCCCACGGCACCTGATAGAAGAAGGATGCTGTCATGGGGCTCTCCAGAACGGACAGAACCATTGTCGACGGCGAAGGATTTGGCCGTGGAGGGGTCAAGGCAACTTGTGGAGTCCAAGTATCCCTGCTCTTGTCCGACTGTTGGCTTCCAGGTCTATCTGTGTTTATCAAGTCAAAGCCAGAGTGTTTCAGTCAGTTTACATTTGTAGGACAGTCACGCCAACCAAGACTTCTGTCAGCCTTTCATTTCAGCACATTATTAGGATGAATATATAATGTGGAATTCTCCCTTTAGATATGCTAAATTAAGAACATAAGCTAATTTTGAAAAGCCTCTATTTTTTTAAAGTTAAATTTTTTTTTTAAATTTACTTTGTGTTCTTATCCCCCCCCACTCCCTTGAATGTGTGTGTGTGTGTGTGTGTGTGTGTGTGTGTGAAGTGCATGCATGTGGCACATATGCCTGATTCCCACAGAGGCCAGAAGAGAGCGTGGATCTCATGGGACTGGAGTTACAGATGGTTGTGAGCCATAACGTGGGTGCTGTGAATCAAAACTGGGTCCTTTAGAAGAGCAGCCAGGGCTCTTAACCTCTGGGCCTGGTCTCCAGCCCCAAAGTCTCTCTTTTTAAAAGTGAAAGATACAGCATTCTCGAAGGCTTTATGGCTCCTTCCGCTTCAACACGAACTTTGCACCGTCCCATCGATTTCCTTCCATGTGGTTCTGCCTGTATTGAACAGTTAAGGTGAGACAGAAGACTGGAAAAGCAAGAGCGTCATCCTTCCATCTTCTGGAAATAAGACCAGGGCTTAGGTTTTCATCCAGGCCCGGCAGGCTCCTTGCTTATCTGTCTGTTTATTGCATCTGCTGGAAACCTGAAGCCTATTCAGATAATATCCATGGAAGTTAAAAAAAAGAAAATCCCTGTTATCTTAATCTAGTAATAGTCATTTTAAAAATGATTTTGTTCTATCTACATAATGGATTCACTGGCCTACTTTGGGGATGAGGGTGGCTTGGAAATGTTATATCCTGAAATGGACACTTGCAGAGGGAAGGGACAGATGTTTGAGGCATGCCGGCCATGGGCTCGGTTGTCTTGTTAGGTTTGCTCCCGGTACCTGGCAGCTCCCCCAACCTTACCCTCGAGCTGTGGTCAGATCAAGGAAGCCTCGTGGATTTTTCAATGGTTAAAGAAAAGAAAAAAATGGGATTGTACCTTGGGATCCTCCTGACTCTAGGGTGTTTCTCTGTTGCATATCACTGAAGATGCACTTCCATCCACAGGCAAGCAAGAGGCATAACCTCATCTCTTAGACCAGAGATAACATCCAGCCTGCCTGTGATTGTGGCACATAAGTGTCTGACGAGCACACCGGAGACCCCCATACCCCATCCAGGATAGCTTTCGGAAGTCTTGGAGCCTCTGGGGGAATCTGTGCTTGCCCAGACACACACACTTTGCAAACTATATACCTCCCATCCCACCAGAGAGACCCCACAATTTTCTCGTGAAAAGACTGGCAGAAAGTCCCCAGGGTGTGAAGAGCTTGTGTTACCATCTTCTACGAAGCATATTTTACACTGGATTGGATTTCCCTGCTCTATGTACGAGTCAGCATTGAGCACCAAAAAAAAAAAAAAAAAAAAAAAAAAAAAAAAAAAAAAAAAAAAAAAAAAAAAAAAAAAAAAAAAAAAAAAAAAAAAAAAAAAAAAGCCACTACAAGTAATGAGTAGGAAGAACACGTTGTTTTTTTCCCTTAAACATGAGGCCAGGCAGCAACCCCAGGCAGGTGTGGGACTCTGCCAGGATCTGTCCAGGTCCGTGGGCTCCTGATGGGGCAGGGAAGTTAGGGCTGAGCCGGGCATTTGTGAGGCAGGGCAATGGCTTTTGTGTGTGCTTGAGGCTGGGGGAGGTTCACGGCCAGGTCACAGCGCCAGCATTCTTTCCTGGGCCACAGCAGCACTGAGACCCGAGCTGCAGCAGCAGGGGCAGGGGTGTGCAGGGCTTGGAAGGCAGGCCTGCAGCTGCTGTGTTTGGTTTCCCCTTGGTCCCGGGGATTTAGATAAAAGGGTTGCTTTTATTGATTGAGGGGACTGTGGGAGGGAGAGGCCTCTGGAATCAGCCTTCGCCTTTTTTGTTTTTCTAAGCAAACATTTATTGAGCATTTACTGTGTGCCAGGCACCCCGCCAAATGGTTTTCATGCATTATCAAGTTTAATCCTCGAGACAGGCCCACTGTTTCGGTCTCTTTTCAAGTCAGCAGACTAAAACCTCAGAAAGGTTAAGTATTCTACCCAAGGCCACACAGCATATACATGGTACAGAAAGTGAATCCAGGGGTTCTCTCCCTCTCCCTCTCCCTCTCCTCTTCCCCCTCCTTGTCTCTCTTTCCCTCCCTCCTTCTCTCTCTCTCTCTCTTGGATGGACAGCTCCATTCTTTCTGCCCCAACCCCAGTCTACCACAGTAGTCTGAGAACTCAGCCATGTGTCCTCAGGCACTTTCTTTCCCCAGGTACACAGCAGTCTGATAATCTTGAAACTGTTCTGCTGTCTTCTGCTGTCTTCTGCGTTAAGTGGGTAGCAGCCAGTGATCAAAGTCTGTCCCACTGCTTAGGCATGCGACTAGCTGCCATGGCGACACCTGCCTCTTTGCCTCCTCTGACCTCAATGCCAAGCTACTGCCTGACTCTTCTCTGCCACCTCTCCCTCCCCCACCCCATGAGATAGGACAATTTCAGGCCCTCTCCCATTGGACTGGTCCCCATCCCTAAGGGGTATGCCTGGCCCAGTTGGTATTCCTTGCCTTCTCAGAAAGCGACATGAAGCAGCTGGCCATTGGCTAGAGATGAAAGCTCTGTCTGCCTATGCCCCCTGGAGCCTAAGCAAGCAGAGGTGACAGAAGACCCAGACAGCTACCACCTGAGAGATGGAGTGGGCTAGATACTGAGGTGAGAGCCTAGATCTCGCTCACCTTGGACAGTCCTGCAGAGGTTCTGGGGTGCCGAATGGGATATGAGAACTACACCACACACAAACAAGCGGGTCACTGCGGCATGCCAGGTGATACTCTGATGAGAAGCCACCAGGACAAGGATTATCCAATTTGAGATCACAGAGACAGAAACACATTCGATGCCACTTGCCGAGATGAGTTAAGGGCCCTGGCTGGGTATTCAGGTTGCAGAAACTCTCAGAGGTATTAGGGGAGATCAGAGCTACCCACTCTAGTTAATGAGCCGACAGTGTTGTCATGGAAACCCCTCAGGTGTATCCTACAGGGAGAACTATCTAAATTCCTTGATGAATTCTTCAGAAGCCTCAGTCTCCCGATCTGCAGCCGGAAGCCCTAGCATGACCTTAAAGCAGCTCACAGGTAGTGGCATTCAGAACGGCCGTGCTGCCCCTCCCCCAGCCCACCCCCAGTACATTGGAACCTCTCCCAGGACTGGGTAGAGATCAATTCTCCATCCTACTGCGGCCAGCTGGTTGCTTCAGATGACTAGGAAATCAATTCTGAGTTTCAGCAGCTCCAAGGAATGTAACCTGCAGCGAAGGCACAGGTTGATCTTACTCTTAGATGCCCTCGGAGAACACAGCAGACCAGGGGCTTGCAATGGTGGTGAGGCAGCTTGGATGGGCGTTAGGCCCACAGTTGGCTAGCTGACTCCAAGGGTAAGATGGGAGGGACTCCGACTTCTGCCAAACACATAGGCTGACTCCTGACTCCCTGCTCTTCATAGGACCTTAAGTGAGTTGCTTAGGCTGGGCACCTTCCTGTGTGTTCCAAGAACTTGTGCGCTTACAGTGTGGTACGTACCCTCCAGCCCCAGCAGGGACCCTGGCAGTCAGTTAGAGATGGCACCCTAGAGGAAGTAGATTATCTTGGCTCACAGCCTCTCACCCGAAGGGTGCTGACCCCAAGGGACAGGCTTCTCCACTACGTAGGCTGTGTGCTCTGAGAGCCTCTCTGCCTCAGAGCCCCCTGGAGATCCTGCTAAGACATCATGTCCATTGTTCAGTCAGTCAGTCTGGCTAATCTGCCTGCCCCTCGATAAGGGGAGGGATCAGGTTTCAGGGAGATTTCCCTGGGATTACTTCCAGTAGCCGCTCAGTCTAGACGGGCCTCTCAGTTACAGGGGTGCAGACAAAGCGAGAACAGGGACCGCATGGGCACCGGGCAGCCACAGATCCCTTCGGACGCCTCCTCCACCCTCTTCTCCTTCCATCTTTATCTTCTCTTCCTGGGAGACCAGGGCACAGAGAAAACTGGTTCACTAAACTCAGGACTCTGCTCAATCCAGGCTAAAGTCCTCGAACTCCCGTAGTGTGCCAGGTCAGGTGCCCAGGAACATCCTAAAATGTCCTGTGAAGCATGCTTTGTGCAGTGTGTGTGGCAGAGACGGCATGTGCAAAAACCACATGTCCATCCTCCTGTTTGGCCACTGAAGGCCTCTTGGTTTGGAGGTGCTTGCTGTGCCCAGTATGCAAATGAGGTTGGTTAGCTACACAGTAGGAAAGCTCCTTGGCTGGAAAGGGGCTAGACAGTATTGCTTTAGTGCCAAGGGAATAGGCTGGAAGGGGCGTGCTGACCACTGACATTCTTGATACATATGTCTACACACACACACACACACACACACACACACACACACACACACGGGAAACATGCTTTTTTTATTTGTTGTTTGATTCAGGCTGGTGTTGAACTCACAATCCTCCAGCCTTGGCTTCCAGAGTGCTGAGATTATAAATACGTATGGGCATGGAATATGTCTGGAACATTGTGCTTCAGCACACCTGTCTTGTCACAAGGGGACCCAGAAGATCCCTCAATGGCGTGTGTAGTCCAGCTACACACCTCCTTTCTAGATTGTAGCATGACTTGGCCACTCTGATCAGCACAAGTCCTGCCTGGCACCAGTGTGCTCAGCTGTGAAATTGGCAGGAAAGCAACCCTGCTTCGATGTCATGAGAGTCACCGAAGAGTCACGTAAGAGATTTGCAGAGTACTCGCCAGTGCTAGTCACAGTTCTGACTGTCACAAAAAAATAGGCTACGAGGGAATGAATGAAGCTGGCTATCCTTCTAAAATGGGATTGGAATATCTGTGTACTCCCTTTCTCAATCACCCAGCCTTGCCTGGCCCTTAAGAATGTGGGGAGCAGCCCTGATTTGGCAAGTACCCTCAGGGTAACTCATTCTGTGGTTATGCCATAATTCTGGTTTCCTAAAGCCATGAGCAGAGGGCATATCCTGCACCCTTTCTGGTGTCCTGGAGAAATGCAGGTATGGCCATCCATTTGAGTTACTACTATGGCCAGAGAGCTCTAAGTTGGGAATGGGCCTGCTTTTTTCTGGGTTTGCAACAAAGCTTGCAGAGGGTCCCTGAGGAGGTATTGTCTGGGAACTCCAACTCAATTACATGAGGTCTTGGGTCGTGAGGAGGTGGACAGACAGACACGGCTACTCCTGTTGGCTTTGGGACAGGGTCTGGTTTCA
Source organism: Mastomys coucha (assembly GCF_008632895.1). Taxonomy (NCBI): domain Eukaryota; kingdom Metazoa; phylum Chordata; class Mammalia; order Rodentia; family Muridae; genus Mastomys; species Mastomys coucha. The sequence continues at coordinate 60,662,570 of NW_022196913.1, forward strand.
CATTGCTTTCCTGTTCCCCCCACCTTCCCTTTACTCTGTCATGCCCTCTGACAGGGGTGAGACCTGGCTCAAGAGGACAAGGTATGGCTCATTTAATGGATTAGATTCCTCCAGAGGAGCAACACCCCAAATCCTAACAAAGTGAGTGCCCCTTGCTTTTCAATAGAAGTGACTCCCATTTGAAAGTCAGCTTAGTTTTGAGGCCTCAAATCAGAGCCTGGGTGGGTAGAGGCTGCCTGCTCCTGCACAGCTCCACCCCCACCCTGATGACATGGGCATCCAGGCTGTGCTCTATGCCCTTTGGGTTGAGTGGTGCATAGCAAAGCTAGGCTTGGGGCTTGGGGGATGGGATCTCCATGGCAAAGAGATGGAGAATCTCTGTGGGAGAAGCGAAGAGCTCAGAGAGTACAGGTCTCAGTAAACTGAGTTTACGATGTGGGTTTTGCTGCCAGCTGTGTGGCAGGCAAGCCAGCCCAACTCTCATGGTTTCTGCTTCCTCGTGGTGAAATGGGGGAAGATAGGGGCCCTGGGGTACGAGGCCATTAAAGACTTTGCTGATGTGGGGGGAAGGGGAGCAGGCCACTCCTTAGGAGTGGTTGGTCTTGGCAAGGTGGAGGACGGGATCTGTTAATCCTCAGGCAGAGCCTTCACTGTGGGCTGGGGGTGGGCAGGGGGCAGGGAGGGGTGTGATTCACCTCGGATGCCTCGACTCACTTCCATTTTTACAAAAGCATTAACAATATCAGTGGGTTTAGAACGGATGCCCGTTTAACCTAAGTGTGGCTTCTCTCTGGGATGGAGAATGGGCTCTACCAAGCCATGCATGACTGCACCCCATGAGATGAATAGTAAGATAACGAGATCTGCATGTGCTCGTGGCCGTTGACAACCTTAGCAACAGCTCTGGATGAGCCATAACCTTTTCCATGGTGTCAGTGGGTAAAGAGGACTAAAGACCATGTCTGTGGGTGAGACTGGACGAAAAAGGAGACGGGATTTGGGGGCCTGGGGAGATAGCTGTTGTTAAACTGCTTGCAAGCATGAGGACCAGAGTTTGGATCCCCAGCACCCACAGAAAAAATGACATGGCAACACCTGCTTGATTAGTACACCCGAGTGGTGGCGACGAGAGAGGGTCCCTGCGGCTGGCCTCCAACATGCATGCACAAAAGCATGGACACCTGCACACACGGGCATGCACAGACATATTCACATAAAATAAAATAGTGAAAATGTTAGCATCAGCCTGCCCCTTTCTCTCTAGAGAGCCTTGAGTGAAGCGCTCAGTGACTGTGAGCCTAGGTTTTCTCAGTCTGCCAAGCAGGACGATTCTTGGTCCATCTCTCGCTGAGCTGCCTTGGAGAGAGCAGCACTGAGTGCCGAGATGTGGGAGAGTGTGCAGTCCTGTCCGGTCATACAGAGCTGAGGGGGATTAAGATGTGGCATGTGGGTTTTGCTGGCAAGTTGTGAGTCTTGGAATTTGGCACTTAGCTTTTAGGTTTCTGCTTTTTAAGAAACAGGCACAGAGAGCGACTTTTTGAATAAGGCTCTGTGGGTTCAGAAAATAACAGAGACAAGAGGGATTGCAGCCAGTTAAAAAGGAAAGGCCAGAGGAGAGAGTCTTTAAAGGGCGAGGAAGCCTTGTCATCCCTCAGAGGATGGGTCCCAGAAGGTATAAGAGACTTCGAACATCAAAGTCCCAAAGAGTGAAGACTCCTGCCAACAAATGGGCAAGTAAGCTGAACACACGCTTTTTGAAAGTATCCATGGCTCATTTCTGCATGAAAGACTTAGCATCTTAGCTGTGAGGGAAAGGTGTATATCCAAGCTATGTAGACATTCTGTCACATCAGGGATTCAAGGAAAGTAATAACAAACATTGAGGCAAAGGAGAGAAAAGGGTCACTTTTATACTATTAGTTGGATTATAAAGTAGTCCAGGGTGAACATTCAAAAAACAGGGGCTGGAGAGATGGCTCAGTGGGTAAGAGCATCGACTGCTCTTCTGAAGGACCTGAGTTCAATTCCCAGCAACCGCATGGTGGCTCACAACCACCCATAATGAGATCTGATGCCCTCTTCTGGTGTGTCTGAAGACAGCTACAGTGTACTTATTTATAATAATAAATAAATCTTTAAAAAAAAAAACAGAGAGAGGGAAAGAGAGGGAGGGGGAGAGGAAGGGAGGGGGAGAGAGAGCGCAAGCGCAGAATGCAGTTGGCGTATCAGATAGAGGTGTATCCATACTTAGTGCAACACAACACACAATAGGGAATCAGTCCCCTGTTCATCAGTGGAAAATATCTGCTGTGAGGCACTAGTCTTCCATGATGAAGACTAAAATCATTTTGTTTCTGAAGCTAGATAGAATGGAAAGTGACCTTGTTACGTGAAATAAACCAGACTGAGAGGAACAGATGTCGCATGCATGGCTCTAGGTGGCAGGGGAGGGAGGAACATGCATATAAAAACATGACTTTTAGGATAAAGTATAAGGTTGGGGGCAAGAGAGAGAGCCATGGGGGCAAATGGGAGTCAAGTGTCCTATGAACATGCACAGTGGGATCACAACAAAACTCACTATTGTGTAAAACTAATATACAAAGTTAGATTCCTGAGATCTACCAGTGGCTCAGGAAATGGGTCAAATGAGACAAGTGTTTAAATGTTTTAAGGACCCAAGCTCTTTATCGCTAGGGCTCCCTCCTCTGTCTCCTTGGGTGGTCAGAGCAGGCAGAAGTTAGCCTGTTCTCTTAGACCTGCCCATCCTGGCCGTCATGAAGTTAATTGCTTGAGCACCTGTCCTGTCTTATCTCCAGCACAGAGCTAGGAAGCAAATCCTGGCGTCAACACAAACCAGAGGACCGTGAGACGTTCGCTCTCTCGCCTTCCGATAGTGCCTCCAAATCAGTAAGAAACATTTGATCTCTCTTTGCATCTATCCTTCTTCAATAGCTCAATCAATAAGACAATCTGCTCTGGGATGGTGGGTGAGAGGTTTGGCAGCCTTCCTCTCCTGAAAATCAATAATAAAACTAACAGAACAGTAAACACAGTGGTGTTGGGCTCTAGAAAGGACCAAACTCAAACTTTCTGGTAAGACCGTCTAATGATACAGCCACTTTAAAAAGTTAATTTCTGAAAACGAAGGAAGTACTACTTATGTGTGTCCCAGTATAGAGGAACTTTGCAAACGTGACTGTGTGAATTAAACCAAACAGAATGCAGGGCTGGTGTCTTAGGGTTTTACTGCTATGAACAGACACCATGACCAAGGAAACTCATAGACAACATTTAACTGGGGCTGGCTTACAGGTTCAGAGATTCAGTCCATTATCATCAAGGCTAGTCCATTAGCATCCAGGCAGGCATGGTGCAGGCAAAGCTGAGAGTTCTACATCTTCATCTGAAGGCTGCTAGCAGAAGACTGACTTCCAGGCAGCTAGGATGTGGGTTTTAAAGCCCACGCCCACAGTGACACACCCACTCCAACAAGGCCACACCTCCAAATAGTGCCACTTCCTGGGCCAAGTATATACAAACCACCACAGTTGGTATGCGGGGGGTGGGGAGGGTGGGGGTGGGTGGGGGGAGGGGGGAGGGTCCTTTACATGATATTTCTTACAGAGGCAGGTCTACAGAGATGGCGAGGGGAGCTGTGACTGCTTAGGGGTGGAGAAAGTTATGGAAGAACACCCGGGTCAGTGTGTAGGTGATAAAGGGGTTCCAGGGCTAACCTGGGACAAAGGTTATACAATTCAATACATTCACCTACAATTCTCAAGGGTGCTGATTTCATTATTCAATAGAGTTTTAGCAATTCATAATTCACTAGAGTTTTAAGAAAATGCATTTAAGCAATCCCAGCACATAGTATGACCGTGCAGAAGGTGGCTGGGTGAAACAGCAGCTTTCTCAATCAATAGTTCAGTTATGGAACAGGGAGATAGCTTGGTCAGTAAAGCACTCGCTGTGCACGTGTGGGAACCTGACTTTGGATTATTGGCATCCAGGTGAAAAGTTGGGTGTGGCGCTTTTCTGTAACCATGGTGCTGGGAGGTAGAGAGGAATCCTGGAGCTCACTGGCCAGGTAGCCTTGCTGAATCAGAGTTTTAGTTTAGAGCGAGATTCTGTCCTGAAACCTGGTACTTGCCTTGGATCCCAGTAATCGGGAGGCAGAGGCAGGCTGATCTCTGGGACACCCTGGTCTATGTCTCGAAATGCCAATAAATAGAGTGGAGAACCATAAAGACAGATGCCTTATATTGGCCACTAGCCTACACACACACACACACACACACACACACACACACACACACACACACGCACAC
>NW_022196913.1:60666980-60669238 GCF_008632895.1 Mastomys coucha
ACACACACACACACACACACGCACACACACACACACACACACACGCATACACACAAATGCATATGCACATATATATGTCTATACATATATGTGTATATATATAGACATATATATATATGACATAAGACATACACAGAGGGAGAGAAAAAGACAGACAGACAGACAGACAGACAGACAGAGAGGACGTCTTTTATTTTCCATAAAAGCAAGACTCCTTGGAGAGATTGCTGGTTCCAAAGCTGGGCAGTAATAGTTCAAGATGAACTCAGAGCATTTCATTAATGTTAGGTAGGAACGAAAGAAAGAAAGGCTTCAAGATGGATGAGGTCTTGTACAAAGGAGAGCTGAGAAGTTTGCAGGGCTTCTCCCTTCAACCTGGGAAGTCTGAGCACCAGGACATGCTGTCATGGCGATGGGTTAAGAGCCATTAACAGAGACTCAGCCCCTCATGTTGTACTGGCAGAAACTGGTGCAGGAGAGAAAGCACCTTGTTGGGGGATGTCACATGGAAGGGGTGGCAGACGAGGTGAGCTCCAAAGTCAATGTGGTATTTTTTTTTTTTTTAAGTTTTCTTTCTATGTTTTTGAATGGCTCTGGCTGAGGCCGGTCACTCTGTTGCCAGCAGTGTTTTACGGGTCCCTCTTTCCTCTCTGGCTGCCTTTGTCTGCAGTGGCTCAGATGCCATCTTGGCAAGTTAGAGTTTTGTGAGGAGCAGCACTAGGCGTTCCAGTTTCATCGACATAGCTATCTCACAGTGGTTGCATGTCTTTGTGTAAAACAGTATTGCTTTTAAAAAAAAAGGTACATTACAGACCCAGAGAGGCTAAGTGATCTACCTGAAAGCACAATTAGTGGAGCACAGAGTTGGAACCCAAGCACAGCGACCACAATGGGGTACTGACAGGACGACTCGCCCATGGGAGCCCCAGAGTAGAAGAGCAGATGGCTACCGGTGTGCTCATACCTGCAGTCCCATCCCTGAGGTGTTACTAGGCCTCAGGCATCAAACCCCGATTTCCTCTGCTCCGATGGGACGCCAAAGTCAAGGTGGCAGGCAGGCTGGACCCTCTAGGATTGCCCCAAGGTGAGCAGTTCCCCAAGCTGTCTTGCTGTTCTTTCCAGACGGGCAAGCATCTGTGGAGGTGAACCCCCAAACTGAAGGGCAAGACAGGGCTGCTTAGATTTAAGGGGGGGGGGAGTTCAAAGCCAAAAAGAAGCTCTCTTTAAATGGAAGGGCAGCGTGCGTGCGTGTTGGGGCCAAAGGAGGATGGTGGAGAATTCCTAGTAAAACTTGACAGCTTCCTGCTTTCCCCCCTCTCCATCTTTATGCCATGAAAGCTATGAATCGGGGGGCGGGGGGCATCTTGCCGAGCGAGGGCAGGAACTGCTCCCCTCCCTACCCCCTTTAGCCCAGTCAGGGAGGAGATTCCACCTTCGCCCGATGTCCATCTTTGCTTTTCAACGTACAGGCCGGTTTTCTAGCCTGGGGTGACAAAGAGCGGCCTCGAGCTGCCCACAGGAGTTGAGGGCACCTACTGCCCTCGGCCGGCCAGGCTGCAAGTGGGCAGAGGAAGCTCGGCTGTCATCCCTTTTATGTGTATTGACTTAGCAGAGTGCAAACATGGTAAAAAGTTCACTTTCTCCTTTATAGGAGTCTATAAAACGGCTCTTAAACCGGAGTCCTAGGGCTTCCGCAAGACAAATGCAGGATGAGGCCTTAGGGCGGCGCTTGGCTCCCTCTGCCCTCTGTGGAGCTGTGGGCTGCCCCCGTGTGCTGCCAGCCTGGGGTCTGGGTGCATACCCGGGCCTTTCCATCACAATGAGCTCATGCGGGTGGCTGGAGAAGTTAGCCCAGCCAGCAGACTGCTCTGAGGCTGGCAGGCCGTTTCTGGTGAGTCCTCGGTGAACCTCTGAATGGGAGTGGGTACCCTTTGGTCCAGGCTTATTTCCTGGACCCATTACAGGGTTAGTGGTCCTGAGTTGCTAAACAAGCCAGTGCCTGAGGGAGAGGAAATGCCCTCTGAGTTACACTTCTAGGCAGTCATCCTGCTGGTGACTTGGGCAGCCAGCAGTGAGGAGGGACACTCAGAAGCCTGAATGAAAAAGAGGCCTCCTTGTTGGGCCTCAGGAGCCACAAACCATACCAGGGGCCTTGTTGGTGGAAACCTTTCTTTGAAAGAAAGGACAGGTGATGCTGGGCAGTGGTGGCACACGCCTTTAATCCCAGCACTTGGGAGGCAGAGGCAGGTGGATTTCTG
>NW_022196913.1:60669297-60669877 GCF_008632895.1 Mastomys coucha
AAGAAAAAAGAAAGAAAAAGAAAGGACAGGTGAGTGAGCAGGTGACAGACACAGTTCAATGTCAGGCTCTGAGGCGGTGGAGGGTTAGCTAACGCTAGGGCTCTCCCAGCCTCAGTTTCTCCACCTGTCAATCATGAGTGGTCACTTCTCATAGCGCAAGACTTATGAGTTTGTCACGAGGAGGTGGTCAAGTCGAGGGAAGGGATTTAGGGTAGAGAATGAGTGTTCTGTGGCCCAGAAGAACTGTCCACTCACAGTCTCCTCAGGGCTACCAGGCACACTTGGCCCCTGAGGCCAGTGACTAACACTCCCACTCTGCTCCATAAACAGCTGAGGATGGCTAATAGATTGAACCACTGGGCTCTTGGAGAGTCTGGCCAGTCCTTTGCTCTGCTTCCTTCTCTGTCATGTGCCCGGGCTGTGGCCTGGCTCAGACACATGCAGGCACCCCTAACCTCAGACACAGGCAGGCACCCCCAACCTCAGACATATGCACACCCCCCCAACCTCAGACACATGCAGGCATGCCCAACCTCAGACACATGCAGGCACCCCTAACCTCAGACACATGCAGGCACCC
>NW_022196913.1:60670579-60716993 GCF_008632895.1 Mastomys coucha
GCAGGCACCCCCAACCTCAGACACATGCAGGCACCCCCAACCTCAGACACAGGCAGGCACCCCCAACCTCAGACACAGGCAGGCATCCCTAACCTCAGACACATGCAGGCACCCCTAACCGCAGACCCATGCACACATCCATGACACTTATGGCCTCTCTGGTTCCATTGACCTGACCCTTGCAGAGGGCTATAACAGAGAACTCAGTCCACAATCTCTGCATAATGACCGAAGGGGGTGAGGAGGGGGAGTGGGACAGCAGCTTCTCTTGGGACCTGGATGACCTGGGAGAGCACTGGCTCAGAGTAGTCCTTCACAATTCTGCAGCATGAATGATATCTACACTAAGGACTTGAGGGGATCTTGGCCCCCAGAAGAGCTGGATAATGCAGAGCGCGTCCTCACCCTCTGGGCGAACCCACTCAGAATGCCCTGCAGATCAGCTTTGTAGCCAAGCTTGGCTGGGCCACTCTGCCCGGCTTCTATGGCCTCTCTGAGCCTGAACTAATGGGCAAGTCCTTTGCAGAGTTCAACAGGATGGTGAATGTCAGGCACCCCGCTGTCCCCGGAACACAGAAGTATTTGTTGTGTGAGCATGCTGGTTCCACTGTCCCCATTGTAGTGGTGAGCGGCCCAGCATCATTTGCTCATAGAAATGCTCTGGCTGGGACATTTGTTCCATATTCTAAATCAAATGATATAAACCACTTGGGACTTTACTCTGAAGGGCTCTCTGGACCTGGTGCTCTAGAATCAAGCTGCTTCAGAGTCAATCACTATAGCTTTCTGACATATTGGAGGCGTTCTGTCTTTAGTAGCTTCCAACCATTGGCACCTGCTGGCTATGTGGGGCCATTGCGTGCTTGAAATGTGGATAGTGTAGATGAAGAATATAAATTAGTGACTTCACTGAGTTTTAATTAGCTTAAGTTTAACCAGTGTGATCAGTGTCTACCCGATTAGCCAATACCATTCTAGAATGTTCTTTCCAAGTTGGGCACTGCCTAGATCTCCGAGCCACAGCAGTGTCCTATAGAGAAGAGCTCTGAAGCCTTCAGTCCCTTCCGCCTCATACAACAGAGGTGGTTCCTAATCAGCCCATGAGTGAGGTAGCCGCCCCCAAAGCCGGTCATGGCTAGTCTGGGCATGAGGCAGACTGGCACACGGCGTCATCCCACTGTGGTGATAACGAAACGGAAGCAGTTCTTTCTTCTAGGCCAAGACCAGTACTGTGCTAACCTCAGGACGGGGGGTGGGGGAGGTGACTTTTCACGCGATCACTTGGTGGTGGCTTAAGTCTTTGAGCTCCACAACCTGAAAGACCGGCCTGGCTGCCCCTGCGGAAAAGGCAAGACATGAGGTCTGGAGACCTCAGGCCACCATCCCACTTAGTTGGGGTTCCTCTGCATCCGTCTACCATCACAGGCTCCCCAGTGAGGAGACACATGTTCATGGCAGTGCCTCCTGGCTAGGAGTGTCAAAGGTGGGAAAGAGCTCCCTGTCTGAAACCACGATGGCAATGGTGGCTCTGAGGAGCTGAGTGACCTGCAGTGTGGGCCAGGCCCCTGAGGGTCAGGACAACACTGGAAGCTTTCTATTTCTGAGCCCTGTCCTCTGCCACTGTGCAGTCCCTGACTCTTGGTGATGGCCCGTGACATTTGCTGGGAGCACTGGCCACACCCCTGGGCACATCTCTATGAAATGGCTTCTCAAAGTGCTACCTTGAGTTGGGCAGGGTGTAGAGTGGGGGTGGTCCTGCTCTCTGGGGCGGGAGCTGAGAAGGCCTTAATAGGCACATTGTCCCTGTGTTTCCAGAGTGCCGCCCGGCCACTTCCTCACACGCTGCGTGCTGGATGAGCTCATGTCTGAGGCTGCGAGCAGCACAGAGAAGCTGGGCCCGGCTGCTGGGAGGCCCAATGGCCTGAGAAGCCCTCGCAGGCTGATGCTGGCGGAGTCCTGAAGCGGAACGTTGTAATGAGCGACGCCGACTGGATTTATAGGGCTGCGCACATGGGCCTGGCCTTCCTTCGAGGGCCTCCACACATGGGAACAAAAACAAGTACTGGCCCAAGTGTGGCGCGACTGGGTCTTAACAAGAGTCTACTAATTACAGGACAGCCTCCGCCAGAACCCCAACCTGAGGAGCCATTCCTGTCAGCCTGGGCTCCTCAGGAGTGTCCTGTCTATCCCAGGGCGAGCAGGCCACAGTGCTTTGTTCACTAGCTCTGCAGCCTCAGACATGGGCTCAGCCTTTCCTCACTTGTCCTCATCTGTAAAATGGGCCAGTGGAAGGTGGTACCCCGGAACAAGTAACAACTAATTTCAGAATTCCTTGTTCCTGTCTGGAATCCTAGTTTAGCCAAGTCCCTGTTCTGTGGCCCCGGGCAAATAGTTTCAGCTCTCTGATCTAAACATGTTACATCCAGGAGACAGGAATCTAAGGGATGGTGCATTAGGAGGATGTAATGCAATGCTCTCCACGGGCTCCTCTGTCCACACACAGCGCAGTTCCCTCATGCACAGCCGTGACCCTGTGCCACTGATGTTTTCAACCTAAGAATAGAGTTGGCTGCAGCCCGAGTCCTGGGGTGAGCTCTCTAAGGCCCTGTTGCCATAATAACAGCATTCAGGGGTGTGATGGTCAGGAGAGCAGAAGCAGGGCACATCTCCTGCCAGGGGCACAGGAAACCCACCTGAGCAACCCTGCCATGGGGAGGGCCATAGGCACAACTTTGGATGGGGGTGCGGGGAGCCGGTCCCAGGAGACAGGCTGAGGTACTGTGGAGTGAGCTGCAGGATTTGGCTCTCCTGGCATTTAGAGTGAACTACGAGGAGCCTCCTGACACAGACATGCGTACAACCCTCAGGACAGACTGCAAGTGGCCCAGCAAAGAGAGCTCTCTGAGGCCAGTGTCCTGTCCTGTAAAGTGTGTCTTCACAGCTCATTGGCACATGAGCAAAGGCTCTCCGCTGCCACAGTGTGAAGTCCTCTCTGCTAACATTCCTCATTGTCCCCCTGATAGGACTGCACTTGCGTCCTTTCAAATCTGAGGATAATTCAGGCAGAGAGAGGTACCAGAGATCCAGGCTGCAGCATACAGTGTGGCCACAGGGGCTAGCCTCCAACACCAGATTGTGCTAAGGCCATCGTGTGCACACAGGTGGCAACGCTGGGTTACAGGGTCAGGAATGGCCTTAGATGTAAGCCAGGGTCCACATTTGCCTAAACTGCCCCGGCTCTCCTGAGGCAGGCTCTATGTCCATCGCTAGGCCTTTGCGCACTGGCAGTGATTCACAGCCACCATTAGCTCAGGGCCTTTGGCAAGGCAAGGAGGGTGTGAGATGTGCAATGTCATGTCTTTGTGAAGGGTGGAGTCTCCTTTGCTTACTCAGCTCCGTGTCCCCAGACCCTAGTACCAGGTGTGGCCCAGAAAGGTAAGGGACATTGTACATAGGTATACTCAAGAATCCACTGGAGGAGACGATTGAATACAAACAGGACATCTGTCTGGTAAACATGATGCTCTGGCCAGTGGATGTTCAGGGTGGACGGAGAAAAGCCATCCTTCTAGAAGGGAAACAGTGTATGTGTGTGTGTCCAGGAGTGAAGGCATGCAGGCTTGAGCAGGACCGCAAATACGCTGCTGACGCATGCAAACGGCTAAATGAGCAAGGCATGTGACCCTGTTAGAGGCAGGTCAGATGCAGAGTTGCTAGTGGCGAGAGATCTGGGGAGAGCCAGCCGTTTTCCTTCATAGGCCTCAGGTGACACTGGAAGGCAGCTCCCTACTTGTCTGGGTTTCAGTCTTTAATCTATGAAACAGCCACTGAGTCCACTGGGACGCCGCGATGGCTTCAGTGGCAGCATGGACATGTGCTCTGTGTGCTGGAAAGGGCCGAGAGATGACGGGGATGGTTTGGGAGGTGATGGAGACACACTGGGAGGTAGAAGAGAGTCATGAAGAAGGCGGAAGTGACGGCCCTCGGGCGCGAAGCCGAGGGCATCATCGGCACCCTGTCTTTCGCTCAGACTCGCATATCATTGAATTTCTTGAGCACTCTTAGGGACAGTGGACCAATGCCCTGCGGGCAGAAGTTCCTTAAAGCTCACATGGCACTTGTCCCTGTGGCACTTCCTTTTGGTACAGCCAGAGGACCTCAAGGTGAGGCCTCATAGCCAGGCCCTCTGTGGGACCTAATGAGGAGCTGCCGGGTTTCAATTATGCGAGGGGCCTTGTCTTGCTTGCACTGTTTGACTGACAGCTCATTACCCTGCTGCTGGTTTGGGGGGCAGCGGAATTTAATCTCCCAGGTGGGAAGCAAATCAATTTGCCCATCTGCCACAGCTGAGCCTACTTGAAATCGGCTCTAATTTATTCTCCTAAGCTTAGGGAGCCTCGTTGTTTCAAAGTGCAGAAATATTAAGTTTCCCGGTCAGCCCGGGCAGGGGTGCACAGGCAGATGTTCCAGAGTATCTCATAGGGGGGCCTGGCCTGAGCAAGCCATGATGGTCAGCTAGGGATGTGCCACAAGCTAGTGTCTAAAGGCGATGGATCTCTTGCCCATTAAGCCTTTATGGTTTGTTGGAGGGGGTTGATGGGACAACACGTCATCTGATGGTGCTGAGATTAAAGTCATCTTTCCAAGGTCTCGGGGCCAGAATGGACTCCTGCCAGCAAGGCATGCCCGCTTCCCATTTTCTGTGTGTTCTAAGCTGTGCTACCATCTACTGCATCCAGCACTGTGGTTTCAGGTGCTAAGACACAAGATCCAGAGAGCATCATTCTGGTACCGTGTGTTCTTTCCCTCACTATAGTACAGATGTTAACCTCAGACACTGGGGCAGCTTCCCTAGTTTGCTCAGGAAGGCAGTCAGGGGAGTCCTTGGCCTGGACAAATGGCGGCCACTGTGTGTGTACCTTAGAACACATCCAGGTTGACGTCAAGGGCACGGAAAGCATCATAGTGCATGGCTGCTTTGGACTGGGGAACCCAGCAGACTCTGTTCAGAGTCTTAAGGACTGCTGTCCTTCAAAGGATGCTGATGGCAGATCGGCACACAGCTTGTGGCCACTCCGTAGAGCGGAGAGGTCAAGGAGGGCATCTCAGAAACTAGTTTTTCAGAAGGTAGCTCCCACTGCCGCCTTCTCATGTTCTAAAGATGGTTATTTGCATGTCCCTCAATTCTGTCCTTGACCAAAGGGACAGCTCTGGGGCCTCCATGTGCGTGCGCATGCACACACGCGGCCATAGGATGGAGTTACTGGGGCGGCTGCAGCAGAGGCATCTCCTTAGGAGGGAAGCTGTGTTTCTGCAACAGTTCCCGAGTCTGACAGTACAGCACCTGGTGGGTTGGTTTCCAGGGGTCACGGAGAGGCCAGTCTGTTTCCATGCCTCTGCCGGGAGTGCAGCGGGTGTCAGGGCCCTGGGATTAATGAGCCGTGTATTGCCTCACCTGTTGGGAGGGTCATGTGATATGATTTTGATATGAGGGGCCCCAGAAGCAAACACAACAGGTCAAGTTCTAAACAGAAGAAAAGCCCAAGAAAAGGTGGCCTCCCCCATCCCCCCACTTGCCATTGAACGTGTCTCTTTCTTCTCATTGAGGAGTGGGCACCTGGCTCCCCCCGCCTCAGAACGTTCAGGCAGATCGCCCCCAACCCCTACAAGGAGGCCCCAAGGCCAGCTTCTAAGATAAAGTTTGACATTGGTGCCTCAGGGAAAATTAAACATCATGGTTGCTAATGAGAATATGGGCCAGGCGTTGCCCCCGCGGACCACAGGGTAATTGCCAAACAGCCTGGATGGTAAGCAAGGAATGGACAAGCCTGCTGGGCCCCACCTTTTGAGGAAGGCTGAGCAGCCAGCCTAGGAGCCCTGGGAGCCAGCCTTGTCCACTTTGGGTGAAGCAGGGAGACTGTTGCTCATGGAATCCCACCCCCTTCCCTTTAGTGTAGAAGCTAATCTGTCTGTCAGGGCTGGCTGCAGCTGTGACTCAATATACACCTGACCCTGAATGGAAAAGAAGTTTGTCAAATGCTCGGAGTGGGCCGCAGAAGGCGGAAAGGAGTGGCTGTCATGAGTGTGTGTGGGGGGAGGGGAAGGGGTGAGGCCTGGGTCATCAGCAAAAGGGCCCAGGGTGTCTCCAACCTGGAGCCGAGGGGGCGTCGTCCATGCTCCATTTGTCGCCCACCTTGTCTGAGAAGACCCCGACCTTCCCTGACAACTCCAGCATTAGGTTACGTGTTTCAAGAAGCCCTCTAGAGCCTGCCACACCAGGAAGCCAAGCTCACTTCTCCAAGCCCTCGCTGGACAGAGGCTGCCTGGCCTGTCTGTGTGACAGGCCAGCCCTCAGAGGCCTCAGTCATAATTGGACACATTCATAAAATCCATGTCAAGCTTGCTTAGACACACATATTCTTATTTTTTAAAAAAATGACTTATTTCTATACATGTGGATGCTCTACCTGCCTGTATTTTTGTCTGCACCACATGTGTGCCTGGCACCCAGAGGCCAGGAGGGTGTTGGGTCCCCTAGAACTGGCGTTATGGATAGCTGAGCTACTATATTAGGTGCTGGGAATGAAACCTGTGTCTTCAGGAGGAACATCCAGTGCTCTTAGTCAGTGATGCCTCTCCAGCTCCTTCAGCATACATCTGATTCTTCTTTCCTGCATTGGGTGGTTTATGGCCCCCGGGCTGACCACCCAGGTCCTGCCAGTGACAAGACAAGAGCGGTGCAAAATACTGGACTGATACCAAAGGGAAGTGCGTCCCGGGAAAGCTCTGGCTGTACAGTCATGCGGAGCTGGGTTCGAATCCTAGCTCCCCTTACAGCCATGAGGTCTTATAGGAGTGTGCTTCAGCTGTAAAGACCTTTATCATCCTTGTAGACTTGAGAAGCAGGGGAGAGGATATGGGGGTGGGGGAGGGAGGGGATGTAGCTGCCGCTGTTAACTCCGTCTCAGCTGGAGCTGCGGTCTCTGTTGCATCCCAAAGGTCATTTGAAGTCTTGTGGAAGAAGCTACTAAGAAAACCATGGACTTATTCAGGGTGGAGCCCTGCTGCTTGGAGGAAAGGTTCAAAACAGGTCCAGAGAGGGGAGGAGATGGCTCAGTGCTTGCTGCGGAAATGTTAGGACCCGAGTTCAAACTCTTAGCACCCACTAACTAACTAAATACATACATATGGCAGGCGTGGCTTCATGAGGCTATGCCACCAGCCCTGTGGCAGGGCAGACAGATCATGCTGGCTTGCTGGCAGCCCCCTGGCCTAGCTCCAGGGTTAGAGACTGTCTTCAGGAAACATTCTGTAGAGCAAACGTGAAAGTATTTCCTAAGTGTCTGGGGCCACTGCAGAATCCAAGGGTATGTGGCCCTGGATTCTGGATGGAGATGGGACTCTGTTCTGTGGCATTTGCTGTCACTAACCCAGCACCTCCTGGCTGCAGGAGGACACGGGGCACGTGTCCCTTCATAGTACTTGGTGTGTCTAACTTAAGCTTGGTCTTCAGAGTGGAGAAAGACGCACATTTTGAGAGGTTCCCTGCAGATGCAATCCTATGAACCCTCGTTCATTGGATATTCAAAGTTTAGACCCCAAGAACTGCAACAAACTCTTCTGCTGTTGCCAAGAGCGAGCAGGAACTACCTGCCCTTTTTTTTTTCTGTCCCTTCCCAAATCCTTTGGGCGACATCTAGTGGAGGGTCTTCAAAAACTCCACCAGCTGGTTAACTGGAATTGCTTCGAAGGTGAAGGAACTCGAGTCTCGAAGAAGCCACTTAAACCTTGACTCCTCTCTCTGCACACTTCCACAGGTGCCTGAGATGTCTCATTCTCCATTCTCCGAGTCAGAACTGCACCCTCCCCACCCCCCGCCAGGCCAGGTAGGCCGTCAGAGTGATCAATGTCAGGGTCTGTCCACAGGTGGCAGCATCTTGTCACTAAATGGCTGGCTCACAGGCTAACAGTGGGGCCGGTTTTTTTTTTTTTAAATGTGATAACAAGGAGGCACATGCAGCATTGTTGCCTGTGAGGTACTCACTATGGTGCTGGCACGAGGCAAATGCCCAAACCGCCAGCAAACACTAGCATCTACTCGTGCTCCCTTGGGGGCTCCATGTGATAGCGGTGCTCTTGGGGATTGGGTAAGCAAGCTCCTTAGGAAAGTGTGAGCCCTGTTTTAGGGTGCACCTTCTTGGAGGAATTAATGCCAAATGAAGCCCCTTTCTAATCGAGAGATGAGACAATCTAAACCCAGCGCCATCTGGCTACGAAAGGGTTCTGGAGCCAGAAGCTAGGAACACATTGCTAGGTTTGAGCTGGAAGTGGCTGTGGCTACCACTGAGACTGAGTCCTAACCTGGTCGGACTTCATCAGACTCCCAAAATCCACTCATTTTTTGAGACACAGTTTGTATGGCCCTGGCTGGCTTTTATATCACAGGGCTCCACCAGCCCCTGCCTCCAAGTTTTGGTTAAAGGCATGTACCACCACAGCTGGCATAGAGGAGATGCTGTACGCAGGTCCACACTCTGGACAGTGCCTCATACTCTTTCCTGGTTTGACCTGCCCCCTGCCCTTCTAGGCAGACACCTGCCAAGGACATATGAGAAGGATTCTGTGCTTCTAGGCAAGTTTAGATGACATCACAAGTGCCCACGAAGCAGAGGTGTCTGTTTCGCTAAGGCATCTTGAGTGGCAGACCCTGGGACCTCGGCAGTGACAGGGTATCTTTGAGGACCCTCTTGCTAGGGACCTTCCTGTAGGGGGGCTTGGCAAAAGCAGACCAGCAGAGGGTTCCTGGCTTGAGTTTTATCTGAAGAACCCAGGCACAAGTCAGAGACAGATGGGGGCCAGGAGGGATCTGGCCCAGAATCCAAGGCCTTGGTCTCTGCGTCAGCCTCTTATTGTCGGTGTGGCTTTCGGTGCCTTCTCTGTGAGATGGGACTGACACCCCAACCACACTCAGGAGACTTGAAGCTTCCTACATGAATTCCCTACACACCCCTAGGGCCAGCAGATGGCTGACCTACTTGTACAGGGACTATCCAGGAGCTCCCTGGGTGTGAGCTGACCATGCCTGTGCCCTAGGGAAACTGGCCTGGGGCTCACAGGCACAGTAATGCAAAACACGGCCAGTCACAACAATTTAACGTTTTACTAAAATCAATTCACACAAATTTCAAATATAATAAGGACAACAGATCCAGTTGTCTTTTTAACAGTTTTCATTTTCAAATCTATCGTTAAGACAAAAAGTAAACAAAAATTAGGTCTGTTGCAAATTTTATGATTTCTCTTCTGGGGGGCGGGACCGTTATAGTAAAAAGAACGCCACTGGGTGTACGGTAAAGCAGCACAACACACTTTACAAACGGGGCTTCCTGCTGCTGCGCACAGGGGAGGGATCGCCACTCGCTCCGCTGCTCTGTGTTAATCAGGACTTCATTAAAGTAAAACTATAAACTCTCCTAGGTTAACTAAGTAGTCAGACATGGTCTGGAACGCAGTGCTTAACAAGGACAATGCCAGCTATCAGTGCTAACAGAAAACATCTTAGAAGGCAAAAACAAAACAAAACAAAAAACCAAACAAAACCAACAAAACAAAACAAAAAAAGCAAAACAAAAAATCCAATTAAACCGGAAACCAAAACCTTATTTTCCCTAGGTGAGCGGGAGGGAAGAGGAGTCCCACCTCCCAGGAAGAGCCGAGGGGATTTTTTTCTCTTTTTTTCTTTCTTTCCAGTTGGAGGTGGGGACACGGCATGTGCTGGCTCTTAGGGACCGCTGGCCTAGTTGGCGTCCAGCTTGGCCATCTCCTGCACGTAGATACCTATGCTTTCACTGTCAAAAAGCACGAAGTACACAGTTTTGATGGAGGAGGACATAGTGGACACAAAGTAGCTGGAGATGGCCTTCAGAATGAGCTGGGCCGCCGTCTGCTTCGGGAACCCGTTCCTGTTGGAGAGAACACAGCGGTTGGTCAGCACTCGGGTCGGCGGTGTCGGCCGTGGGCCCACCTCAGGCCTCCCCTGTGGGGCCCTCACACTGGGGGGCGTCGGCCGTGGGCCCACCTCAGGCCTCCCCTGTGGGGCCCTCACACTGGACATAAAGAGAGCCCTCACAGGGTAAGTTGTATTAGGGAACTGCCACGTACTGTTGGCACTTGGGAGTGAACTCTACAACGTGACCTCCCTTGTCCCAGAGCACAGTCATCTCAGGTATCCTCCTCGCTCGCCTCCTTGTCGTGAGGCAGACTGGCTCTGACAGCAGAGGAAAGACGAACAACCAGCCACAGGGTTCCTGTTATTCCACAGTATAAAAATGTCTGCTCTGGCTGGGCCGTGGTGGTGCTCGCCTTTAGTCCCAGCACTTGGGAGGCAGAGGCAGGCAGATTTCTGAGTTGGAGGCCAGCCTGGTCTACAGAGTGAGTTCCAGGACAGCCAGGGCTACACAGAGAAACCTTGTCTGGAAAAATGTAAAAAAAAAAGAAAGAAAAGAAAAAGTCTGCTGTAGGGACGAGAAGCCAAACTCATCCCTGGACACTGCTCAGAGCAGTGAGCCCCCCAGCTGTGGGGATGAGAAGCCAAGCTCATCCCTGGACACTGCTCAGAGCGCTGAGCCCCGCAGCTGTGGGGACGAGAAGTCCATCCCTGGATACTGCTCAGAGCGCTGAGACCCCAGCTGTGGGGACGAGAAGCCCATCCCTGGACACTGCTCAGAGCGCTGAGCCCCCCAGCTGTGGGGACGAGAAGCCCATCCCTGGACACTGCTCAGAGCGCTGAGCCCCCCAGCTGTGGGGACGAGAAGCCAAGCCCATCCCTGGACACTGCTTTGCTATCTAGGAGCCGTTTGCTCGCTTGCTTGCTCTCTCCATTAGGCTTCCACAGGTGGTTTCTGCTGAGTGTTGTAAGTGTCACACAACCTGGTCTCTCTGCTGCTTACTGTGCTCACATCTGCTTACTGCATGCCTAACAAGCTCAACTCACTGGAAACCAAAAGTACGGGCACCGTAGATCATCCAGGCAGAACCAGGCAGCACTCACTGGATGGGAGACTGGCAATCATAACCAGGCATCTGTGAGCCCAGGTCCAGAGACCATCTCAAACGGCGTCAGCTGGTGGTACTGCAAAGGGCAGGGCAGCCACTGTGGTGCAGAGCAGAATTCTGGGGCAGGTATCCATGACCTCCACTTCAGGCTATCGCTGAGGTCTCCGAGTCAGTATCCTGCCTCGGATGTGTGAAAATCTATGTCATCAGGGGCTCAGAACGTGAACTCGGAACCTCGGAGCTCAGCATGGATGGGTCCGTGTGTACCCGAACCAGCTCCTGGTCAATGCTGCACATGCACTTATGGAGCGGCCTGGCCTTGGTGGAAGTAAACTATGCTTGGAGCAGCTTTCACGGGTATGCCCCTGTTCACTGTAGTCTGCAGTCCTTAGCCTGCCTGCCATTTTGGCTGGTCCTCCCTGGGATGACAATGTGTTCATAGCTCCCCCAGCCTTCTGCACTGTGCCTGTGACACTGACACACCCGGGGAGCCACATTTTCCACAGCTGCTAGTGCTCACGGTGTCATATGGTCACGCTTCAGGAGTGCTGAACATTCTTAGAGGGCCATCGTGGGGTATGATACAGGCTCAGGGCCTCTTTACACATAGCTCAGCTCCGAGTTCCAGACAGTCTGGTTTCTTCCCAGGATGAGCTTGGTGGTCTAGCTAAGCTGGAAGACAGCAGGGATGTGATGACAGAAGTCAGGCTACGGCGGGGCACCAGGCAGCTGGCACAGTGGCCATGAACCTCTCAGACAGAGAACACAGAAGGCAGGCTGGGTGGGAACTTGATCTATTGTAGGTAGCTCATTCCAGTGGTATAGCCCGCAACCGGCTGTGTGCACACTGCTGTCTACTGCACTCAGGCCCAGGGAACAGAGAAAGTCACTCGGGCGGGCAGACCCCAGTCTGTGGCCATAACCTTGGATAGATGGGCTCTGAGATGTGCGAGGAGCTGTTCTCTGCATGGGAAGGTGCGGCCCCGTAGTCCACCAGTGCTCTGCTCAGCTACTGAAGGCCTGCCTGCCGGCCTGCCTCACTTCACACCTGCTCTCCTGAGCAGAGCTGAGGAAGGCTTCCGGCAATTCCCTGTAGCCAAACGGTCACAGCTGTGTGCTCCTGTGTGGTCAGCCAGCTGGCGTGCTTGGCCTCACCTGGCACACACCAAGTGTGTGAAGTAGACACATGTTGCCCCAGCCTCTCCCCTAAGTCTTCTAAGAGCATCAAATGAGTGGGTCACTCCTAGCTGGGTCAGCTGTGGCCCCAGAAAGGGGTATTGAACTGGTGCTGAGGGAAGGTTCCTGTGTCCTAACTCTGAACTTGAGGTGGGTGCTGACATCATGCAGAGCCTGTCTGGCACTCCCGGCTGGGCTCCACACCTGGAACTTCTGCCCCTCAGGCCTTCAGCCACTCTGGTTGGGGACCACACTCTACGTGTAGGCAGTGGGGCAGGACTCCATAATCTAGGCCCAGTGCGGAGGCTGCGGAAAGGAGGGTGAGAGGTTTATACTGGTAGTGCCCACCTCAGCACACCCTTCTGCTACTGTGGCCTGCTGCTGGTGAATGGGGCCCATGCTCTAAAGTAGCAGGTCCTGGGGAGAAGCAGAGAGCAAGATGGGCACTGTCCTTGTGCTGTGGAGCAGGGTCCCCTAGCTGCCCTAGTTAGACACACAGGTGACAAAGTAGATGTATGGGATGCTGACATTCCACAGCCGTCCCTGATCCCCAAAGGCGAGGGCAGCTGTAGCCACACTGTGCCTTGGCTACCTCATCAAGTCACACATGGATCACCTGAGTACATGCCCTTCCCCCAAGGGTGGAGAGACAGAGCAGCTGAAAGCCCAGGGCTTCTAGCCCTGTCAGGTCAGAGGCGGGACAAGATGATGTGTATTAGGCAGCGGAGTGCAGCTCAGGCCCATTAGAGATAATCGGACTCCCAGGATCATTCTAAAGGTGGTAGACCACACCCACCTCCCCAGACCCTTAGACAGCTGGGACTGAATGACTGTTGGCATCACGGTCACTGAGAACATTGTAAGCAACGCTGGTCTCAGCTTGCCAGAGGGCTGCAGAGCTGGATTCGCGCTCAGATAGCACAACAGGCTTCAATGTATAGTCACTGCCTTGGTTCCCATCTGAATGCCACTCCTGTCTTGCCAGGTCTCTCCCATCTTCTCTAACTTGGGGGGACATCAAAAGACTCAGGGCTTGGGCTTCTGCTCTGGGGTTTAGATTTGGGTTCCAGCTGCCCTGTGCAGGATGTACTGGTTTCTTCAAGTGCAAACAGGAATTTCCCGAGTGTATGCTATGATGAGGTGGGGATGCCACTGCAGCCACCCGTGCTACCCTCCCAGACTCCCAAGCTCTCACTCGTGCTCCCCTGCCAGACGCCTCAGCTCTCACCGGTGGCTTTTGTTCACAGCACCTCACGTCCCTTATTCAGTGCTGTCCCCTGTTCTACCAGCCTTGGGCCATGCCTGGCATGCATTAAAGTCACGTGAGCCTCCCTTGGGTCAGTCCTACTGTGTCTGGACCGCCCTCTCTCCACTCTGGCCCCACCTTCCTAGGCTAATACGAAGAGATGTCAGGGGCTTTGGCGGGCACAGCTGGGTTCAGTCTGCAGTCTTCCCCTGTGTAGGCCTTGCTAAGCCTCATCACCTCAGGGAGAGCAAGGCCATTGCGAGGGACAGGCCAGCTGGAGACCCCAGAGTGCTAGGTCAGAGCAACATCCCAGAGATGGAGAAGTTTGGGCAGCCGTGTTGGAGGGAGAAAAGGAGAGCTTTGGGTAATGTGGGGACATGGCTCTTTAGATCTCTGTGGCATGCTGGTTGCCCGGGGCCTTCACCGTTTTCCCACATTCTCTGTGGCACTAGGACGGCTGCCTGACTGCGTGCGAAGCTGCTTCGGGCTAAGACTACTTCTGGTGGAGAAGCCAAGAGCTCTGGAGTTCAAGTAGGAGATGGTCAAAGGATGGTAGTGGCTGTTTACTACAGCTAGAGGTCAGCAGCAGGGAGCAGGCTCTCCCTCCCAGCCCTCCAAGCAGCTGCAGGCCCAGAGACCTTCAGGGTGGGTTCTGGTCTCTCCTTTTCTAAAGCCACACTGGGGCCCAGGCGCTGCTGTGCAGCCCTGGTAGCTCAGGCAATGCTGGGGTATAACACTTAAGCCTGAATGCAGTGGGCATGTGGGCAGGGATGCCAGGCATGGAGAACATGAACAGCAGGCAGCAGGTCCGGCCTGCCCAACAGTACGAGCCTTAGAGCCTGGATCCCCAACAGTAAGCTCTCATCCTGCCAAGGATGAGCTGTGCAGCCTGGGTGCAAGCCTTAACCCTCTGAACGTGGCTCTTTGACCTCTGAATGAAGTTAACAGTGTCCCTCCTCAGTACTGGGTGACAGTGAAGATGTCTAGAGGCGCCTGGGGCTCTGTGAATGCCCATACACGGTGTCGGAGAAGCAGGAGTAGTTTTCCTTCTGTGCTCAAAGACTAAGGTGGGTTTACTCTAAGCCCCACACTAGTGCATCCCCGCTTGCAGCCCCAAACCTCGCGTCTGACGGCACAAGGTGTATATTAACATTGTGACCAAGGCCAGTGTCCCTGGAGGCCACCAGCAGCCCCTCTGGGGGACGTGCTCCCAGCTCCTCCCCGTGTTTGCATTCTACCCTGACTTCTGTACCACAGACAAGCCACTTCGTCCTCTTCAGCCCTGTGATTGACTGGCAGGCCTAATCTAACCCCATTCTTTCCCCTTGAGCGGAGCAGGAGGGCAGCTGTCTGCAGGGCTGTGGGACGAGGTCTGCCCGGCAGATGTGGCTGGGGAAGCCGCACATGTGCTGCCTTTGGCATTCCGCCCTTAAAGAGCTTCCCACTGATTATTTTTAAAAACTTTTACTCCATGAAAAATGTAAATAAGTTTGTAATAACAGATGTTCTTTTATGAGAATTACTTTTATGCTTCAATTAAGAATTTCCCAATAGCCATATGAAAGAGCGTGAAATTATTACCTCCAATAAAGGTTCTGCGGCCCTGCTCTTCAGAAGCACCTTTCATCAGGGCAGATCAAAGTGCATCTGAAGCATTAATTAACCGAGCCTCAGAACCATCTGTGAAGAAGGGTAGACCCCATGGCCTCGCTTATTAAGGAAGGCCCAGAACAGAGAGACTGATTCATTTACCAGAGGTCACACAGCATAGCAACATAAAGCCAAAGGACAGGTCTTCTATGGGATGTAGGAGCACTAAGGATGGCCGTAAGCTCTGATCCAGAAGCCCTGTTAAAATGGTCTTGAATCTACTTTGGGAGGGGCCCTAGCACCTACACCACATCCAGCTCTGTGGCACAAGCAGACACTTGTCTATGCAGATGCTTCCACAGCAGGAGGAAAGGGCACTGGGGGGGTTCAACTGTTTTGTGTTCGTGGCACAGGGTAGGGGCTTATGCTGTAGCCAGTCTGGTCTCAAAATCACAGCCATCCTCCTGTTCCAGTCTTCCCAGAGCTGGTCTTACAGATCAGCCATCACACACAGATTTCTGGTCTGGGCATGGTGTTGGTAAGAGGTCAGAGTGGAGATGCGCAGTCAGAGGAGACACCCACCCACTCCACTTCTCCAGGCCTTGAAGCTCTCCTGCGCTGCTGGGCTGGGCTCCTGCTGTGGCACGGCGCCTGTAGAGTGTGCTGGTGAGTGTGAGCAAGCTGCAGGCACAGGTGTGAGCTTTCCTGCCTGCTCAGGAGTCCTTCAAGCTCATCTATATATACATGCTTGGACTAATTTTGGTCTTTCATCCAGATGTGCAAGGAAGACTAGGTATGCGAACAACACGGGAGTGAGGGACCACTGGCAAAGGAGCCCCTGGTGTTTAAAACACTGTAGGCTGGGGAGAGAGTGAGAGAGAATCTTCTACAGCTCCTGGCCTGGGAGGGATGGGCTCCCTCTGCCATCACAGTTGGGGTCAGCAACAGCCAGAGACCTGACCATGGTGGAGCCTGAAGGTGTGAGATCTAAAGGGAGCAAGGGCCTCTGTCCTCCATAGTTCTTGTGAGAACAGAAGGTAGTGTTGAGCATAGAGCTGCGCTTAGCCCACAGGCCAGAGACTAATATAGGACAGCCACTCGATACCCTTACCCTGTTCTGTCTTGGATGCAGGAGGACAGAAGCCTCAGACTGCGATGGGCCTCCTAGAGAAGGCAGGTGCCCTATCTAGACGCACCACCGGCCAGTACAGACACATGGTAGGGCTTCTTGGGATGTCAGCTGCTGACGGCTGGAGCTTCAGCCCAGCTGCACTTTCCCAACTGTGGCCAAGGAGATGCCCTCCAGTGTCCTCTGAGGCACGGTGCCCCACCACAGAGTGGAGCCGAGAACACTCTCCCTGCAAGAACCTCACCTTCAGCAATAACCTCGAGCTGCTGCGCCAGGAATGGCTGTGCCTACTTTTCGGAGTGAGGATCTTTTCTAGGCCATCTATCTGCTAGTGCATGATGGAGTCTGAAGATCTGACTTCAGCTGAGCTCGGTGTTGCCCAAGAGAGACTGGAGGAATGGTCTATAGCTAGGCCTGACCTCTACACTCAGTGGCAGGACCGAGTTCTGGTCCTCTGTCTGATTTCAATGGTGGGTCTCCCAAGTGCACCCAGGGTATGTGACAGGCAGGAAGGAGCTGGGGCAGGGCCGGCCCTAAGTGCTCACTCAGCCCCATCTTGTATACAGACCTCAGCCACAGGTCTTTGGTTCGCCTACAGCCATGGAATGGAAGGTAAAGCATTCTAGGGAGTAAAAGTCAAAGGGATTGAGGGCAATTATGGTTTGAGCAAAAATGGCCTCCATGGGCACAGAGAGTGACACTATTAGGAGGCATGGCCTTGTTGGAGGAAGTGTCACCTTGGGAGGGCTTTCAGGTTTCAGATGCTCAAGCTAGGCCCAGTGACTCACTCTATGTTCTTGCTGCCTGCCAGTCCAGAGGTACAACTCCAGCACCATGTCCACCTGCATGTTACCATGCTTCCCACCATGCTGATAATGGACTAGACCTCTGACACTGTAAGGTGTCCCTAGTTAGATGTTTTCCCATATAAGAGCATGGTTGTGGAGACTATAGCAATAGAAACCCTCGCTAAGACAGAATTGATACACGGACTGGGCACCTCTGTGATCAGCCCAGCTTAGAGACCATTCTTGTGATAGCTTGGTGAAGAATGAGGCTGGTTCCTACCCTTGTCCAAAAAATCTGCCTAGAGCTAAATTCAAGAGTTATGCATTGACAGCTTTGGGAGAGGAGATTCCCAGACAATCTAGTACTGATTGTGTTGCTCAATTATCAGCGACCAGCTTCCACAACTCTAGAATGAAAAGGAGCAAGCGGAGCGAGGAAGATACCAAATGTCCACTCTGAGGAGAAAGGGGCAGCAGGAGGTGTAGACAGAGGAAAGACAAGCCGGATGCCAAGTGGAATAAAGGGAGCGCTGGCCTCAGAGAGCGCTGGCCTCAGAGAGCGCTGGCCTCAGAGAGCGCTGCCCTCAGAGCAAGGCCCACCTAGCTCAGCTGCCAGCTTGTGAAAAGGAATGAAAGAAACCCTTAGGGCCAGGCATGGTGGTGCACACCTTTAACCCTAGAGCTCTGAAGGCAGAGGATGGTGAATCTCTGAGTTTGAGGCAAGCCTGTTCTACAGAGGGAGTTCCAGGACAACCAAGCTTAGACAGTGAAGGAACCATCAAAAACCAGAAAGCTGATAAAAATATTCTTGAACAAGGGGCCGTAGTTCAGCCCCAACAGCAGCAGAACTTGGCAGCATCGACCACGTAGTTCTGGCTTTAGAGTCAAGAATACAGGAAAGGTGTTCTGGCATCCCCCTCTGCGGAAAAGCTGCTGAGGCCAGGTGTGTGTACGGGCTGTCCCTGCATGGCCTTCAGAGAGGCTGTGGTGTGATGCCTGCATGGCGGTTCAGAGAGGCCGTGGTGTGATGCCTGCATTGCCTTGGAGAACCTGAAATGTTGGAGATGCCAGAGCCGTGGGACACCTGCTGAGGAGAGCTGCTGACGGGGAGTGGAGCCAGCGTGTGAGAGAGAGTGTGGCACAGTCAAAGTCTACAAGGCAGAGAGCAACTGGAGACCGCAAGAACACTTTGGCATCAGACATGGAGATGCAGACTTTGGAGTTTGCCCTGCTGGTGGAGATGCAGACTTTGGAGTTTGCCCTGCTGGTTTTTTATCCTGCTTCAGTATTTCTTCACTGTGCTCCCATTTGGAATAGTAATACATATCCTGCGTTGTATATGAATTATATGATCTGCCTTTTGATTTTGCTTTTACAAGGGATTACAGTTAAGAGAGTGCATGACTCTGAGAAGAGATTTTGTACTTTTAAATGGGGTTCAGACTGATAGACTGTGGAAACTTTTGAGGTTGGATTGAGTATTTCTATATTATAATCTGGCTACAAGCCTATTGGAGTCAGGAAGTAAACTATGGTAGTTTGAATAAAAATGGCTGCCATAGGCCCCATAGGGAGCGTTAGTTATTATTAGGTGGTGTGACCTTGCTGGAGTGGGTGTGGCTTTACTGGAGAAAGTGTGTCACTGGGGGTGGGTTTTGAGGTCTCAGATGCTCAAGCCAGGCCCAGTGTCACTCTCTCTTCCTGCTGCCTGCCTCTTCAGATGCAGAACTCTCAGCACCGCGTCCACCTGCTTGCCACCATGCTTGCTGCCATGACGATAATGGGCTAAACCTCGGAACTGCCAGCTAGCCCCAGCTAAATGTTTTTCTTTATAAGAGTTGCCTTGGTCATGGAGTGTCTTCACAGCAATAGAAACCCTGGCTTAGACAAGGGCCCTGTGCAAAGATTTGTAGGGCACCTAAGGTTCTTTTACTGGTTCTGCATTCCCACTCCGGTTTGAACCCACCTGAGTTTTAGTGACCCTTCAAGATCCTCTGTCGTCTGTTTGTCTCTAGACCCCTGTGGTGACACTTGCTGTCACAAAGGTTTAGATATTTCTGACTTTTCATCAGCCTTCCATATTCTTTTAATGATTTTTAAAAATGTACATGTATATATACGTCTGTGTATGCTACCTGCTTATAGATGCTTGTGGGGGCCAAGAGCGCATTATCTGGAGCTTGAGTTACAGACAGTTAGTTGTAAGGCACGCAAGGTGGATGCTGGGAACTCTGGAAGGGCAGGAGGTGCTCATAGCTGAGCCGACTTTGCAGCCCGAGCACACTACTGTTTACCTTTGCATTCTGTATTTCTGGCAGAAGCAAGGTTTGGAGGAGGCCTCAGCATCAAGTGACAGCTCTATATTTGGGGCCACGATTGCAGAAACACACCCATGGCTGACAATGGCTGCTGCACCCCTGTGCCCATACCTGCCGCTGCCAATGGATGGGAAGGCGATGGATTTCAGCTTTCTGTCATCGGCTAGAGCCAAGCAGTTTTTCACCGTCTTTTCTAGAAGTTCTTCACATTTGTCCGCACCCCAGACCGGACTATTACAGTGGATCACAAACTTGGCAGGCAGGCCATGGCCTGCACTAACAGCAGCTAGAAGGAACAAGAGGAAGCACACGTCACGTCATGAGAGGCCAAGGCCACACCTACTCTTCTGCTCTCGAGTGACCCCTAGCCACCTCTTGGCCACCACCGAGGCCAGTGTCCACGGGAAGCATGGCGAGCACCTGCGACTGGGCCTTACACACCAGCTCCACTGAATGCTGCTCTGTACCTGGAACGGACCTGACTCCCTACACACAGGACAAGGCAGCATGGCGGTGTGACCTGATCCTGCCCATGATGACAAAACGCCAAGGGCGGCCTCTTGGGCCAGTTCCGCTTCTCTAAGGGCATGGCCTCAGCTCTCTCACGTGCATGAGCTATAAGCAGCCTGCCCACCAATCCCCTGGAGCACTGCTGAGGCCGGTGTACTACAGGACCTGCTATCAGAAGGCATTCAAGCTCTTGGTTTGCCAGAGTGTCAGAAACTGGTTTTTTGTTTGTTTGTTTGTTTTAAGTACTTGGCGCTACCCCAGCAGCATCCAAGGCTGACAGCACCATCAACAGTTGTAGGATGGTGCTCACCAAGTTCACATGCCTTGGGCTAAAGGAGGACCCGACCCTGAGGTGAAAGGGATGGAATAAAACCCATGAACAGATCTACTCTGGGCAGGCACATACTGGCTCTCCTGACACTTTCCAACTGCTGTAAGCCAGGTGTAATCCCAGCACCTGAACCCAGAAGTTTGAGACTTAGGTTAACAACAAAAACCTAAAATAGCTTAGAATCATGAACAAAAATGTTATTAAAACTAGCAAGAATAGCCTGAGCCATTCAGAGGACCTTCCCATGGTCACAGCCCATCAGACTGGTAGAACCAGGCCTCCTCCCACATCAGACTGGATCATGTGCCAAGAGTCACTTGTGGACTGGTGGCTGCGCAGGGGGTGCATGGGGAAGGGCAGCCAAGTAGCCCCTGCTAGAGAGTTATCTTTCTCTGTATCCACTTTACACAAGGCAAGCCATGGGTGGGACTTCCCAAAAGAGCTTTCTCATTGGTGTTCTGTCTAATGTACCCCTTATAGGAAAACAGAAGAGTCACGGCCCCAGTCAAAGTTCACATTTCATTACTACAGGTTCCCGATAAGCCCAGCATGCAAGTAACATTTCATCACTGGGTGAGGCTGGCTTTGTTTATTTCCTGAGAGGACCTGTGTAGACATCATATGCAATTATTAATGTCCACATTTAGTCAAGATCTACTTTTAAAACCAAAGGCCTTAACAAATAGGCCATACTGGACTGCAGAGTATGAAAGGAAAGAGCAGACATGTCTGAATTGAGGAAGGGGATGGGGATCTGTCTTCATGCAGAGCAGGAAGCCATGTTCTTCAAGCACACTAACCACCACAATCCCCAGGTTTCAGCGCGTCACCCCCATGGACATGCCAATCCTGGTTTTCCCTTTCTAACTAAGAATGGAGGTCATGGCACATAAGAAATGGGTGTTTATGTTTCCCATTAAAAGTACAGCTGGCTGAAGAAGATGGTTTGCCAGCAGGCTTGCAGGCAGGTGGCTCACCCTCTTCCTCAATTATTCCCGGCTCTCAGACCTGTCAAACTCTGTCTGCCTCTGTAACTCCTTTGAGTTTGACACCAGGCAGACAGGAGCTACTAAATAACTTTAAGGTGTGAAGGCAGTTGTCATGAGCCTTTAGCTCTGCTGTCTAGGTGTGGGCTGCGTTCTGAGTGGCCAAGCTCACAGGTCTTCTACCTTGCTGACAGTGGCACTGCTATGCACCCTCAACGCTCAGCTCCTCCCCAGCACTGTGCACACCACACCAGTGAGCATCCTCAGCTCCTCCCCAGCACCGTGCACGCCACACCAGTGAGCATCCTCAGCTCCTCCCCAGCACCATGCACACCACACCAGTGAGCATCCTCAGCTCCTCCCCAGCACCGTGCACACCACACCAGTGAGCATCCTCCGCTCCTCCCCAGCACCGTGCACACCACACCAGTGAGCATCCTCCGCTCCTCCCCAGCACCGTGCACACCACACCAGTGAGCACCCTTCCCTCCTTACCTCCAGCTACCTCCAAGGGTCCATTCTTCTTCCGAAGTTCCAGAACAGCTTCTACAAACTCCTTGCCGCCCTTTTTCTCCAGCGTGTTTCCTAGGCAAGGGCAGGGCAGGGCAGGGCAGGGTCAGAGTGCCACCCGTCTGCGGCACACAGACACTCAATATGTCACGTGATTACATACTTTACGTGGCCTAAGCAGCTATAGTCTCTTAAGACTGCAAAACAGGATCTACGCCTTGACTGGTCAGGGAGGAACCCCTCGGAAGGATTTACCCTCGGCCAGTGGCCACGAGGTGCTACCGTTCTTCTGGCTCCTTTTGCTGTCCCCTCTCTGGGTGTACGGAATTCTGGTGGGGATACCAGAGATTTGAAAGGAGGCATCTGTCCTTGACAGACGTGCCTGGCCTGCATGTTTCCATGGGCACGAGAAACCAGGTGGCATTCGCTTCCAATGAGCCCGCTGAGGTTTCGTATCTCGGGGAGAAGCCCCAAATAAGGAGGTCTATGAAAGAACACATGCTCCTCCCACCAGGCAGCCAGCACTCCTGGAAGGAGGCCGAGGAGAAAGTGTTCCCGTTGGGCCACCTTTGGGCCAGCACTACATGCTTAGTTCCTGTTTTGCAGCTTTGGTGTCATATGTGAATTAAATAAAAGAAAAAAAAAGAAAAATGGATTCAGACAATATTCTCTTAATTACATTCATGATTCAGAATTGTTTTAGGGAAAGGAGAGGAACATCAGAAGCAGAGTTTAAAGAGGAACTGGTATTGCACAAAGCTTGGGAAAGGGTAGCTGGCTGCTTAGGACTTGATTTTTAAAAGGCCTGAGACCAGGAGACCTGCGATGAAAGCCAAGCTGAGAAGCACCTTTGAGGACTCTGGGCTTCGTAGCTCACGTGGGCCATGAGTGGTAGTCTAGCTGTGGCAAGAGCAGCATGTCACATTTGGCCAGAACAGGGTTCTATTCTTCTTTAAGCTCTGGTTCCTCAGTTCTGTGAATTTTTAAAAATCCTTTTCCTCGAAAAGGATGAAATAATCCCCTTATGATTCACCATTTGTCTTGGAAAGTCTAAGTGTGCCTGGGTTGGTCAAGGTCTATTGGGATGTACCAGCCCAGATCAGAACTGTCTTAGCAAAACCTGTCTTATGTGCATGCATGTTCCTTGGAGGTGAACTAACCCCAAGAAGTGTCTGGAAGCAAAGGACAATCCTCTGGGCACTGTCACGGATAAGATGGAGCCACCACTGTCACTGTAGGAAGCCCACAGTGC
The DNA here is from genome assembly GCF_008632895.1 of Mastomys coucha. Classification (NCBI taxonomy): domain Eukaryota; kingdom Metazoa; phylum Chordata; class Mammalia; order Rodentia; family Muridae; genus Mastomys; species Mastomys coucha. The sequence goes on from NW_022196913.1 coordinate 60,693,471, forward strand.
ACGGATGAGGACGGCGAGCAGTCCCCTGCCCTGGAGCTAAGCGAGGCCCTGCAGCGGGATCCTCTGTCCTCAGCAGCCCTGCATGCTTTTGCACTTTTACGGCCTTGACAGCAGCATGAGCTTTCTATGCCAGGTGTCCCCAAGTCACTTCCAAGGCTGTCACCTGCTGCTACTGAATGTTTGTACAAACTTCAGCACTGAGTGGCAGCCAAATGTGCCATGTTTCTCGGGGGCGCTCTGGGCCTCAAGGGCCCTACTCACCCCTTAGACATGGGTATATCCCAGATGTGAGACCCCGATAGAGGTTCATCTGAAATATCCATGCAGCCGAGGAAACAGAGTGTGGGGTCCAAGCCAACTAGTTCATTAGTCTAGCCTTCCCTTTAACCCGTCTGAAGAGGGGACAGATATTCCATTGCCTATGGTTCATATTCTCTGTCAAATCTACTCTTAGGTGAGAACTGGGCAACTTGAAAAAGTCAGTACTTCGCTTACAGAAATCACTGGATCCCTCTTGAGATATAAAGCATTTCCTAAGAAAATAGGCTGCTTTATAATTAAAGGTATTTTAGCTTAGGAAGAGTGTTTACTTTAACATTTTTACTTATAATTAAATATTGCTTTAATGAGAAGTGAAACTGCAAGCTAAGAATACACTTAATGCATTTCTCAAACTTAGAAACTGAACCCTAGGTCGCAGGCAATCAACCCAGTCAGGACTCGACTCCTACACACACATGTATGCACATGTTCATGTAGACACACGTGTACTTTTTAACAAGAAACAGGCCCGTTTTCAACCATGTTGTCAACACTCTTAATATAAGGCTCTTGCTTTTTAGGCTCAACTTCAGGGTTAATCATAAAGCAATCGGCTGATTCGCCCCCAAGCATAAACATGTGTTACTCCCATGAGAACAAGAACATTATTTCATGCTCAGAAAGCAGGCATAAGTATCAGTGTTCAAAATAGCCTAAGCAAAAATTTAGGCTTGGACAAACGTCAGGCTCAGCCTGTGGTCTATTTCACTGTTAGAAAGAACTGTTGATGGGCACAAGTTAATCACTGGGCTAGGCATTCCTGCACTCGGATCCCTTCTTCCAGCAGTCAGGACTCAGGAATTCACACCGAAAATGCAAAGTGCAGCCAGTTCTCCCTAGCCTCCTCTTTCCCCTTCTCTCACATCAAAGTGGGAGCTGGAGCCAATCGAGGCCATACATGAATCTGGATTCTTACTGTTTTGGGATTGTACAGGTTTCTAAGGTCAGTACTAGTTTGGACTGGATCTCTAGGCAGAGAAAGCGGAGGTGGGCTTTGGGAGACTGGGTTCCCACCTGGTGCAGCCTCTCCTCCTCCTGAGGTTTCTAGAAATGGCACAGATGTCCCTGCCCCCACTCTGTGGCCCACAGTGCTTATGAGCCACAAAAGACAGCAATCTCTGTGTGCAGACTACAGCTTGCTCATGCGTTAGCTGGCTGTCACCCTGTCTCAAAACTTCTGTCTCTCTTCCCATAGGGCCAGCTCTGCAGCTCCCTGGGCCTGATTGAGATTCTTTGCCCAGGGAGCCTCCACTGCCCTGGATGAAAGCTGAGCCCCAGTCCCGCACAGTGCACAGGCTGGCCCCAGGCTGTTCACTTACTTCTTTCCCATCTTTCCTTAAGCTACCTTCTTAGGAGGGGGTTGATGGCCTGCAGCCTGGTTTTACTCTGGCACAGGAAGGACACTTAGCAGCTGCACACTTCCCATCATGTCTGAAATCCAAAATGCTCAGGAGTCATCAGGCCACATCACAGTGTCCGAGGCTCTGACACAGTGACACTGAGCCACACTGGGCATTAGGCCTAAGCAAACTGTACCCAGAGCACAGGATGCAGGCAAGGCTTCCTGCAGGACTCCTCGCCGCATCCTGTAAGAATGCAGGACTGGGAGCTCGTTAGGAATGTCATCGGTCTCTCTGGAACAATGCTCAGGCCCAGCACGTCTATGTCAAGTCACAGACAAAACCAATAGTGAGGCTAAGAGCAGCATGGCCCAGGGTTAGACACCAAGGTGCACTGCTCATTCTTAACACAAGCCTCATGACCAAGTAGAGAAACTGAGGCATGGAGGAATTACATGTCTTGGCTAGGTCCAACAGCCTGTGGATAATGAGGCTAGGATTGAGGTCCCTCCTAGCCAGGGAATGCCTCCTCGTGACATAACCCCTCAGGGCAGTGCTGAGTACTGAACCCACACAGTGGATCTCCAACTTTGGCACTCAGTCACACAGAGCTGCGGAGCACACTGGACCCACAGAGGGCACCAGCTGCCAGGGGAGACCCTGAAGTGTTTCCTGAATCGTGGACAGTGGTTCTCACGTGATGTCCAGGGACAGTTTATAAAATAAACACCTGCAATCTGACTGAAACCTCATGTATGGGAATACATTTAGAAAGGGTATCCCTTGTGTCTGAGCCGTGAGGCCATTCGCAGGAATGGCCATGCCTCTGCCATGGGAAAGCTGGGTGGGCTCAGAGCCTGTAGCCGACACCTTGGGGAACCCAGTCTGTAACAAAGCCGCACCTCACGAGGCAGAGAAGGAAATGTATGGCTGCTGAGCCAGTTTCCAAACCAGAAGTGCCTGAGGGGCCGCTGCATGAAGCACAGGGCTGACAGCCAGCGGTACGTCACAACCCAGGGGTGAAGGTCCCAGGAAGGTCAGGACGGCTGGAAGTGTGAAATGAATGCAGCCTGCGTAGCTGTCAGAGGATCAAGCTGTCTGCGCGGCCGACTGAGCATGCACACACACACTCGGCAGCACCCAGCTCGCATTACCTACTTCACCACCGATGTAGAAGTCAGTGTTTGTCGGGTGAACGACAGCATCACTGTCGATCGAGGCAATGTCAGCCTGAACAACTTGCAACTATAACAGGTAAACAGATGTACATCAACTGTGTTGGACCGAGACCCACGCACAGGCACATTTACTAAGGCCCCAATGGCAGGGCTGGCCTACCTGGTCGATTCCAACATATGAGCCCAAGGGGCAATCAGTCCACGCAGTGTGCGCACATGTGGATGGGGGTGAGGACAGGAGGAGGAATATCAAATGTGACATGTTTAAATTAAACATTTGAAGGACAAATCCAAAAAAAGAGAAACACACATATGAGATCATTTCTAAAGATTAAAAGAAATAAAACCACGAATGCCCCACTTCACCCTGCAGAAGCCTGTACAACACTGGCACCCAACTGAGAAGGCTACAAAACATGGCATCTGCTCTGAAAGAACGGGGACCATCAGGCCAACCACAACAATGAGTTTCTCCATTCGTCTGTAGCAGGTTTTTGGTTTCTATTGCTTTTGTTTCCCATTAAATGACAGCCCAAGAAACTAGCACAGATAGATGTACAGGGCGTATGATTTCCATGAACGGGTGGAAGGGTTTCTCCAGGATTCTCTCTCTTCCACACTTTGGACAGAACTGCTGCCCTTAATAGCCTCTGTCCTTTTGCTTTACAGGTGGCGGGTGTCTGGTTAAAGCAGATGGGAAACAAATCTCAACCAAGTACTTCTGAGCTCCGGTCTGTTTTCAGCACACTTCTGTGGCCTGTCTGTGTGGGTAGGAACGGGAGAGAAGAGTCCCGCCCCTGTTAGGACAAAAGCAGCTGCAGTCGGGGGCAGAAGGCACGCAGAATATACCGTGGTCAGGGTTTAAGACGGTACTGCCCCCAGAGGCATAGGGCAAGGCTGTGTCCCACAGGGTCACGTATGCCTTCAGCTGACGGTTCCTCTTGTGAAATGATGAACCCACAGAGGTGGGACACCTGAGGGCCTTTTAGCCTGTGCTCAATGTCTGCCCTCTGATAGCTCCTGTCACACAGTGCGCACAGGTGGTGGTGGTGGTCATCACACACCACATGATTAGGAGAGGCTGAGGGACAGGAGCTGGTAAAGGATGAATGAGGTACAGCTCCACGCTACGAAACCCAGCTCACTTCCCTTCATACACCTGGAGTGCCGTCCTAACCAAAGGGTAAATGGAGAAACTGTTGTTTTGTTGTTACCTGAGTTTGTCAGCTTAAAAAGAAATAAGGGAAAAGGAAAAGAAAAAACAACAACAACAACAACACACATTTTAAAATCCCTCCCAAGAAACCAGCAGTCAGTCTGATCATTATGGAAGAGAATTTAGATGGTGAAGTGTCTGCAACGCAGGGGAAGGAGCCAATCACACTCGATGAGATATAAGAGACCATCTCCATTTGGAGTGGTCTAGAGTGAGTCAATGTTCAAGGTCTAAATCAAATGCCAATCGAGGATTGGAGGTCTGCCTTGACCGTGCTTAAGTCCAAGCAAACAGAGAGACTAAATTCTGGGTTCCATAAATTCTCATCTGACAGCTGGTGGTGCCAAACCCCATCCCCAATTACCTAGGTCATCTTTAAGGTCAATGTCAGCATTGGTAGGATTGATTATGGCCTCCACCTCAAAGCCGGCTAAATTACTGATTTCACTGTGAATAAGGTTCAGCTGCAAAGAAAAGCACGAGGTGGGAATAACAGGAGAGCCGGCAAGATGCCGAGAGTGAGCCCTGGGCGTGTGCGAGGCAGCAGACGGGACACTCGCAGTGCACTGGCCATGGAAGGAAACTGGGAGCCGCTGGCTAATGTGGGGCTGCTTCAAACAGAAGACTCCCGTGCCACAGGGTGCTGGAGGGAAGGAAGCAAGCTAGGCGGGCGTTTGGAACCTGCGGATGTTGCTTAGGGTGAAAGGGAAGCACGAGCCGCTCCAGCCTTTCTCCTTTAGAGGACCTTGTGATGACGGGGACCCAGAAGCAAGATGCTCAATGTGGGTAGGGAAGGGGCCCTAGGGCAACAGAGAGATCCTAGCTGGCTGTGTGGACACCTGCAAAGTGCCATTGTTCTGCAAGTGTGTGTAGCTCTCTAAGACTGCTCTCACTGATGTAGCTGCTGGCTGACCCTCCCTGCTCCCATCTTGGTCAGGAGTAGCAAAGACCAAGAATGGCCTGTTGCTGAAACAATTACCTTGTGAGTATGTCCACTACTCACAATGCTGGGGTTCTGGTGACACCGGGAGAAACCCAAGCAGTCCTCCAGGAAGACAATGTGTCTTTTTTAAGGGGATTTTCACCTCACTGGTCAGGTTGTACTGAGGCTCACTGATGGCTGGATTGCAAATACCTTGAGTTGTGTCCGCCCAGTCAACTGGGTGTTTCTGAAAAGCCACTGACCTTTCTCCACCTGTTGCTCTGTTGCCCTGGCAAGACTTGGTCACTAACGAGGAGCAGTGGGTGCTGGCTTCTACTGTCCTTGCCCTGCCCACCCCCTCTTTTCTTTAGGTCCAGGTGTGGCTAGATTTGCACGTTCACAATCTCTGTCCTGTCATCAAATTGTTCCTCCTTCTGTGACACCAATTGTGCCTTAAGCAGCCCACAGACCCACCAAGTCCTAGGCCCGAGCCTCCAGGATCACCAGGACTGAGTCCTTGTCCTGGCATCCACCACGGGGGAGAGTGGTGGAATACAGGACAGCTCCTGGCAACTAAGCCCCAAGATACTGGACTTCAGGGGCCATCTCAGGGTAAAGAAAAAACTGGTAAACTATATGCAAGAGAAATGCACCCCTAAACTTCTGATCCTTAAAAGCTGCTAGTCCTTTAGACTAAGAGTCCTTCCTTGGGGAATGCAATGTAGAAATGGATATGGTCATTTGACCAAGGCTGGGTTTCTGTGCATGGGCTTCCTCCTCATAGTGCCCGATGGTGATTAGGAGCCTCTCATATGCCTAACAGGTTTCTTCATCAAGCTGCAGGTCAGGGCTCTGATCCTAGTGGCAGGTGCACTGGGGAGCACAGGCCCTGGCTGTGCCTTCCAGCTGGGAGGAGGGCAAGGCAGGCTCCTAAGGAAATGCTGTTCGTAAAAAAATATTCTATGTCCCCATCAGAAAAACAAACAAGAAACTCACACTCTGTGAAAAGGCAAGAGGTTGGTAAGGGAGGGAGGCAAAGGAGAGAGTAGAGAGAGAGCCTCTGGTGTGTGGCACGGCTGAGCAGAGAGAGCCTCTGGTGTGTGGCACAGCTGAGCACACATCTAAGCATCTACAGGATGATACACTGGAAAGTCGTGCAGGTTCAACCCTTCAAACCCTTTCTAATTGTGTGGGCACATCTGGGATTTGTATTCACTGGAGAAGCATGTTTTCACTCGCTCTGATTCCACGGGCCGGGAAGCATCCTCCGAGCCTCAGTGGCCGGTGACACCTCCGTCCAGGGGAATGGGTTTGTCTGGGGAAACTGGAGTATACTGCCTTTGCTGGAGGCAGAAGAAGCTGCCCACAGAGCTCGGCTCCCGGGAGAACTCCTGGTCCTTCCTGGCCTTCTCAGTACACCTTCTGGCCACCAGTGTCGAGCATCCTTGGAAGTAAGGACCATGGCACCTCGGGAGGCCTGCAGCTTAGCCAGTGGAGGGCGGTCAGTCTCTCTCACCCTCATCTAAGCATGAGGCTAATATTGGACTGTCCATCATGCTTGTACACTAATGTTCAGAACACAGCACTGGGCTGGCTGTAAGTCTGTGCTGCTCTTATAGAGTATACACAAGTATGAGAAGATTAAGAATCCTCTGGTCTACAGAGTGTGTGACAGAGACTAGTGGGGAGAGAACTGGGTCAGCTTTGTAAAGAAGAACGGCTAGTTAACTTGGCTAGGGCAGGCTGAACCAATGGCAAAAGTCAGGAGTGAGGTAACCATCAGCAGAAAAAAAAAAAAGACCCTGGACAAGAGAAGAAAACCCCTGGCCACAGGGCGCATGGGCGCATGGCCACAGCCTTTGAAAGGACACGGCTAGTAATCCACAAGTGAACCGCCAGGTCCTGGGCCAAAACAGAAGCCAGGGTGTCGGTCACCTCTTAGCCAAAGAGCACAGGCAAACACACGGCGCATGGCAGAGGAGAGGGGCTTGAATCACAAATCAGACTGCCAAAAATTGTGAAAATTCCCAATAGTCTGATCTTCTGGGAAGGAGAAAGATCATTAGTGGTTTCAGTGTTTGAGTACAGTGATTACATCTTTGTCATCTTGTGGGAAGACTAAAAACTTCAATTTTATGCCACAGCATGGGAACTTTAGTGCGGCTATGAATCCTGTAGGCTGCTGCAGGAACTCAGCACCAGGACACTGCCAGTAAGAGAGCCAGAGTGTGTACCTTTGGCTATAGTTGGAAGAAAGGGACTTAGCCCAGAAAACTGCAAGGTCCCTTCCCCCACCAGCAACTGACCACCCTGAACTCACCCCTGTGGTGGCCTGTCTTTGACACCTGCTATACTCAGGCCACCTAGGGTGGTCATGTCCTATTTAGCAATGAACATCAAACACCATTAGATGCCACTCTTGAGCTGCGGTGAATCTCTCTCTCTGTCTCTCTCTCTCTTTCTCTCTCTCTTTCTCTCTCTCTCTCTCTCTTTCTCTCTCTCTCTCTCTCTCTCCCTCTCTCCCTCCCTCCCTCCCTCCCTCCCTCCCTCCCTCCCTCCCTCCCTCTCTCTCTCTCTCAAAGTGGGACTAAAGGAGACAGACGCCAGGCTCAGTGACTGGGCCTTAGCCAGGCTGGCATTCTAGCAGCTTGAAGCCAGTCCAGCCTTACTGGGGTGGGGAGGGGGTGGGAGAGTATCTGGCCCCGATGGCAAGAGGCAAGTGGCCTGGTTCTACTACCTTGACCTGATACCACTGGCCAAAGAAAATTGTACAATCCCTTTTAAAATCAGGATAGAAATTAAAATTTAAGACATGCGAGTGATTAAGGATTTTCTTAATGGTACGTTGGGTCTACCTATAACTGTCAAACTCTGGTGCCATTCATGACATTGAAGAGGGGTGCCTGGGATGGTCTTACTTTCCTGTGTAACTCACATCAAGTGCCAGGCTTCTTTTCCTGGCCTCAAAGTCCACTTCCCTGCTAAAGGGAATGAGGACCACACAGTATGACTGCATTCCCTGCATTCCCTGTTGTAGTTCAGAAGCTGAGCAGCAATTTGCATGGAGGGATGGGGTTGATAGCTCCCCCTCTTCTGCCAACTTCCCACCCTCAAAAGTGGCATGGGTCAAAGGGAATCAATCCCTGGGTACCATGATCCTGATCATTTGGGAGGTTCGGAGACTCAATTCTGCCCTCCCTAACCTGTTTTCCCAACTGCTTCAAATATTCTGCCAGGGACCAGACCTTCACTGCTGACAGAGACATGGATACACACACTGCCAGTGGTTTGCTGTTATTGCTGTGGGAGTTCCTATTTGCTTGTTTTTTTAATAAATCACGAGATTTTAAAGGGCCTAGGGAAAGCCACACATCTCAGTGCAACTACAAGGCAAAAAAACAATGAGTGTGAACATGGAAATCACAGAGTAATGAGGGGGTTGCCCATGAGACTTCAGTCTGAAATGCATCATTAACAACAACAATTAGAGCCCAGACTCCTAAGCCCAGGGCTGGCCCTCCTTGCAAGTAGCTTAGCAACCCGCTCCCAGCTGCAGAGTCAAATTTCTCCTCCAGCTTGCTTGCTGTATTTAAGGATTGCTTTTGCCGTCAGCCAGGATATGGGGTGCACAGAGCAGGGTGCCACAGCCATCTCTCCTAAAGTACACTTTCAGAGATGTTTTCTAAACTCAAAGCAAAGCTAATGTCCGAGCCAGACTTCCAGTAGGCCTGTGTGACACTTGTGACCATTTTATGACTGTTGCCCCTCAGCACTACACACTAAACTTGTCTCCTGACCGTCAAAGTCAATAAAGGGCCTGCGAGTGATGCTTCAGAATCATGCCCTCTGCCTCAGCTGGAGGAAGCACTCCAGTTCCTGACATGGGGTCCAGGCTGAGCTGAGCTGATGTAAGGTACTCAGCTACTGTCTTCAGGGATTCTGGGGACCTCTCCTGGGGAGCGTGAGTGCCAGCACACCCTGCCGTACACACACTCAGTAGGAAAGGCGGTTTCATCATATCCAATAGACTCAAGTGTTCAGACATCCACGAGTGTGGACGGGCTGCCTTGGGTCGGTGCCCAGTGCTGTTCTCAGGGCTCACTGCTATTCTGGGCTCTAGCTCAGCAAGTCTTCAACAAAGCCCAGATCTCAAATAGCCATGCTATGACCTAGCCTGACACCATCACCCTGCTCATCAGACCATCTCACATTGTTAGTGTACCAATACTTTTCCTGTTCCTATGGCTTTGGGGACCTTGTAAGCACCAAGGGACAGTTAGCATTAGACCGTTTTTATCCCTGAGGTACCCATTCTGCAATCTGAGACCAGGAGGATCCCAGAGGGAGGAACACTGCAGAGAGCTGTGTGCCCAGCTGTGCAGACACAAGCGAGGTACCTTCAGTGGGCTCCAGGGCAACAGCCCAGATGTGGACCTGGTCCTGTCTCTTGCTGAAGCAACAGAGCAACAGAAGGGCGTCCGTCTGTGCTGGCACATGGCCACCCACAGAGCGCGGTGCTTTCACGTTTGCAGTGAAGTGAATATGAGTTCTAGCTGAGGCTGGCTCTCGGTGGGGTTAGGGGTAGGGAGCAGGATCAGGAGAGGCCAGAGTAGAGGAGACTAGGAGCAGGGTGGGCGAGAGGGTGGGCAAGAGGGTGGGCACTAGCTCTCACCAGGCCTCCCATCCTGGCTACTCGCTTCCTTGGGGAGGGAGCATGGAGGATAGTCCTAAGGAGCAGAGGGTCTCAACATCAGTGGCAACTGAGGCAACATGAGAGGACCTGTCAAGGGTGTGGGAGACTCGGGGTTTGCCTTCAGCGCTGAGAGGAAGTTTAAACTTTCAAAGCCCAGACCTTAAGATGACAACTAGAACTGCTGCTTTAGACAGATGCACACAGAACACAGGTAACGGCTACAGGATGTAAACAGCAATGGTTAGATTCCGGAACATCACCGCAGGAATTGCATCGTGAGAGCCTGAGTGCAATCAGTGACACGAGAGGGAGGGCAGGGGACAACGGGCATGAGTGAGCAAGAAAACGGTGATGCAAAAGGACACGGACAGTGAGGATGTAAAAATGATGCAGCTTCTAACCCAACGCAGAGCACCTGTAAGCTAACGGATCAGCAGGGCCAGATTCAGTCCTTCAAGATTACATTACAGAGGACTACAAAATCTGAGACAGTTCCCAACCCTGTTTTAATCAGTTCTCATTTCCAGGTCTTAAAAGCCTTTGCATCATTTTTATTCTCAAGAAGTGAATCAACTTTTACAAAACCATGACGTCCTGGCAAAGCCGCATCACTGGGGCCCGTGGTTAAAACAAATGGCTGGCTCGAGGAGTCGCCTGGTGGTTCGCTGACGAAGCCCCTGGTATACCTGTTAGCTGGTCTAAGAAGAACCCAGCACCCTGGATCGGATCAGTGCCCACCAGGGCCAGCTAGATCCTCCCATGCACAGCCCACACTATGGGCTGAGAAGCCCATTGCTTCCCGAGACTGAGCTCAAAGGTCCTGGCCCCGAGTGAGTGCGAGCTTCTTGGCTGTGTGGACTCCCCTTCCTGTAACCTGGCAGAATCCCCAGACCCCGCTTGTCGATCCTGTCCATTCATCCCTCCCTGGGTTGTTCTGTCCACCCACTGAGCTGAGTGACACCCAGGAATCTCAGCCTCTGCCTCCACCCCTCCACACCCCTTGGGGCCCTGGAGCAGACTGAGCTGTCTGCCTACCTTCTGGCCAAGGAAGAGGCTCTTGGTGGAGAGGACGGTAAAGCCGTCTGTAGGCGTGCCCTCCGTCGTACTGTCTGCGCTGGCCGCCTTGCTGACTTCTCCCTGCTTCTTCTTGTACAAACCAAAGAGTTAGAACATGGACCATCAGGCACGGGCCACACAATTCCTTCTCAACAGAGAGACAGCCCCAGGTCTCACCATTACCAATTCAGTGGCCACAGGAAATAAAGCCACTGCATGTCCCACAGTGGGGGCTGTTACTTATTTCGAGAGCCCAGAGTTTTAAGAAAAAATTTTTAATTGTATTTTATTATTTATAATCATGAAAAATCTTAAAAGCAAAACCTAAATTTTTAATAATTTAGAATAGAATCACTTTATAAATTCAGAGTAACATCTCGTCACTGATAGTTTTTAGGTATTTCACCTTTTTAGATCTTTGAGTATAACTCAAGTGTATTATTATAGGCACACTCCTATAATCCAGTGCTCAGAGTGCTGAGGCAGGAGGACTGCTACTAATTTAAGCCAGTGGCAAGCTTCTGCCTTAACAACAGAAAGAGAATGCAGACTTGCAGCTGATGACAGTTTCCCATTGTCTTCCCTAGAGTTAGAGTTAGCTGTGGAGGCCACAAAGGCTGCTGTCCCCACAGTGTCCTCCACTCTAGCACATTCCCCAGCATCCTTCAGACCAAATACAAGCACTCTGGTGTTCCAGAGGAACTGCCGAGAGTTACAGAGCCCTCGGCTCAGCTTCTAATGTGTGTCCTTCACAGCCCTCTCCTTCTACTGTCTAAGTAACTGGTAAGAAGGATGCATGGTTCTGGGGGACATATATGTTTTTGCATACTTTCTTAAGGGTGAAAACTAATAGAAATATACATTTGGCTGTGTGCTAATTTTCTACATTCAGGTATTTGACAGGTTGAGGATGGTGGGAATGGTGGGGAGATGGGGTATTTCAGACAGGTCTGCTCTCCATAAGGACGGCCTCAGACAGTGAGCTCAAGGCAAGGCTCGCGTCCTATCCAGGTATCCATTTAGGATCCAAATCCACAAGCACTGGTGTATTAGCAGCCTTCCCTGCATTGGAAAAACGTCATTTTGTTGACTGCTTTGGAAGTGAGGAGTGCTTTGACAATGGCACAGCTGATGCCTTCCGTAAACTAAATAAGCTAAGCTCAAGGCTCCAAGGTTTTGAGACAAAAGTACTTTATGAGGGCGAGCGCCGGGCAGCAGAGGTACTCAGAGCCTCACGGATTTGCTGCCTTCATACTTTGCATTTATCTGACCTGACAAGAAGAAGAGAGCCAGGCCTAATCAAGACCTGCATGGGAAGCACAGGCTTTTGTGATACAATCTCTGGGAATGAAGACAGACAAAGCCATTTACAAGTTTGCTGTTTTCAGTCCTGCACTCTCAACAAAACTGAAGAAACCACTGAGTTACCAGCTGGAGACCACTAAGAAGCACGATGACAGACAGCTCTTGGTTGGTGGCGATGTGCTAATGTCAGGGGCTGCTCACTGGTGAGTGAGGCCTGTTGACCACAGGAAAGGAAACCTGGAGAGCCCTTGAGAGCTCCATGCTTCTTCGTAACTCACTGTAAATCTAAGCCCATTCTAAAAGGCTTCTCAGAACATACTGATGGGAGACTGCTAACCTGACCATCTGTCCGGGAAGAGGGGATACACTGTTGCTGCTGTAACAAGCCTCTCTGTTCTTATCCATCATTTAGGCAGTAAGACTTTCCAAATACTAACAGCATCTGCTGTGGAGTAGGACCCTGACCTTTGTCTCAACTCAGCAATTCATACATCTTAGGAGCCTTAGCCATGAATGAGGAAATCATTCATTCCACTACAAGATACTTTTCTAATAAAATTTAGCTTTTTCTGCAATAGTTACTAAACCTGGAATGTATTTGTTGGTGTGAGTAAATGTATATTATCAAATGTGTTAACTATCCACTCTTGGAAAATGTACATCATTTAGTATAAAGTCACAAGAACTATTTCAAGTGAACTGAAATACAGTGGTCTGCTACAAAAGTCATTAAAACAGTGGGCAAAAAATGAGGTACTGCATGAGGCCAGTGAGACAGCTCAGCAGGTAAAGGCACAAGCCACGTAAGCCTGGTGGCCTGAGTGTGAGCCACGTAAAGGTGCAGGGAGAGAAATGAACCCAAGAGGTTGTCTACTGACTTCCATACTTGAATGGTGGCATATACACATGCATACACGCGCATACCATCTCTCTCTCTCTCTCTCTCTCTCTCTCTCTCTCTCTCTCTCTCTCTCTCTCTCTCTCCAATAAAGAATTATTAGAATTAAGTTCAAAGTTCCAGGGGGTAGATGAAAGGAGGGAAGTAAAGCATGTAAGTTTTCTAATGTTAGTAAACTACTTTGTGTATTTTTACTGGATGCATAAAAATTTTATAAATGATAATATACATGGAACATACCAAAATATCCTTAAACTGCTTATGAAAAGCATCAGACTTTAAGTGTATGTGCTACAAAGCTTTTTGAGAAATATTCCGGGAGGGATGTAAGCAACAGCACTACTCCTCTCGATACCACATCGCTCCTAGGGGAAGTGCTAGGTCCATGGCCAACGGTGGGATGCAGGTGTCTCTCTCCGAGGGCTGCACAGATAGGGAGTTAGAGGTACAAGGCCTAGAGGACAGGTGTCTCCGAGGGCTGCACAAATAGGGAGTTAAAGGTACAAGGCCTAGAGGACAGGTGTCAGACACCAGATGTTTCTGTGAAGAGGTATTCTAGTTCCCATGTCCCACCTCTCCAGCAGTCACCCTCGTAACTGAGCTATGAGGATGCTGGAGACCTTCAACAGTGACTTGTTAAGACTGTGGCCTCACTTACCCTGCAAGGAAAGGCTCTGCAGTCCTCTACCATTAGAGCAGTAGGACTCTGGCCAAGAAGCGGTCCGTGATCATAGGATGCACAAACAATATTATTTGAACTTGTTAGTTCTGCATTTAGATCCTGGCTCCACCAGCTGTGTGACCTGACAAACTGAAAACTGCCTGCCTTTCCTTAGATTCCTCACTCAGAAATGGACCTGAGGCTAGAGACTCCTGACTGAAGAGGAGAAATCAGTCAGGTGCTGCACAGAGAATGAACCTTCTACTCTGTAGAGAATGTGAGCATTTTCGAAGCAGCAGAAGCCCCAGGAACTTCAGGTCAGGCCACGCTACCCTGGATACAACTGCTTTCTGATCATAACTGTGTTCAAGTGAAGCCTACAGCCTGCACTCACATTCCTTCCTCCTGTCTTCAAGGAAAATGCCTTTTCTTTCATGGTGTGGTGACACAGGCAGTAGGCTTTTCTGATCTAAACTCTAGAGAAAGATCTAAGCAATCCCATCTAACTCAAATGGCTGTAAGATTTTTAGAATCTGGAGCTAGAGAGATGGCTGAGTGGTTAAAAGAACTGGCTGCTCTTCCAGAGCTCCTGAGTTCAATTCCCAGCAACCACATGGTAGTTCATGAGCACCTATGAAGGGATCTTCTGGCATGGCTCCTACACTTAAAAAAAAAAAAAAAAAGATTTTTAGAATCTTACATTGTATACAAATGCAAAAGTGCTGTGTGTTGGTCATGTGCAGGGCTGTTTTGAAGAAGCCTAGAAGGTTAAAGTGGAATTCAGTGTCTACAATAATGGAAGTAGATGCACCAACCAAGTTTACCTTCACCTCAGCTCCTAGCCATCACTAAAAGGCCAGCAGACTGTTGGGTGGTAATTCCTCATTAAGAAATGCCTTTCTTTGACCTTTCTTTATACAGTGACTATCAACCCTCCTAATGCTAAGACTTTTTAATACAGTTCCTCATGTTGTAATCCCCAGCCATAAAATTATTGCTACTATTTCATAACTGTAATTTTGCTAGTTATGATCATAAAGTAAACTTGTGATAGGTGTAAAAGCAACTTTTCCTCACCTGATCTAATTGTCATCTCTGAGGCTCACTGCTTCTGTCTGCTTAACTCGGGCCTAGTCCTGGAAGCAATTAACCCAGGCCTAGGTTATCTTCAATGTCTGAGACCTGCTGCTAAATAAGATCACCCTTCCTAGTTCTTTCTGAGCTCTGGCTGGATGGTCAACTCAGTTGTTCTGGCTCAATCTCCTCTCCCAGGCTGATTCAAACTGGATTCTCTCAGTGTCTCCTGAATCGCTCTGCTTGGCTTCAAGCTAACTCTAGCAATTCTATTCTGATCTTCTGGCTCCTCATTCTCTGGTTCATTCTGTCTCATCCTGTGTCTAGCCTGTTCTCTCTTCAACCTGTCTCCATACAACTGTCCCGGTAAAACTACCTTCTTCCTCTCTCTCTGCATTGTGCCTTAAGTAGTTTTCCTTTCTTCTCTCTTCTCATGAGAGTTGGGCATATCCTATTGTGTCAAATCTTTCTCTGATCCATGACTTTGTCTGCCACTCAATTAGACATCACTTTCAAACATGGTGCTTCCTTTTACAAACTAACTTTACCTTCATTGTTTGGGATTGAAGGTGTGTACTAAGGCTGAGCCACACCATAACTAGAAACAGGTTTTTCCAGGAAACAACAGAATCTTGGGGTTCATGGTGTGATCAAATATCCTGCAACAGATAGGCAGGGTGCCTGCTATGTGACCCACGGGCTGAGAAACAAGGCTCTCATCAAAGCCAGCCTGGTCCTTTGCCAGGTAGCAAGCAATGAGCACATCCTCTGCACCTAGGGGTCTCCACAGAGGAAAAGGGTAGGTTTGGGACTGCAGCAAAACAAGGACCTGCCACAATCCCTCAGGACATAGGCTGTTGCTAGTGTTGCCTGAATTCTCTCTTAATCTCCCCAGGTTCCCCTGTGCTTAGCTTCATTTCAGAGACGAGGAAGCTGAGCAAGACAGGGAACCCACCAAGAACACACAAATAGCAGAATTAGAATACAGCCAGGTCACAGACAAGGCCTTCCACTTTTAACACTACATGGCCAAAACAGTGGTTGTGTGACTTGTGTTTTAAACATCTAGTATAGGAAGGGTTTCCATAAACACACATTTTTATATACATAGACTTTCTGAAAAGTAGGTTATTAATTCATTATAGTTTGTGATAGGAGCAGGATTTTTTTTCCTGCATACTTTGCCTGCCAAACTTACACGCATTACTTATACAAAAATGCATTGTGCAATATGCCCAGAGTGACTGGCTTGTGGAGTTGGAACAGGCTCTGTCATTTTATGGGCTAGGACGGGCCAAGGCAGAGAAGAGGGCAGACTTGCCTGAGGCCACCCACGTAGGAAGAGCCTAGGGCACAGCCAGGGCCCTGGCCTCGAGTGCAGGCGGCTTTCTGTGCCCTCTGACTGTTCCCCTGCAGCTGACTCAGCTGTCACACTGGACATTTTCAAAACCTTCAAATTATATAGAATTGAGGGAGGAAATTATGATTTGGACTCCCAGTGCTGACACTTGAAAAGTACCAACTCTCTTTCAGCACAAGTGTTTCAGCACGTCCATGAGGTGGGACACTCTGCGCATGCCCCTGGAAAGGTGATTTTCAGAACGTTCCCTGAAACATGGAAATGCCGGGGCCTCCACTGTTTCTGGGAGCTGACACCACAATTTACATTAAACAAATGTTTTGAAAATTAGCTGTTCACGGTTCCAATTTCAGCTTCCCCCAGGGTTTAATGCTAGCCAAATACTGGTACAGTAAGCAGACAATGTGTTTTATTGTGTGGAAGAAAAACAGACCACCATCACGGGCTCCCTGCTTTTGTAATCAAGAGAAAAGTTGAATGTTTGAGTGATTACTGACATATGGTTATTAGAAGCACAGCTACTAGAGGCCAGAGGGACACACACACACACACACACACACACACACACACACACACACACACCACATACACCTCTCTCTCACTCTGTCTGTCTCTCCCTGTCTCTCTCTCCCTCCCTCTCTGTCTCTGTGTCTCTCTCCTTTTCTCTCTCTCTCTCTCTCGTTCCTGTCTCTCTCTCATACTCACACATGCACTCTCATACTCCATAAAGAACCAATTCTTATTGTTTGGTAAGCTGCAAAGGTCAGAAAGTCACTGGGCAGAAACTACAAGAGAAGACTAAAGTCATGGGGAACAAGGCTCAGCCAGGTTTGCTCCAGGCACAGACATCTAAGGGGTTCAGATGGCATGACTTGAGTGCAGGAAAGAGGGCAAGGCTTAGATGCAGCCAGGGTAAGGGCCAAGCCTGAAACATGGTTCACCCTGCTAGTGCCAGCACCCAATGCCAGGACCTCCCTGTGGACAGCCAGGACCCCCGGGGCCCATTTTCAAGGGAGAAGAGACTTGGCTTCTCTGTGCTTCTCCTAGCATTCCGAAGCAAGTGCCCTGGGACTTGTCCTGCTTCCTCCGCCCTGCCCTTCCTCCCAACTGCAAGCAAGGGAACCTTCCAATCTGCTCACTTTATAGTTAGCAGAAATGAACAAGGGACATTCTCTGCCCTTCTTGTCCCTGCTGCTGTCTCCTCCTCCTGGACTCCTGAGCAAGGTAGAATGCTTTCTAGTGTCTAGAAATACTGGCTGCTCTTCAAGGTCAAGCTTCTCTTTCCAGGAGGCGGGGACAATTCTGGGCCTTGGAAAGAAGGTATTTAATCAGATTTTTATTTCAGGGCGGTGTTTGCATTCACGAGTGTGTGTGAGGAGACCCAGCGCCTTCTCTTCAGCTAACACAGGCCCCAAAGCAAGGTCAAGAGATGGAGATGTTTTTACCCTTCCCATCAAAGGAACTCTAGGCCACGCTTGATGTGCTCTCCTCTCCAGAGGACCAGCATCTAGTGCAATGCTTTCAGGGGAAGCTAGGTCTGGGAGGAACTGCCTGAAGAACGCACTGCTTTTCTTTCTGGACTGAAGCAAGTGTTCTGAAAGACAGCTGTCTGGAGAGCTCTTGCTGGGGCACCCAACGAGGACATGTAGCCATGGCAACACAATGAGATTGCAGAGCTGAGCATCAAGGCATGTGCACAGATGGCCCCTCTGAGGACTATTGTTGGTGATCCCTGGCACAAGAAAACCTTTCCACAGACCCATGCATCTACGTGGGAGACCGGGTACAGGAGCTGTGCGGCTGGGCTATCAGCCACCCCCTGCTCCCCGGAATCCACTACCCATCCCCATGCCCAGTCTTCCAGCTGAACCCGGGTTCCATGAGACACTCTCACCTAGCCATCGAGTTGGACTCCCGCACACTCCACAGTCAGTTCCCTCATCAGGGGTTGGCTCTGAGAAGGGCTGGGGGGTCCCCTGTGATCTTATTTACCCATCCATCACATCCCTGCCAGATCCCGTACCTTAGACTTCCGGGCCCCTTTCTTGCCTCCCGTTTTCTTAGCCACTGGCTTCTTCTGGGACGGAGACTTGGCCTTTTTGGCTGGTGGAGGCGTGATGATGGCTTCCAATTTTCCCTTGGATCCTCGTTTCTTCGCTAGCAACTCAGGATGGATATTCGGCAACACACCCCCACTGGCTATGGTGACTCCTTTTAGCAGCTTGCAGGAAAACCAAAGTTGCAGGTGGTGAGCCAGAGTCCCTGCTCCAGGGCTGCCCTCCCTGATTCCAGAGGCCGGCCCTGCTTTCCCGCATCTGCTCCGAGCTGCTCCAGCTCTCCACTCTGTGGCAGCTACAAGGACGCTGACAGGACTCAGACCTACCACATGGGAGTCCTTGAGTCCTCACTTGGTCCTCACTCATGCTGTCACTCCTCTGGGAGAGCAAAGCACCCGTGTCATCTCCCTACCCTACTTTCAGTGAAGCCCCAAAGGCAGGGAGCTGCTTAGGGTCTTGTCACTCCCCACAGCCTCTCCTGGGTGGTCTGTGTATACGCTAGCATGTCTGGGGCAGGCTGGAGACCCCCGTACCTGGTTTAGCTCTTCATCATTGGCCACGGCTAACAGGATGTGCCGGGGCGTGACCCGTCCCTTCTTGTTGTCTCTTGCTGCATTGCCAGCCAGCTCCAGGATCTCAGCTGTAGGGCAGATGAAAGCATGTGGTCATTTCGGGGCACTAGAGAACTAACTCATCTGCCCCCGAGTCCCCACGCAGGTATGTTCCTGGGGCAACCGCTCAGAGAAGTGACAGAAAGGCTGGGCGGGACTCAAAGGTTCCACCTTCTGTTTTGAAACAGAGCTTGGGAGGAACAGGGACCAGCAGAGGGCACTGGGTAAATAAGTGGTGAGACTAAGGTCTGAATCCACCTCTGGCTCCCATTTCCCAGACAGAGCCACCTGGGAGGGGTGCTTGGACGTGGACATGGCCAACTGCATGCACCTGCAGTGCGGCCAGAAGGACGCCACGCCTGTACTTCCGGTTATGTGTTACCCGCCTGTAGAGCTCAAGGGGAGGGGACTTGATGTAGTAGCCTGTGTTTGAGAAATCTTTGATGCCTGAATCAAAGAACAGTGATTTAAATGAATCAAATGCACATTGGGATCTGCAATCAGGAAGCTGTGCCCAGGCTCACACAGTCAATGTCACAGTAACATAAAACAAAAGGGCGGGGATATTGCAGGCTCTAGAAAGCTAAAGACATGAGCAACTACAATGTGTGGCTTTAAGGGAATTCTCCAAAGTCCCTCTGGAGACACGTGAAGAGGCTTCAACTGGGAGTCACACCTCGAGAATTCTTCCCTAAGTTGGATAGTAGCACGGCCACTCTGAAGGAAACATTCTTGTTCCTAAGAAATTAGTGCTGTGGCTGGAGACTGCTCAGCAGTGCAGATCACTGGCTGTTCTTCTAGAGGTCCTGGGTTCAATTCCCTGCACCCACATGGCAGCTCAGAGCCATGCGTAACTCCAGTTCCAGGGCTTCTGACATTAGCTTCTGGCCTCTGCTTGCACTGCATGCACATACACACATGCAGGCAAATACTCATGCACATAAAATCAAAATAAAAAAGGAAATTCATTCCTAAATGGAGCATACTGATACTGTCTTGAGGCACAGTGGCAGTTGCTATTAAATCGGCACATGACCAGAGCCCCTCTTCCACAGAAATCCCGCCCTTTGGAACACGATCGGACCTGAACTTTAGAGACCACAGGTGACTTGTCTAAATGAAATAAGCCAGGCACAGAAAGATAAATAAACGCTCTATGAGCTTACTAAGGTGCCAGATCTAAAGAAGTTTAACTTAGAAGCTGAGAATAGAGAGATCACCAGAGGCGGTGATGGGGGAGAGGGGAGGTGCCAGTCGAAGGGTATGAAGAGGCGGTTAAGAGGACTGGCTGCTCTTCCTGAGGACCCAGGTTCAATTCCCAGCACCCACATGGCAGCTCACAACCATCTGTAACTCCAGTTGTAGGCAATCTGACACCCTCATACGGACATGCATTCATGCAAGCAAATCATCAATGCACATAGAAAAATGAAAAGGAATTATTGAAAAGAAAGAATACGATAATTTTTTCAGCATTCTGTTGGTCCAAAGTCTCTTCAAAACAAGCATCATGAGAGGTAAAAAAAACAAGACTGGGAGACCGAGTCCAGCCTGCACCTGATGCTCAGACGGCCTATTTCCCTGCTTGGGAAGTGGCCTCACAGGACAAAGGAAAGCCCTAACATGTCATCAACAGCACCAAGGATCCTGCTGGCAAGGGATCGCTCCCGACACCCTTCCCGGCAACCCGCCCACCTCATCCCTGCTCCTCATGGTCTTCATGGTACCGGTGCACTGCTCCTCAATGTCCGCTGCCCATGCTGGGGGTCTGCCCACATCACCGCCCTGCCTAGAACGTCCTTCTGCTACACTAAAGACCCTCTACTACTCCAGTTATGCTGTATGTTCTAGATTGCTCTGACAAAGTCAGCGCTTGGACACATCCTGGAGTAAGTGGGGATAAACTGGTAGCTGTGGGGGTAAACATTATCTGGGGGTTTCCACTCCACCTTTGATCATTTAGTTCTCAAATAAAAGACACAAAACCTGTATATCTACAAGAAGCCTTTAAAGCACTAGAGCTGGGCAGATACCAACCCTCTATGCTATTTTGTCTACTTCCCTGTCAATAACCCCAAGAATTAACCTGCCATGTTCTGCCCGGGCTGGTCCTACTACAACTGGCCGACCCTCATGGCCATGCACTCATAATCCACCTGCCTTCCTCTTCTCCCCTCTCCTCATGGTCTATCCTCAAACCTAAGCCTGGTAATTGAAGCCCCACCTACCTCTCTGCCCAGCTACAGGCTATACGAATCTCTATTCAACCAACAGTTTTAAATTAAAGAGCGAGGTTACAGAGCATCACTTGGTGTGCACGAGGATCTCCTTGTCAGGGGCAACCAGACCTCAGGGGCCATTGTTTAGCCTCACAACACACAGCAACAGACCTGACCTCAACAGGTAGCTGCAAGCAAACCAAACCCGAAACTTACAGTACTAATGACTGTCTACTGTGCTTGCTTTGAGACAGGGTCTCACTTTGGTCTGACTTTCTAGGTAGCCAAGCTAGGCTCAAACCTGTGATTCTCCTGCTTCAGTCTCCTGAGAGCTACAGTGGTGCATGCACCACCATACTTGAGATGGTATGTATATGTTTACTATTAACAACTAAGCCTCATGCAAGACCTGCTACATCTGCGCAAAGACCTGAGTACCTGGCTGCTCATGAACACTTTCATAATAGCAGTGAGCCGGGCGAGGGGAAGCAGTCGCACTTGGAACAGCAGGTGGCCTTCCCTAAATCCAGGAAATCCTTCTTTGCTCAGTCCTCACACAGAGATAAACATTCTGTGTTTGAGAAGGGACACAGAGGTTCCTGTCTTACCAGCAGGAACAGAGTTCAACACAAGGCTGCACAGGCCAGAGCTCTAGAGAGTACCAGACCTGGGCTCCATGCCCACGAGAGCCATGGGTGTGAGGCAGGGAGGATGGCCAGTACCTACAGGCTTGCCCTTCCCACCTCAGCTGTTCCCCCACAACCTCAGGACAAGGTAGTTTCCCAGTATTGAGGGATTTGCTCTCCTGAATGCTCCCTATAACTGCTCGTGGGCCCCTCTGTGGTGCCTCAGGATGCAGAAATGCCTGCTTGTGGCCCAGCAGACCCGAAGGCCCCCCGTGCTTGGGTGTAGGAAGCAAGGCTACTGTCCTGCCACAGTTCAAACGTGAGTAAAGTCAGTGCCTGAGGCCCCAAAAGAGCAGAACCCGCCAGAGCAGGCCAGGGAGGCTTAAGGGCGGCCTCTGGGATCATGCAGCCCTGTAGGCCCCCTTTAAAGCTTTCTTCCCCTCTTCAGCCTTCGTTCCCCTTTCTGAGGGCACAGGGGAGGAGGAGCCCTTGGCATCCAGAGCCGGAGCATGTAGACAGTGGCTGGTAGGTTAGAGTCTGCTGACCCTCGTGTGCTAAGAGTACCTCACCTGGTCCTTGTTAACAACAGGGTACGTGCGGGTACCCAAGCGGAGGGCTATCATAGCAAATCCTTAGGCCCACCCCTTGATGAACTAATCAGTGGGGTAGTTTCTGGAGAGGTGTGTTTCCCCTCCCTGCAGGAGTGCAAGCAGAGGGCCTCCCCGGCAGAGGCAGGAGTGGTGGGGGAGATGTAGTTGAAAGCCTGGTGTGGGCACGGACTCGGGTTAGAAGGCAAGGTGAGTTAAATGGAAAGAAAGTAACTCAGTGCCCTAGAAGAAAACAGACAGAGGTCAAAGACCCAGAGGACACTTTACAGGTCTCATTAGCCTCCACCCAGGGTTCTAGATTTGTGGCTCCAGTTTCAATGGCCTGAGTTTTCCCCTGGGAAATCTCAAGGACTCCTTGTATAATAATGCCAATCCAGCTTTGATTCAGAGATGTGGGCCTGGAGCCACGTGGGAGTGGCAATGAGCAGTGGGGTGGGTGTGCAGGTCTAGGAGTAGGGGCTCATGGGAAAGAACAGGGTGAGGGTGCCACTCCCTTGCCTTCTGTGACAAGGAGCTGAAGTCCAAGGCTTCCTTTCTGCAAGGCCCAGCGACACACACAAGCTGAGATGGATGTGCAGGCCTGGGCTCCTACCCTTAAGGAGGGGCCCCGGACTCTGCGGGAAGCGGGCGTGTATCCATTACAACAGTGAGGAGGGGTGGAGAGAGTCCAGCTCACCGAGCAAGTACTGTGTCTTCTTTATGCTCATGTTCTTCCAGATGGACAGTAACCATAGTAACACCATCATCAGAGGACATACAAGACCGAGCACCTCCAAGACACACCTTTTACAGGAAGCATGCTGCACACCCCAAGCTGCCTCTGCACCACAGTGGGCAGAGGGCCTGGGAATTTTACAAGTTGAGAAAGATGAAGGACACATGCTGACTGCTGAGAAAGCAGGGGCTGCAGCACACGTCACCCACTGCTGAGCAGCAGTAATACCCTCTGCCCTTTCATCCCAGGCCCAGTTTTAGAAACAGCAATAAAGTAAAAGCCTTTCTGGCCAGGACAGGGCTGCCTGCTGCAGAGAGGAGGAGGGATATAAACTGCCAGCCACTCAACGAGACAGAGCAGCTCCTGCTTGCTCCTCGGGGCACGCTGGCCTTCGCACATGCGGCTGGGAGAAGAAGGGCTGCTCTCACTCTGCAGCAGGGCATGTACCACCTGGAGGGACCTGAGGTCTGCTCCTCAGAATGGGACTCTGGTGAGTTACATGGATTGCAAAACCATGGAGGCCAAGCTACACCCTAGGTAGGCCTTTCTGCAAAGCCCTGCACCCATAGCCCTAGGGTAGGCCACTGTACCCCACAGCCCTAGGGTAGGCCACTGTACCCCACAGCCCTAGGCTAGGCCACTGTACCCCATAGCCCTAGGGTA
>NW_022196913.1:60717500-60720853 GCF_008632895.1 Mastomys coucha
TAGGCCACTGTACCCCATAGCCCTAGGGTAGGCCACTGTACCCCATAGCTCTAGGGTAGGCCACTGTACCCCATAGCCCTAGGGTAGGCCACTGTACCCCATAACTCTAGGGTAGGCCACTGTACCCCATAGCCCTAGGGTAGGCCACTGTACCCCATAGCTCTAGAGTAGGCCACTGTACCCCACAGCCCTAGGGTAGGCCACTGTTGAGGTTTGGTCTTTTGCTATGAGTTGTAATGTTAACTACTGGCCCCCAAGGCCAGATTGCCCACAGGGACAAGAGAATCTGCATACACAAGTGATGCCCCCATGTTATCCCTGATAGGTAAATAAAGATGCCTACAGCATATAGCTGGGCAGTAGATAGATGGGTGGGATTTGGGTTCCTGGGCTTGGGGTCTAGGGAGAGACCAAGAGAGAAGGGAGAAGGTGGAGAGAGGAGAGACACTAGAAAACATGGCCAGAGGGCTGGCCAATTAGAGTAAAAGCAGCCCAGATGGAACACGGCAAGTCATAGCTTGGAGTTATTGATAGGGAAGTAGATATAACAGCACAGAGGTAGATATCTGCCCAGCTCTACTGCTGATTAAGGCTCATTATAAATATAAAAATTGTTTGTCTTTTACCTGGGAACTGAATCAAAGGCACGGTAGAAACCCCCTATTAATACTAACATTAATTCTACAACGGGCCACTGCACTCCACCCTCTACCCCTGAGGTAGGCCCAAGCCCCACCACCAAGGGCGCACCTGCTAAGCTAGACCAGAGACAGCTTCTGCCTCTGCCCCTGGCTCACGGGTACCGCTGCCATCCTACGCCATCCTACACAGGAGGGGACCCGCTCTCCCTTCATTTCTCACGGGAAGGTCTTGTGAACTCTGATGCTTTGCCTCTGGCTAGATGAAGGCAAATACAATTCTGAGAAACAGAATCACAAAAACAACCCAATTTATAAACTTCTCCACGATTTCCAGGGCCTGGTCCCTGGACCCATGCTCAGAGGGCTATTTAGGAGCTATACCCGGAGGCTACAATCAAAAACAAAAACAAAACAACAACAACAAAGTGAAACCTGTGAAAAACTGGAGAGCTGGGCTGGGAGTTTGAGAGGGAACAGCCAGAAGCCCTCGCCAGCCCTCCACCCCCAGGAATCTTCTTCCTGGCCAGAGACAAGCTAATGACCAACACTGGCCTCGTTTGGGGCCCAGAGTGCATGAGGCCAGCTCTAGAGAGGATTCTAAATATGGTAAAAGTTCCCCAGACAGAAACGGTGTGAGGCGCACCGTACACTGGGTAGCTTGGTAGCTTTTCTTTTAGTGTTATTTTAGGATCTGACTTGTAAGACACACAAGCATCCCACTCTTCTCATGAGCAAATGGCTCCTGGCCTATGGTGGCCAGGACTGGTGATGTGGCCATGTCTCCTTAGAGCCCAAAGCTCCCAACCTCATTGAACTTGATGGCTTTGGAGCAACGTGACAAGATTGCCACAGCCTTGGACAAGGCCATGTGTTGTCAACTGCTCCATCTCTGGGACAGCTGGCTGGACACCTGTCCATCTCTGACACGTCTGGCAGCCCTACTTCTCAAGTCTGCCCCAACACCGAAGGTTTAGAGCCTGGCTTCCCACAACGCAGCATCTTGAGCTGAAGCAACTCTGCCGCATGGAAGCATTTCGTTTACCTTCCTTTAGGGAGATGAAGTCATGGCTTGCAGAATTACTCTAACTGTTACCAGGTGATGTGGTGAGGTTGAGCCAAACTGCAAACACAACCTTGCAATAGGAAAGAATCTGGGGCTTTTACAGAACTGTTTGAAGCATCTCGTCGAAAGAAAGAGTGATTGAAAATAACAATCAGGAATCAAAGAAAGCAAATGTTCACATAATCCCAGGGAGAATACAGATATCTGCCACAGAGCCAACAACATGACAGGGAATCTGTTTATTGTATTCCTTTTGATTCCTCGCCCCTCCATTGACTTCACTAAGTTCAGAACTGGGACACCATTCCGGAAGGCCTTAACCCAATCAACCCCAATTGGAGGGTGACTGCTAAGAACTTCCTGTCCTGACCACACCTTGGCCCTTTCCAATTCCCTGGGTGGCCTGAAGTGTCTACAGCCATGTCCACCACAGAATCCACTGCTCCTGCCCTACCTACCTTTGGGCACGGAGGATGGGGAGACCATATAGCCAGCAGAGCTATCCTCTTGCTGGAGCTCTGCCACAGAGAGGCTCCCTGTTGCTGGCCTAACTGAGAGTCCACTCCTACCCTGCCCTGGGCTTGGGGCATTTGATGGAGTAAAGGCTATGCAGGCATTGGACAGTCTTCAAGAGTGAGCCACTCTTCTGCTTCCTGCAGGACCACCCAAGCTAATCTCTGCTCTCAGCTCCGTGAACCAAGTGCATCTGGTCCAGTCCCATAAAGACTACCAACAAGACAGATCCACGGCCTCACTTGGAGTCTCTAAAATCTGTTCTATTGGACATTCATTTTGCACATGTCAGAGTAAAGATATTTGACATGCACACTAACGGAAGAGTGGCACTTGGATTGTTGGCTAGCCTCACCTCACTGTAACCCACTGTTACAATCCCTGTGCTCCAGCAGCTCCTCTGCCAGGAAGCCCTCCTTCACCTTTGCACATGTGAACTTCCAGCACCTCCAGCTGGAAGGAAGGTTGAGGAGAAGGGTGGCAGTCACGGGTGCAAATACACCACGGGGGCGGCATTAGGCCCGCAGCAGGGCTCCTGTTATTTTGCCAGCCTCAGTTTCCCATTCTGTCAAACAGTGTTTGTAAAGGTTGAGTTACTAAGTAAAATGCCTAGTAAGTGCAAGCGACTGCTTACTACAATACCCTTATGAGGCTGGGGTGGGGGTGGGGGCATGGGGGGGGGGAGGGCAATGGGACCAAGACAGCAGCAGCACAGCCTTCAGTACTGGGTTCTTCATCTAAGTAACTGGGTGAAGAGATGTGCATGAGAAGCAAAAGCAAGAGAAAAGCAACAGAAGACCTGCTGCTTCCTTCCCAGCACTCTATCCTTTGCTGTTACACTTAACAGTTTACATATGTTTGAAAAATGCACTTGAACTCCATTAACCTCAGTCCTGCCAGACCTGCCTTGACAGAACACAGCACCCCCAGCAGCAGCTCGCTGCCCTGGCCTTGGGATGGGCTCTGGGGCTTTCATCTGACCCCAGCAGGGGGCACCACAGCAGGGGAGAATCAGAGCCAGCTGCTGAGGAAGAGGAGGAGGAGGAGGAGCAGGGGGAGGAGGAGCAGGAGCATGGGGAGGAGGAGGAGCAGGAGCAGGGGGAGGAGGAGGAGCAGGAGCAGGGGGAGGAGGAGGA
>NW_022196913.1:60721373-60726528 GCF_008632895.1 Mastomys coucha
AGGGAGGAGGGGGAGAAGGACTAAGGAAGCCTTGCAGCCCAGCCCTGGCTGGTGCGGGTCAGGACCCTCTCTGCACTACCAACTGCTTACTTTCAAGGTCTCTCAATTCATTTACAAGGAGATGGTTAATGTGCATGTTTGTTTTAGTACGGAAAGCCACAACCATTTGTTCTTAATTCAGCCCAGGTAGGGTGAAGAATCAGATGTCTGCTGAAATGAAATGATTTAGAAAGTATAAAGAGGAAGCTCGTTTCAAAAGCCCTCTCTTGGCACCACTTCCCAGGTGGGCTTCTAGAGGGAAATGAGGCACAGAGCAGCAGACAGTGCATGGCCGTGGGGGCTGTGGCTGTGACACACACTCACACAGGCGGCATGGCTGTGGGGAGCCAGGGAAACTCGGGAAGAAATCTAAACAAGAGTGAGTGAGCACAAAGCGCACTGCTCCGCTGTCCAGGGCTCTTGCCTTAGACATGGCCTCGCAGATGGTGCAGCCTCCTCATAGCAAGGCTGTGAGCACACACAGTACTTTAGGTCGCTCTCCACAGCGTTTCTAGAGGTAACAGAAGGAGCAGAGCGCTGCAGAAGCAGGGACCCCAAGCAGGGATGTAGCTTCTAGGGCCACTGTCTGAGCATTTGCACAAGCTCTATACACACCCAGAACTCCATTCTACACCCCCTTCTTTGAGGGGCCAAATGGACATTGATCCAGAAGTCTCTTAGCGTCCTCTCCCTTCCCAGCGCAGCTGAGCAACACAACCTTCCACACTGCTTGGGCAAGCCTTCCAGCTCTGAGGCCTTTGAGGCTCCTCCTAAAGCTCTCGGCCTCAGACACTCCCTAACAACGTGCTTGTTCCCAGTCTGCCAGCAGTGGCCAGGTCCTCCTGAAACCCCAGCACAGTCACCCAAGGACCAGCCCCTCCTTAGCCACACCCTTTCTTTCCCACACATGCTCTGGACTTCCCTCACCCTTGGCCTCATACCTGTTAACCTGCAGTCTGCAGCCCATATAGGTCCTGGGCACACTGCTTGTTTCCTGTGACTGCTCTGGAGCCTGGAGTCTGCACTAAGAGCAAAGTCTGGGTATACACTAGTCCTCCTGAGGTGCCCAGGGGCTGCTTGAAACAAGGAAGTGCAAAGTGGACTAGCGGTCCTGGGTCCCAGTGCTCTTTGCCTGCTGAGGATTCCGACCCAGCAGAACCTGTGTAGGAGCTGCCCTGTGGGGAGTTGAGTTACTGTGCTGAGTGAGTTTCGTGTGAGTTGTGGATTCAGTGAGCTGCCCAGTGTAAAATATTTCATGGGTGCCTGGCACACAGTTAAGCGCTCAAAAACATAAACTGTTCCATGCTCAAAAGCACTTGTCTGATATCCTCAAAATAGCACCATAAAGCAGTCTCCGAGTCTGGATCAGAGACCTCTGAGGCCTGAGGTAGGGATGGGAGGGCCCGGGAAATGTTGCTGCCTTCAGTAAGTCATCCTTATTTTCTCAACAAATAGAGATACTGACTTCAGCAGTGGTATCCAGATTTACAAAGACGACAGATAAATGTTTACCCAAGTCTATCCCAGCTACCAGCTATTACAAGGAACATCAGTCAGGATCTAATGAAGGGCGATAATGAGCTACATGCAGAGGGACTGAGTTTCCCGGTGGCTCTGCCCTCTAACAGCCCTGCTGAAGGAGGCAGCTGAGGACCAGAGAACCACACTCTCCAGCCACTAAATGGGAGATACAAATGCCTAGTGAGGAAGGGGCTGGGGTCGGAAGAGAAGGTAGAAAGGGGGGATGGAACGGAGGAGCTTCAGCCAGAGCTCAAGAAGGGTATATGTCACCCCGGCATGCCAGCCAGGAAGGGAGCAGTGGGAAAAGACAAGCAGAGCAGGGCTGGGTCTTGCTGGGACTCACTACAGCTCTGAGGAACTTCTTTTTGTTTTTATGGTATTTAATTCTGGGCTGACTGGATATAGGAACCAAGAGTACTGTAAACACCCTCCGTGTCCACTCTAATTTCAGTGGGTATAGGAACCGAGAGTACTGTAAACACCCCTCTGTGTCCACTGTAATTTCAGTGGGAAATCTTGACATAGATTATGCAGAGTTCTGCCTGCTTCCTTTTCCTCTCCAAAAGTTTTCAGACGCAGTTGCTGGTGGTGATACACAGAAGGGGCCTGGGCCCTTTAAAGACACTGCGATGTCTAACCAGCTGGGTGGCTCTAGCGTCCTCTGCCTCTCATGATGTAGCTGACAGCCCTCGATGGCTTTTAGTGGCAACAGGAGGAAGCCGTCTATAGGAGCCTTCTAACTCCCACCTGTCTGCCAGCAAGAGCTGCCCTATTACAAGCCCCTCCTCACACAGGTGTGGCCCAGTGCTCTCAAGTTCCTTCTAAATCTGCTACACTTAAAACTCGAGAGTCCAGAGGAGCTCCAAAGTTTCCTGACAGCACGAGATGTCCCCAGCCCAGCCCCTCCTGAAGCTCATCACCCTGACGAGCCTCCTCCTCCAGTGAAGAACCGTCCTATGAAGCTGTGGGACGCCAGGTCGTGTACTGGGGGCTAAGTGTATTCTGAGAGGAGGAGAGGAAGGCACAGTCAAGCACTGGAGTCCGAGGTGGCCTTCGCTATGGCTGACACATGGGATGCTCATACAAATCTGACTCCAGCACCCAGCTTGTGCGCTTGCTGAGTCTTTCACAAGTAGGTCATTCCAGATGAACTCCTAAATGAGAGGCCTAAGCATTGGTGTGGTCAGGAAGTGTGAAAGGCACACACACAGGATGTTCTCCAAGGCCCTGGCCTGGTTTCATATATTAGAACACAGGCTCTCAATACAGTGCAGCAGTGTGAAGAACACTGCCATCCAGAGGAAAGCAGGCCAGGCTGGGCCTGAGAGCCTGGGTAAGGGGCTGAGGGGTGTAAGGTTTGATTAAAGAGCCTCAGCTTCTCCTGACTAAAGTAGCCTATGTACACCATGTGCAGCCATTACCCTCCTGGCACACTGGTTTATCTTTCCATCTCATTTTCTATATTCTGGAATCCTAAAGGAAAAGGGTAACTTCAAAAAGTACATCTATAAAAAACCAGGGGGAAATAGGTAGACAAGAAGCTGGGAGACACCATGTCTTACTGAATATTCTTTGTTTTGTGGGTTTTACCATGGGAACATTTACTTGCTAAAGAAAATAAATCCAATAAAGACATGGCAATGCACACCTCTGGGTATGAGAAACTGCTTCAAGGAAAAGAGTAGAACAATACAGGCCGATGAAACAGAAAAGGGGTCTAGAAGGGAAAGCTGGAATGTGTGATTAATTGTGCTTAACTATGAAACAAAATTAACACTGATCTTTCTAACACCACACACCAGGTACATTCCAAACTCTTCAAAGAAAGGAAACGAAGACTGAAACCATTAAAAATGGAGCCTTCTGGGAAGGGAGAAGCAATTTCTTCAGTGATGTGCATAACTCCACCCATTCTCACAGACAATCCTGACAAATGTCAGAGGGCACAAAACAAAGAGGCTCGACTGACTGTGGACTGTCGGGAGGGAAGCCTGTGCACTGCAGCTCAGGAGAAGGCAGAGGAGTGAGAAAGGAGACGACGGAAGATACCCAAAGTGCACTGCGTGCGTATGTATGTGGACAAACTGTTTTAGAACATGCATGTGTCTGCATCAATGGCTCAGCAGGGACAGGTGCTTGCCATCAAGCCTCATGACCTGAGTTCAGTCTTGGGAACCTAACTCCTAAAAGCTGTCTTGGCACCTCCAGACACGTGCCACAGAGGCACGCTCATGTGCATACATACAAAAGAAATAAGTCTAAAGTAAGTGTATGTGCTGCATTTCTAAACAGGGATTTTTCACATCAGGGCTGGAGAAATGGCTCAGTAGTTAAGAGCACTACCCACTCTTGTAGAGAATCTTGGGTTCAGTTCCCAGCACCCACAAGGGGGCTCAGAACCATCTCCAACTTCATTTCTAAGGGATCAGACATCCTCTTCTGACCTCCACAGGCATTGCATTGAATACATATGGTATGCTTACATACATACATACATACGTTCATAGAGGTAAAACACCTATACACATGAAATTAAAATAAATAAATCTTTTTTAAAAATATTTCATATTATTATTTAAATATACAATAACTATAAATGTATTTGAACATAATGATAATCAGAAATGAAGTAAAAGCAAGAAGTTATGTTAAAATAAATGAATAAAAACAAGCCGACTTTTGTAAGAGTTCTAGCAGAATTTAAGTGAATCGGAGCACCCAGGTGAGATGAATAATGCTATGGCCCAGGCCGGGAGACAACTCAGTGGCAAAAGCATTTTCCACACAGTCTGGTGACCCACATTCAAATCCCAGAGCCTACAAAAGAGCCCACAGGTGATGGGAACTCCTGAGGAGGACAGAAGGCAGAGAGGGAATCACCCAGAAGGTTACAGGCCAGCTAGCCTAGCCTGGAGTACACAGTCAACAGCAGAAACGAGAGACCCTGCCTCAAAAACAGACAGCGAACACTGAGTCCCAGAAGCCCTCTGACCTCCACATCCCCATAGCGTGCACACGCCATCTTCACAACATCACAGATCATATATCATAGTGTGTAACTGAGGACTAGAGAGGAGGGAAGACTTCAGGGCACTGACCCTGGCAGAAGTGCTATCTAGAAAGTCCAGAAAAGATGGGGGGCAGAGTGGGGAAACAGTAAGATTAACAGACAGGAAGTAGAATGAAGTACTAGCACATGTTGAATCTGTAATCTATACACAGAGACTGAGACATCAAATTCCCAAACAACCCGCGAGTACTTACCATCAACAGATACGGATCCCGGAGGGAGAAAGTACACCGAGTTATGCCATGCTTTGTGAAAGCGAAACACATTTCAAGATGCTAGTGGCGCCTACTGGCCCAAGAAAACGGACCCTTAATGTGGAACCTGTCTGTTCTGCAGACACTGGTGACAAAAATAAAAAGCCTTAGATCGCCTTTCAAGAGATACCATGAAGACACATGAGCCTCCGTGTTCGCTAACGTTTTTAGGTATGTGGCTTATCTTCAATAAGGCAGAGGTTTTCAGTGGCATAGTATAATATGCGAACATCTATGTGTAAAAAACTTAGTCTCAACATAAATGTTACAC
>NW_022196913.1:60726538-60754038 GCF_008632895.1 Mastomys coucha
TCAAAACAGACCACAGATCTAACTCTGAAGGACAAAACCCACAGAGCTCCTAAAAGCTAATGTAGGAGAAAACCTAGGTGTCTTTGGTCTGAAGACGAACACACTAAGGGCTCATCCATGAGAGAAAGAATTGATATGTTAGACTTTATTGAAATAGTTTTTCTGTTCTATGAAGACACTGTTGAGGGCTAGAAATGTAGCTCAATAGCCAAGCACTTGACTAGCACATGTGATGTCCCGGGTCAATCCCCAGAAACAAATCAACAAGATGGACAGATTCTGTCAAGAGGACCAATGCGCTGAGCATGGCAGGCCTCACCTACAACCTCAGCACTGGACACACTGAGGCAGGAGGATTCTGAGCTTAAGGTTATCCTATTTGTGGGGAATCCTTACACACTGTATGGAAGTATCACCTGTCAATAAAAAGCCAATGAACTGAGGCGGGACTAGAAGGTGGGACATCCTACAGAGGCAAATAGGACTCAGGGAAATAGTGAGGCATGGGAGAGTTCGCCCAGAACACTAAAGGAGATGATCCCGAGACTGAGGAGTAGTAACCAACCACCTGGTAGGACTTAAACTAGTTTAAGTGGATACGTTATGAGCTAGTCAGAGAACAAGCCAAGGCCATTGGCCTAAGCATTTAGTCATGTATACATCGTCTCAGTTACTCTGAAGAACCAAGAGGCCAGTGGAAAAGCATGCAACTACAGACTTCAAAACAGGGGAATGGCAGTGCTGGGTGTGGCAGCACATGCCTTTAATCTCATACATCTAAGAGGCATAGATCTCTGGGAGTCTGGGCCAGCCTCTTTTACACAACAAGTTCCAGCTAAGACAGGGCTACACAGCAAAAGCCTGTCTCAAAGCAAACACACAAAGAAGCGTAAACAAAGAGGAAGGATGAAGGTTGGGCAGACTAGGGACTATCAGAACTCGGTCTGGGAGCTGTGCAGTGGAGGGAGCCAGCCCTCTAGCCCCGCTGCACCTCTACAAGTGGGGTGAGCCCCCCTTTAACCCTCTAACCCCAGAGCAGACCCCAGTGGAATGTGTCAGCTGCTGACACCTCTCTGTTAGGGAAGTAGTGCTGAACGGACTCTTGTTCTAGGCTCCCTGAGTTATCCATCCTCTTGAAGGACGGGCAGTCACAGGTGGCCACCATTCCTTAATCTCCTTAATCACTTGGCAGTTCACTGTGTAAGACTGTAATATGTCACCAACAGAGACCACTGACAGTTTGCCTTGGTGACAAGCACACCAGGACTCCTCCTTGCTGGCTACAATGCCAGCTGCTCCCTCTAGACGGTGGGGTTGCAAGAGAATTTCTCCCTCCTAAACTTTCAGTACAAAGCCGGGACAGGAAAGATACATCCAAATGCCCCTGCACAGTGAACAGTCAACTCTAGTAGCCACTGTTCTTCCCGCAACCCCCTTACAAATTTTGACTTCTCACTTAGGTTTTAAGGAAAATGAGGTTGGTGTTGCCTTTGAAGAGCAGAGTGTCACGAGCAGTCATGCAGACAAGGGATGCAGGCATTCCAAGGCCCATGGAGCTTCGCAGAGCTCAGCCCAAATGCATTCCTCTTTCCGTTCTATTTTTAGCCGTGTGAGTTCAGGACACACTGCAATGTCCCAGAATGGAAAACAGAAGAGAGACTTGGGATTCATTTTCAAGGAAAGTGACAGGTTAACTGCAGACCTGGCCTACGTTAATCTTCAAAGCTTGCAGGATTCTTTCTCATCAGAAGTGACATCTGTGACAGTCACTAGCTGCCAGGCACATATGCATAGCAAGGTCTGCTGCCATGGGAGAGTGCTCTCCCCCCTTTACTTAAGGCATGGGGTGGGTGCTGACAGTGGCCCACTGACCATCAGGGATACACAACATTTAGCTAGAGAGTGAGAGACCAGAAGCTGCATGGATGAGGATGACCATGCTGTCAGTCAAACCCAGCTGGCAGAAACACCACACACCTAGTAGCCATGTTGTACCTGGGGTTTTAGTGCAGGCAGGCCCAAGAGCTGAACGTCACTCAGGCTGTGCAGTGGCCATCAGAGCACAGGGGGAAGGACACAGACACCCAGACACACGCTACTTCTTTGTTGCTAGCCTGGAAATTTCATAACTATTAGCCAAGGACTTCAACTGTAGCATAGACCATGAGAGGACACAGGAAGTCTCTGGCTGGGGATGGGAGAGGAGAGGAACACCAATATTTGAAATATTGTGTGAATTGGAGAGCAGGGGTGCTTGGGAGATATAATCAAAAAGTAGGGGATTAGCAATATGCAAATACTAATGATGTCTTCATCATTTTATATTTTCTATGGAAGACAGAAAAGCTATAGGCCACTGCCTTATCATACAAGATCCATACAACACTATGACCGTAGGTTTCTAAACAGCCCAGCTTTGACTCAGTGGTCTTGTGGGGAGGGTTTATCCTGGGAGCTGATAACCAACACTTCCCATCCTGCTTAACTGCATGCCATCCTTTGCTGGTGGATTTAATTTTGGCACACAGACTTAAGTCACTAGAAAGTTCAGTACAGAACAGGTGTGTGACCAGATTACATAACAGGGTGCCTGACACAAACAGGAAAGTGGTCTAACCACGAAAGAACGGGGCTTGTCTTCTCAGGCCTTGGGCCAAGAGGCTACAGAGGGTCTTCCTTCCAGGGCAAACTTCCAGTCCCAGTGGCCAGCTCTAGGTCCCTGCCTAACATGGTGTGGGTGTGACTCGCATAGCGTGAGCACACAACCTCCCACGTGACTATCTCCATTAAGTGCTGCAACACTACCTATATCACAGGTCTCCCTGGAGGAGACGGGAGCCGAGTTGTCCTGGGTCCAGCTTGGAGAATCAATGTCTTTAAGGTGACACTTTTTGTCTCCTAATTTAGCCCTTCTCAGATGTCACCTCTTCTGGGCTTGGTGGACATGACTGTGTCATAGCAAAGCTTTCTTATAGACATTTCCCCTTCCCTTTCCCTTTCTGTTTCCCTTCTCCTTCCCTTCCTTCCTTTGTTTCTTTCTTTTTGAGAGACAAAGTCTCTGTAATCCTGGCTGTCCTGGATCTTGCTATGTAGACCAGACTAGGCTTGAACTCACAGTAATAACCTCTGCCTCCAGTGCTGAAATTACAGGCCTGTGCCATCACACCTGTAATGTACCATCACACCTGGCTCATATAGGTATTTCTTGAAAGCATATGATAAAGCTTGGGATCCACTACACCTCAAATCTCTTTGCTTTGGGAATTCTGCAACTCCAGTATGTTGTTTTTAAAGAAGGTGTCTGAATCTGGTCCTTCCCTGGTGTCAGCCACAGACACTACACTACCACTAACACGTCACCTCAATACCAATGAAAATTCCAGGGGACCAGAAGTAATGTCTCATGTCTTTTCTAACTTTTTTTTTTAAGATTTACTAATTTTATTTTATATGCACGGATGTGTTTGCCTGCGTGTGTGTACAGTGCGAGCATACCCGGTGCCCTTGAAGGCACCAGATCTCTGATACGTGAGTTACAGACAGCTGAGGGCTGTCATGTGCGTGCTAGGAAAGCAGCTCATGCTCTAACCTCTGAGCCATCCCTCCAGTTCCCAAATCCCACTTCTTACATCGCATTTCCCACTGTCAACACTCGGCTGGGCAGGGGGAGGCTCCATGGCTTTCTGGAACTGCGAGAGTCAGATGTCTTCAAAATGCCACTCATCGCAAGGTTTCTCCATGAGCTAGTATGACTGTGCAGCAGTTAAGAGCGGCTGCTGCTCTTGCTGAGGACCAGTTTGGTTCCCAGCCCCTGTGTCAGGCCATTCACAACTGCCTACAACTCCAGCAACGGGAGATCCAATGTCCTCTTCTGGCCTCTGTAGCCACCTGCATTCACATTCACACACACTCCCCACACCCTATATACAGGGCTCAAAATAAAATAAATCTTATTCTTAGGGCCCCCAATACTATGAAACCTGTCAGGAGCCATCTACGAGAGACCAAGGCTAACGGGTGACTTTCTGGAGATGGCCCACCATTTTTGCATGGCTTACGATGGGTGAGCTCTGAGAGGCGAGGTCCCAAGGGACGTCATCTCAGGATTGCTTCCTGCAGCTGATGTGCCTTCTCCTATCACTACACGGTTTAATGATTTCTGGGCATCAGCTCACCCTATCAGGCAGACTTCCTGCACATCAACATAAAGATAAACTCTCATGAATCAATGCTGTTTAGATGAATTAATGATTTTGTAGCATTCCTGATTTGATTCAAATAATTTTAGGAAGAAAGCTTTAAGAGATAGCTTTGGTTGATTTGCCAGAAAGATACAATGAAGTTAGAATCAAGAACAGAATGTGCCCACTCCTCATAGAAGAGTAAGTAAAGGCTGCATTATAAAAAATACAGTCAGGCAGTGGTGGCGCATGCCTTTAATCCCAGCACTTGGGAGGCAGAGGCAGGCGGATTTCTGGGTTCGAGGCTAGCCTGGTCTACAGAGTGAGTTCCAGGACAGCCAAGACTATACAGAGAAACCCTGTCTCAAAAAAACAAAAAATAAAAATAAAAAATACAATGAGCCTTCGTATTACACTAAGAAGAGAAACAGGCTTGGGACAAATTTGTTATCAATGAGATGTTCATTCTAGGTCAGGTCCAAGGATGAAGCCACAGGTAGCGTGCATGATGTAAAGCAAAGCTGTGTGAAACTGTCGCTTTGAACTTATAATGAACCTACAGAATGAAACACTACTTTGAACTTACTATAGACATCCTTCTGTAACTCCCCCTTTATGTAACATTTTATCTATGAGATAATTTTATAAAGATATTTTATCTAAGAAGGTATAAAAAAAGGCCAGAGAGAAGAAATAAAGTGGTGGCTTGGGGGTCTCAGCCCTATCCATCCAAATATAAATATATATATCTTTCTATATGAGTGTATATACATGCATGCATAGGTATATGTGTATGCATATAAGTATGCAAAAATACTTGTGGGGTTGATGAGACAGGTGGTCAGGCCCGACCAGAGTGTAAGTGTGAGTGTGAGTGTGTGTGTGTGTCTGAGTATGAGTGTGTATGTGTATGAGTATGAGCGTGTCTGTGCATATTATCTATGTAAATGACTTTAATTCTTTTCCTTTCTTTTCTCTCTGGTTCATGAAGAGTTAATGAGCTCGAAGCCTCTCACCTTGCCAGTGAAAGACTCTGAGAGAGAAGAGCACTAGCAATTAAGTCCTTTTTCCTCTCAATTCCCTGATGCTACTAGCAAGTTTATTATCAGAAGCCAACAGCTTCTGGTCTTAGACCAGAGAAGAGTTTGCCCTCACAAAACCAAGTTTTGTCCCAGCACACTGTCGATGCCAACCATCATGACCTGTTCTAGCACCTGAATACTAGGGTAGGCTCCTGGCAGGAGTCAAGATGGCGGCTGGGTAGAATCTGTCCTCAACTGCCTCACTGTCCCTGGGCCAATACCTGTTTGTTTTGTTTTTGCTTTGTCTGTGGCTGATTGTGTAATGTAAAAGACAAGCTACATGTTTCAGGGTCAGTATGTACTCAGCACTCTCAATAGATGGGGCTGCTCTGATCTCTTGGCTGGGAAGCCAGGAGGCTGGGGATCTTTCTGGACTCTCCTCCAAAAGCCTCTGTCACTGGTTATCTCAAGATGCACACATGTCAAACTCTCTTGTCTGGTGCTGAAGGCCCTCCATTACAGTTTGACTATGATTGGATGTATAGACTTGTTGGAGTAGGTGCATCACTGTGGGTGTGGGCTTTAAAACCCACATCCTAGCTGCCTGGAAGTCAGTATTCTGCTAGCAGCCTTCAGATGAAGACGTAGAACTCTCAGCTCCTCCCGCACCATGCCTGCCTGGATGCTGCCATGTTCCAGCCTTGATGATAATGGATGGAACCTCTCAACTTGTAAGCCAGCTCCAATTAAATGTTGTCTGTTATAAGAGTTGCCTTGGTCATGGTCTCTGTTCACAGCAGTAAAAAACCCTGACTAAGACACCACCTATGTCTTAAGTTCAAAAACATTCTTGGAATTCTTGGAAGGAAAACCTTGAAGGATTTCTCAGGTCATGTAGAAGCTCATAGGGCTCAGCTCTTGGCCTGCTACATCAGAGCTGATGCCTAGGCCTGGAGAGACCTAGGTGTGTGTGCATGGGTCAGCTGAGAGGAAAGCCAGTCACAGTGGACAGGGACAGCTCCTCTCACCAGGCTTAAGGGACGTGGCAACCCAGTCGCCTTAGAATAGAAGCTCTGGAAACCCTGCAGGCCGCTTCCGCCTCAGCTTTGTCACTCACTGTGGCAGGGACTGTGCTGCTGACCAGACAGACAGTAAAGCAGCTCAAGGACCAGAATGAAGTTAACACTGTCCCCTCAGCAGGACCTGGTATCACCCAGGAGACACCCCTCTGGGTAGGTATCTAAGGGAGTTTCTAAGTTGGGTTAATTAAGGTAGGAGGGTCCACCCTATGTAGTGACATCCTATGGGCTGGTATCCCAGGCTGAGTAAAAGCAAAGAGCAAGTTAGGCACCGGCACTCAAGTTTCCTGACTGTGGACACAGTGTGAGCAGTGCTCTCATTCTGCCACCACGCCCCTGCTACGGTGGACCCACCATCAAACTGTAAACCCAAATAAACACGCCCTTCCTCGAGTCATTTTGTCAGTTTCCTGTCACAGAAACAAGAAAACTAACTAATAAGGCAGGTTGCAGAGGGACATCTTTCCTTCCAGAAGGCTCTGCAGCTCTGCAGCTCTGCCCCTCGTGTCCAGCAGACCTCCAAAGGTAGGAGGGCTGATTCACCTTCCAAATGGACATCCCCAGGTCAGATCCAGCCCAAGGCCACTGCAGGCCACAGCTACTGTTTAAGTCGGTTTAAGCAGTCTCCTTGTAGGGAGGGAGGGAAGGGACCCAGGCCTGCAGAGATGCTTTAACAATGTCCTCCTAGATTCCTCCCTGGCACCTGCTCAGTTCCACTCCTGCCTCACAGTCCTGCTTCACTTCGTCACTGCCTGTCACTGACCTCTACCTGTTCTGGACCAAAGTTCTCTGGGGTGGAAGCGGGTCTAGCGTCTGTAGCACAGTGGGGGCCTGCTAGATGAATGAGCCGTCCCCCTGGCACCTGCCCTGTGGCACAGCACAATCCCTGAGGCTCATCTTGACCAGACCTCAAGCTGGCAAAAGGCTGGTCTTTCTACATCTCCCTCTTGTATGGCTTTCTCATGCTTGAGCGTGAGGTATCTCAAGAGTGGAGAAGCTGCGGGTAGAAGCCTCTCCTGGCACTGCAGTATGGCCTGACACCGGGGCCTCCCCAGGCCTGTGGTGACATCTCCTTCCCTACCCCCTAAAGCTTTCCCTGACAGTGAATCTCCTGACAGTGAATCTCCAAGCCCGAGGTTGATCAGGCACCTCGTGCTTTGTTTACGCCTGCTCTGCACACAGCTCCTCATCAGGATAGAGATCTACAGAGCATAGCACCTTAGACATTCAATAAATATGCAGGATGAATAAAAACGGCCTTCAGTCAAACAACAACAGAACACAAGGCAGGTTTGGCCCCCCTCCTTCTAGTGAGGGCTCCAGAGCAAGACTGAGAACAGGGGAGACACCTCAAACTTCCAGAAAGCCATGCATGTCACATTCTGGGCCCACAGACTGAGTCCTGTAACCTTCTGAGAGCAGTCACAGTGCACACGGCACTGTTTTGAGAGGTGCTTGCCTTGCCGTACATGGCCCCCGAGTTTATCTGACTCTTCTCCATCAAGAGAGATGATACAGTGACCTCACAGATGACACAGATGACACAGTGTGGCTCTGACAACTCTGGATGCACCCCTTCGGTTACTTGTAACGGGCAGCGTCAGGAGATGTTCATGCCGTGACTAAAGCCGTGAGCAGGCAGCCACAGCGTGGGTCCAGCTAGCGTCGTCCTGCTGAAGAGCCTTATAAAACACAAAATATCTTGTGCTTCACTGTGGCTGATGCCGGATAAAGCAAGCCTCCGAGCTGCTTCCCAGCTAGAGTCACAGGCTGCTCTGAGTGACCCCACTGTGAGCACCATGCTTCCCAGCTAGAGTCACAGGCTGCTCTGAGTGACCCCATTGAGAGCACCATCACGGATGCCCAGAGCTAAGAGGGACCAGGGTAGGTGCAACAGGGTCAGGGTCTCCAGGCCCATGCAAAAGGATCTCCACGTTCATCT
Source organism: Mastomys coucha (assembly GCF_008632895.1). Classification (NCBI taxonomy): domain Eukaryota; kingdom Metazoa; phylum Chordata; class Mammalia; order Rodentia; family Muridae; genus Mastomys; species Mastomys coucha. The sequence continues at coordinate 60,734,763 of NW_022196913.1, forward strand.
CCTGAGCACAGGCTCAGACGCGAAGAGACGGGCCAAGACAGGGGTCTTACAGATACTTGCGTGGCAAGACGCAGCAGCTAACTGAGATGCTGGACCAATGATGCTGTCCCCTCACACCTCACCAACATGACAGGGACGCCACAGAAGAAGAAATGAGAACTCGCACTGCATTTAACCTCATGAGAGTGTCTGTGAGCTCCCTGGTAGCAGGGGAGTGGCGGTGCCAGGAGGCCAATACTACAGATATCCCAATCTTGCTCCAAGGAAGCCCCTCTGGCACTCAAAGAGCTTGGAATTAGTGGGGCAGGGACATTGTCTCCATTTGAGCTGTGAGGAAAGTGGGCCCAGAAAGGTTAAGTGACTTTGCGTCTCTCTGTGGAACTAGAGTCCCCTGCTTTCTATCCAGGCACTCCTCCCGCCTCTCTGGCTGATTGCCAGCGGTTTCCGTCATCCCCCAGGTGCTGTGGTCAGCTTCCGGTATCAACCTGATACACCTGGGAAGAGGGAGCCTCAACTAAGGAAGGGACTCCAACAGACCGGTCTTTGTTATTTGATGTATGAGGCCCAGCCCACTAAGCCCAGCTTAGGCTATGTAAGGAAGGTAGCTGAAGCCAAACCGAGAAGCAAGTCGGCAAGCATCTCCATGTCTCTATTGCTACTCCTACTCCAAGCTCCTGCCATGCTCTCCCTTGAAGGATCACAATCTTGTGATAGAAATAAACTCCTCCTACCCAGCTGGTTTTACTTGATGTTTTACCTCAGGAACAGAGAGGTAAACCAGACTGTTGGGTCCTCCACCTCAATTCCAGGCCTGCTTCCTCCTCTGTAGGGTGAGAAGCATGCCTGGCTCACAGCTTTCTCAGTGGTGAGCACACATTCCCACACAGAAAGTCAAAAGTCCCCAAACACGTGCAAACCCCTCCTGACTCCAACAAAATGACTACTTTTCAAAGCTTGATGGTCATGAGAACGTCACCTTCCTCGTGAGAGCGGCTGGACCGTCCGCACACTAGCTGGCACGGGCACTCTAAAGCGTCAGCGCTCCAGAAGACTCCTGGAGAGTCCCTCAGGATGAGGCAAGACTAGGCAAACCTGACGGGCACGCCAACCTAACATACCGAAAGAGATCCTGAATCGAGAAAGAAATCCAAAAATCACAGGACACATTATTATGGTAACTCTGAAAAACTGAAAATGAGGTACCTAACAGCCAAAAATACAGAAGAATCTGTGCACAAGAACTGTGTGTATGTGTATGTGTGTGTGTGTGTGTGTGTGTGTGTGTGTGTGTGTGTGGTGTAATCAAGTAATTGAGGTAGAATGTTAGCAACTCATGAATCTAAGTAAAAGCAATTACTGTTCTATTCTATGACTTTTCCAAAGGTTTAAAGAGCTTCTCTAAGTGGGAAGAAATCATGTTAGTCCTTGGAAAGCTCATGGACCCACCACATCCACCCCATGGTGCCTGCTGCCGGTTCGGGAACACTCACCAGTCAGGTATTCCAGGACAGCAGCCATGTATACAGGTGCCCCCACTCCGATCCTATACTTAGGGTGGCCTTTCTTGATGTAGCGCAGCATGCGTCCCACGGGGAAGATGACTCCGGCCTTGGCTGACCGGGAGGTCTTGGTGGATTTCTTCTTCCCACCACGGCTTGACATGGCGACAGCCCCAGGAACAGATCAGCAAGTTCACTGCAAAGGCAGGACACACAGTCAGGGCCTCGAGACAGCTCATTACCCCTTTTCCAGGCATTCTAGGGTCTTTTCATAGGAACAGATGACAGACACAGCAGGCAGCTGTTGAGCCCACTGAGCCTGCCGAGTCATTTATGTGCTTGGCTGGAGCTGTCTGACCCTTGCAAAGAAACTATACAGCTTCGCACATTTTATCCTGTGACATCAATTTTATTGGTCACTTCCATTTAAATGGTATACTGACAATGACTGCTCTTCAGTGTCTTGCTTTTAATGCCCCATGGTGTAAAAATAATAAAGTAGGTTTTGAAAAATTTAAGCCTACAATGCTAATATTAAATAATTATAAAAACTATTGGACTTAGCATAATTTTAATTATTCAACAACTTAATTGTTATTTCCAGTCTACACTGGGTACTGGTCTAACAGATACATAATTCAATAAATAATTTTTCATAAAAAATAATGATTTTTGTTATGTTCTTCACCTCTTTAACAATTTCAACCTTATGTACTTGGGAGTGGAATAATAAATCTGTAGTAAAATGGGAAGAAAACTGGGGCCTCCATCTAGAACAGGACATACAGCCAAGAGGCTAGATTCTTACACTAGGACCCTGACCTGTGACAGGCAAAAGCCAGATTTCACAGACTGGTATCTTCTTCCCTTTCAGCAGGAGCAGTCTGAGCTCAGGGATGACTACCAACAGTTCAACCCCTTTAAGACAGATGCACAGACCGGCTGTCCCCAGAAGACAATGTCTGGGTGGCCTCCGTGGACAGCAGTGTTTGCCAGAAGGCATGAGTACCAGGCCCTGGCGAGTCCTGTACATGTTCACTCTTTAAAGACTGACATTCCTTCTGTTTCCTTCTCTGACGGAGTCTCTATAACAAAAAGCTAGTGGTCGCCAATGCCTAGTTCCCACTGTTGCCAATGAAGGGAAACATCAGAAAGGAGAACATATTTTTTAGGGACCAGGCCTGAAAATGGGCACACCACTGCTGGTCATGATCCATCAGTCAGCATTTAGGTACATATCTGCATGTAATTACTGTAGGGGTAGGGAAAACTCACTCTAGCCATCTGTTCCAGGGGTTGTGATGGGGCATGTGACAAACCAGTTTGAAAGCTAACTTTGAACCACGGTCTGAGTAGCAAGCACAGTATAGCCTGTGTCCTACACTGCTGCCTGATCTGGGAGGAGAGCAGTTCTCCATCCCGGACACGGTGACTTCCCAGGCAAGCACTCAGCCTCTTGTCAGGGCACCACTGAGAAGCCATACTACATGGCCAGAGAAGTATGTCTGCCCTTGCCGGATTCACCATCCAGGAGGGCATCGTGTTCCATTACCCAGAAGGATGTGTGCACTGAGGGTCCCAGACACTGCAAAGGCACAAAGATGGCACCTAGTTACCACCACATGCTGGCCACCCCTACGCTGTCAGCAGCCTAGGACCCGAGGATCCACCCATTCTAGGACATCTCTGAGTCATACCCCTGTGTGCTTCAGTGTCTGAGGCTTCCTCTAGCATCCCATCCAGGTGTTCAGAGGACAGAAACTTAATCTGGCAATGTGTTGGAGGTGGTGCCTTTGGTCAATGATTCGGATTAGGCAAAGTCAAAGACAAGGTCTCCATGACTGAACTGTGGTGACTTTAAAGGAGGAAAAGGGTTTTAAGATAGATGCACATGTGCACGCGCGCGCGCGCACACACACACACACACACACACACACACACACACACACACACACACGGATGGACCATGTGCGCAATCCCTGTACCATGCCATGTGATGCTCTACACAACCTCAGGACTCTTTAACAGGAAGGAGGCCACCACCAGATATGACCCCTTAACCTTTTACCCCCACAACCCCTTTTGGTTTTGTTTTCTTTTGTTTTGGGGTTTTTTGTTTTTTTTTCCTGCCTCAGCTATCTCATCATGGCACCAGGACATACGATCTCACTCCACTACTCATTCGTCTGCACACTGACCACAACAGTGTGAACTGCGTGTGCTGGAGAAACAGGATGTAAGAAGAGGCACTCTCCAACTGCAAGCTGCTTGACAAGCAAGGTGTGGCTACAGAGTGCGAACTGTCCGCACAGCACAGATGGAGCCCGAAAGCTTCTGGTGAGGACTCCATGAGAGGGGTGGGCAAGACAGGCAGTCCTGTAGAAAGTGCCGTAGGGAGTGCTTCTGAAGGGAGTCCTGTAGGGATGTACCACAGGCCCACCACCCTGAATCACCTCCCTCCCATAGCTCCCTCATACACCCTTCCCAGACCAGCTGTCCCACCTCATGCTGCCTGTGCCTTCCATGGCTGATCCAAGCCCATCGTGAGCTCCCCACAATGCAATCTGCTACAGCTGTGCTTTCTGTCCCTACTGACATCCTGACTAGGCCAGCTCTGATGAACAAAGTTCTGATGACCCCAATCTTCTTATTCCCAGCAAGTAGAGCTTCCTTTTAGACTGACTGACTCAGTTACTCCTGATCTATAGCTCCAGGGACCCTGAAATAAATAAATCCTTATATAACCATTTCCTCTGCCAGCTCCCTCTCTAAGACATTATATGCATTGATCCTTTTCAGTTCTCTGTTCTCTTCAACCACTTCTCCAGTCTTCCCTTCAACCTGTTCCCCACTCTAGATCGATATGTATCTGCCCTCAGCACTTGCTACACTGTATCATCGCCACCTGGCTTCTTAGCTGTCCTGGTGTCCCGAACCATCTGCACTGTTCACCACTGTAGCCTTACTTGCTACTTTCTGGTTATTTGGCTGCCATTACAATAAATGAGTTCCCATCACAGAGAACAGAGCAGCACGTCCAAAGACCAAGGACTCATAGCCATGGCTGGTGGGGTATCGGTCTGAGGCCTCCTCTGGGATAATCCCATAACACCCATTTGTGAAGACCCATCTGTCAAGTTGCTGTGAAAGCTGAGACCATCAAAAGTCAGGGAGTTTGTACCACCTTAGGAGTTCCCAGGAAGAACAGGTCCTGATGGCTGAGACACAAGTCAAACGGGATTACGGCTGTGACCATCTTGGACTCTGTTTACCTTCCCTATACCAGCCAGAAGAAACTGTTTATCTTCTTCACATCTGGACACTGACCCATGGATGCTAGAGCAGAGACAGCCTTTATCAGGGGTGACCAACATTTTCACCAGCACAAAAAGTGCTGGGCTACATTCATAGCTGTCCTAGGATGCATACAGCCTGCAGGTTGTAGGTTGTACAGGTAGCCAGTCGGGGTACTCAAACCAGGGGAATGCTCGATTCTGAAGCCTTCATTATCTAAACTACAAATATATGCATATCCATTCTGAATGAAGTTATTGGTTAGGCCTACCAGGGAGTTGCATCGGAAAGCCTGTATATGTGGAGGAATCTCATCTATAGGTGTCCCACTGTTAGTGAGGCCCACCTGCTCTATTCCCTGCAGCCAAATAAATGCTTGTATGCACACGCATGCCACCTTCTTGTCATCTCTGACCATAAAGGCAAGGCAGAGGTAGTCCATTCTGCAGGGGAGGATGGGGATCCTGTCCTGCTAGAATATCAACACTGGCACTGCTGTTACGTCCCCAGAGGCGTGTGGCTCTACTACACAGGCCAAGTTACACTGCGCCTGGCTCAGAACAGAGACCAGTCCTGTACTCTAGTCAATCAAGAAAAGTATCTCTCCATTCATCAAACACTAAGTCACGGAGTGAGCCGTCTACAAACGGCAGAGGTCAGGTCAGCACACACGCACGCTGCACATGCACGCTGCTCATGTCCCGTTTCTTGTGGTGGGGGAAAAGCAAACCCCAAATCCACGTGTCACTCTCGAGCAGGAAACAGCTTGAAGCTGGGGCCTGACTACGCTGTGCTTCCTGAGCTGCATGGAGGGACCAGTCCTGCACTGTAAAGGCAGTACTGCTGCTTATCTCCACTAAAGACTGCGCTATGGCAGCTCCTAAAATAAAAAGCCATTAGAGGAAAATGTGACCTTAAGAGAGCAGGAGCCCAATCAAGCCGAGTATCTGGAAGCTTCCAGGTATTTGCTAAAGAGGGATCCCAAGTAAGAGTGAGAGTTGGCCTGACAACTACTCTCTGTCTCCTCTCTTGCTCAGAACCCTTTGGGGGTTCCTGGCTCCTCTTAGGATCAGCTGTGGCTCTGACGGGATTCCGTGGAGTTTCCCATCCTCTCCTGACCTGAGATTCTGCCACCCTGAGCCTCTAGCTTTACCTCACAGGTTATCTTCTACAATCAGCACCCGTGGTCTCTCCAGCCTCAGTCACGTGCCCCCATCTCTCCCCCTTTGCCCAGAAAACTGCCCCCTTGATCTTTCCAAACCAGATAGGGCTCAACCCCACTAACACAACACAACTGTCCCTCCTCTACTGATGTCCAGCCAGTTCTCCAGGGCAGGGCCTGGGCATTTCTTGCTCATGACTATTTCCTAACCCAGAACAGACTTTTGGGACATACTAGTGACTGTAAGACACCAACCAGGCAGGGTTGCTCTCAGCAAGCAAGTTATAGGACTCTTTGGAATGGAGAGTTGATCCACTTAACTGCACTTAAAGGAGCTGTGGCAAGAGCCACTGTCCCTAAGCCTACAGAACAGGAGTGCTGGGGTTAACAGGTAAGGGTCTACCTTACCCCCACCCCTTCCATTTCATGTTTCATTAATGGGCTCTGAAAAGCCCATCAAGAACCAAAGGCCACTGTAAACGTCTGAACATCACCTACAGACTAGCAGTTTCTCTCTTGAAATAAATCTTTCATCGACTTGGGGGCACCATCAGCTCCAAGCTTGTCTCTAGGGGAGGGAAGAATGGCTTTTCTAGGACCTGAGGAAATGGCAGACTGAACTGTACCACTCCCTAAAGTTAGCCCATGTGGTAGAAAATAAGCCAGTAAAGAAGTTATCACATGTGAATTTCCAGACCATTCTCAGTATGATACAGTGTGAAGTCTCCCTGCCTCATCATAAATTAGTACCTGCTATAAACAATGTCCACCCACCTCTCCCTGATGCCTTACCTAGGGATCAACATTAACAGGCAACCAGTGAAAACTATGACCTAGCTCGTAGCAAAATGAGAAAGAGGGAAAGTCTAAAGTCTCAGGAAATTCCTTATCCTTAAGGGGGAAAAAACCCCACACGCTGAAAAGGTTGCTCTAGTCAGGGTGTGTGTGTATAAGTTGAGTTGCTTTTGCTCAATTGGACAATTGTGGACAAGCTGTATTAACTCCAGTAGCAGGTACGAGGTGTCCATTTCAGAGCTAGCAGCAACTGTGACTGCACGCCAAAAGGTGAACCTACATGGAACAGGAAGTTTAGTTGGGTTAGGACTCGGGCCTTCCACTCCAGCACAGACTGTTCAAAACTGGGACGCCCTGCTGCAGAGTCTACAAACAAAACACTTCCTCTCTTTGAAACCGTAAAACCTCAAACCACAGAGGTGTCAGCAAGAGGGAGACAGAGCTGGAGAACCCCTCTAATGGGCTATTCTTCTAAGCCGTTTTATTGGATCGTTAAAATCTTACAAAGACTTCATAATGATTGTAATTGCTGGAGCGAGGTCTGCTTCAACGGCTTGTTCAAAAGTTACTCTCTCTCAAACCTAGAAAACACTTTCCTCTGCTTTGCTTCTAAGACTCTTTCAAAGCAATCTTCTGTCCAGCGGCGAGTTATTGAGCGGTCTCTGCAGGAGCCGGAGCGGGGCTCAGCTTCTTGCACACCTGTTGTCAGGTGACACCGCTAGCAGCATCCCGCGCCTCCCATCTCTACTCACCCCACCCCCAGAGACTCTCTTCTCAGCTGTCCCTCTGCGCGCGGGGAGCCTCCGGCCTTCCGGAGTCACCTTAAAAATAACACCTCCCCAGCACAAAGCAAACAAAAGGCGAGCGAGAGCAGCGGGGCTTCCATGGCTCCTCTCCAGCCCGCCCCGGCCTGGGATTCCGTCTGCAAGTGGTCCCCAGGCCTCGCCCGCTCAGGCCTCGAGGCGGGTGCCCCACCAGCCGGCCTCACAACGGCCCGTGGCCCGCGCCCCACTTTATTGTGCCCGGGAGGGCACGAGCGGGCCAGCGGCGCACGAGCAAGTAAACTCTAGAGCACAGCGGCTCTGGGCCCGGGCGGACAGGCCGGTCATGGCCTCCGGGCCTCGGTGCCCTCGGGCCCACGCCATCCCTGGCTCTACCTCCGGGGAAGAGTGGGGGACCCGATCAGCCCCTTCCCCACAAAGCGCCCCGGCCGGGGCAGGGGTGCGTCTCGGAGAGAAGTTGGTTTCCGGGTTTGCTTTCCGAACAAAACCATCCGGACCCGCGCGCTACCCGGGAAGGGCCTTGGCGGACTCCGAGCAGCCCGAGGCCCGAGGGTAACCGCCCGAGATTCCCCGGCGCCGGTCTGCGCCCCGCGCGCGGCGGCAGTAGGGCGCGCGGGGCCCGGACGGTGCGGACCGGCAGCCTGCGGCTCCCAGGCCCGCGCGGCACTTACCGGGCGGCTGCACGGTGAGGGGCCCGAGCCCGGTCGGCCGCTCGCGCCGGTCCGCTCCGCACTCCTGCCTGGCCGCCCACGCCTCCTCGCTTCCCGCCCGCGCGTCCCGCGCTCGCGCCCTCCGCCCGGCTCCGCTGGAACCAGTGAACTGGAACCACTCGCGGCGGCCCCGGGATTCCCACAATGCACAGCGCGCCGCTCGTCACATCCCTTCCCGGCCTCGCGCGTCCGGCCACCCCTCCCCGCTCCACTCGCCGCCCCGGCCTTGACCCCGGCTTGCGCCCGGCCGCGGATGCCAACGACGCCAGCCTCGGTTGCACCCAGACCTTGCGGCCGGCGCTCTGCGCCCTCTGGCATCGGTCTGAGCACGGGAGCTGCAGGAGTCGGGCCTCAGAAAGAAGCCTGTCCATAGAGCGGCTCAGCTAGCGTCTGCAGTGAGCACCTACTGTGTGTCTTGCGTTGCCTCATCCCCAGTAGCTTCGTCCACAAAGAGGGAGGGTAGTACAATTGTTGTTACCAGGGATCTTTTTTCTCCCCTGTCAGCGTGAACTCCGCGCCTCAAGCAGGCCCCCTGTCTTTAAATACAAGCACTAGTCAAGCAGCTGTGTGCCCCAAGATCAGCTGCTGCATTTCAACTCCCTTCATCAGTGGGATTCTTCAGAACTGGTCTTGCTTTGCTCATGGAATCGGTTAGCTACCTCCACCAAGCAAACGTTTGTGTGGCTACTGGCTCCAAGTGGAGATTTACTGATTTAAACAGCATGCTTTTATTACATATTAAGATGAGGGTGGGTGTCAGCCAGAGAAAGGGCAGCAAAGTCCATCCACAAAACTAAAGACTCACCTCCAGACAGAGCCAGGCTGCACTAGAATAGTGACAGGTTTGGGGAGTTGTGACGCATTAACAGCTGAGCCATCTCTCCAGCCCTTGAGCATCATTTTAAAGGCAGGAAAAGCACTGTCTCAAGTCCCTCGCTCATGCATTCGTTATTTCAAGTAAGTACCTAGGACATTCTGCACACCATGCATAAATTTGGGCGTAGTTGTGAAGTGGTGAAGAGAATGGGCAAATCCCCCTGCTCTCCTGGAGCTTACAGTCCGGTGGGAAAAGAAAGGCAAGAGACAAAGAAATCATACATTACAGAGTATAAATTCTGGGAGGAAATTGGGTAGGAAAAAATAAGAAAGGTAAGTGGTGGTGTGTTTATGCAGTAGCCTTGAGGCTGGAGAGATGGCTCCGGATTTAACAGCTCTTGCAAGAGGACCAGGATTCTGTTCCCAGCACTCCTGTGATCCTGATAACTCCACTCCAGAGGATCCAATGCTCTCTTCTGGCGTCCATGAGTACCAGGCACCATATGGGGCACATACACACATGCAGGCAAAACACCAAAACACAGAGAATAAAATAAGTCGATCTAACCTCTTAAAAAGAGGGAGTCTCCGTAAGAAAGAGACATTTACGGAAAGGCCTGAAGGAGTGGAGGGAGCAAGCAAGCCATGTGGTTCCTGAGGAGGAGTATTCCAAGCATGAAACTCTGAGACAGGGCATGTCCAAAACCACTATGGGCTGGAGTATGAAAACAAGAGTCCAGAAAATGGAGGGGAAACAGCCGGACTTCCTGTCACTGTCGCAAATTAAAAGAACAATTTTAAAAAGAAATGGTTTTCTTTTTGACGAAAGTTCAGGTTTCAACCCACAGTCCATGGCTCCAATGATTAGGGCATACTGGAAAACAGAGCTTCAAAGTGGCAGAGTGCATGACAGAGGTTACTCACCTCATGGCAGATAGGAAGCTAAGGGAGGGAGCCAGGACAACATACAAGCCAGTGACTACGTCCTCCCACGAGGACTCATATCCTACCGTTTCCAAGATGTGCTCAAGTAGTGTAACCAGCTAAAGACCACGCCTTTAGGGAACGGGGTAAAGGTGGGCATTTCATTTCCGAACCATAATATCTGCCTGTGCATCCTAAAGGTTTGGAATCATCTCAGGGCAAAAGGCAAGACTTTCAGTGGTCTTGGTATTCCCAACGTTGTTCAAAAGTTCAAGTCTTAAACCTTGAGACTCGAGACAGACTCTTTAACTGTGAGCCCCTAGAACCTCCTAATGCTGTGACCCTTTAATACAGTTCCTCATGTTGTGGTGACCCCCAACCATAACATTAGTTTCATTGCTACTTCATAACTGTAATTTTTCTACTGTTATGAGTCACAGTGTGAATATCTGACATTCAGGATGGCTGATATGCAAACCCTGGGAAAGGGTCATGTGACTCCCGAGGGGTTCAGAACTGCTGCCCTATAGAGTTAAAAAGCCACTTACATACTTCTAACATTCAATGGCTTGGAATAAACACTCCAAATGGGGAGAAGGGGAGCATTGAGAGGAGGGACGAAACAAAGTAAAACTGAAACCCATCAGAGCTGGAGAGGTGGCTCAGCGGTTAAGAGCACTGACTGCTCTTCCAAAGGTCCTGAGTTCAAATCCCAGCAACCACATGGTGGCTAACAACCATCTATATTAGGATCCGATGCCCTCTTCTGGTGTGTCTGAAGACAGCTACAATATACTCATAAATAAAATAAACAAATCTTTAAAAGATAACTAAGCATGACAAAATAAAATATAATAAGATGAAGTAGAAACTTTCATACCAAAGTTGGACATGACATTTAAAAAAAAAAAAAAAGGCTGAAACCCACCAAGCTCCATGTCTGGAATCCAGAATCCAGTGACACGGTGGTGTCAAATGAGTTCAAAACTTTGTTTCTGTGACCTTGCTGTTTGAGCCCACACGGCCCGTCTCTTAGGCTGGCTCTACTTGTCCTCTTAGTGTTTCCTCTGGGAACATTCCACAGTCCTAGGAACTCCAGTGTGCTGAGATCTTCCCACCTTGTGATTGACGTCTCGGGATACCCGCAGACGCAGCAGGAGCTCTGACCCTTGTCACACGTGTCTGACTATCCATGTAGTTTTCTTTTGAAACTGGATAGAAACATCTATGACCCCATGACTTGTTCATTCTACATTACTAGAAAACCAACCCAATGTCAAAAGACTGCTGGAAGGCCCTGGGGGAACTGGCTGCTTCGGGCCGTGGCCCCAGCAGCTTCTGAGTGCGTAGGCAGCTGAAACCAGTCAAAGCCTTCTCTAGGTGTCCTTTCGTGAGCAGGGAACCTCTGCCCTCACTCCTGCCAGGGGGAAGTCTTCCAAATGAGTTTATCAGTTTCATACCCTGGGCCTGCGAAGCCTGGTTTCAGGCCAATGCCAGAGATCCATCCCTTCAAGGTATCTCTCCTGTTGCCCTAGTGCAAAGCTCTTAGCTTCTCTTGCTAAGGGGTTGTCTTCCATAAGTTCTGGTTTCTGTAGGAAGCATCTCTGTCAGCCTCCGCTTGACGCTTTTTCTGACCAAGCTGCAAGTTTCTGAAATCTTTCTCGTTTGTTATTTTCTTCAGTTGCTCACTGTAAACCTGGCTAAAAGCATCAAGTGACAGCCAAGCCACCCTTCTAGACTGCTGTGAGTTCTCCTCCATCAGATTAGCTCATTGTTTAAACTCAGTCCTCTATGTCTCAGGATGCAGACAACATGGGCTTAGTTTCCTGTGAAGTCCCTGTTCACAGCTGAAGGCTCCCAGGTGCAGTGTGGACTGTCCACACTCCTTTCCATTCTGCTCTTCTGTGCTCCTACCAGAACCATCTATAAAATTCTGCTTACAGGGCTGGACAGTTGGTTCAGTGATTAAGAGCAATTGCTGTTCTTTTAAAGGACCCAGGTTCAATTCCCCAGCAACCCACACGGAGGCTCGGCATTTCCTCAGGCACCAGGCATGTGTGTGTTGCACATACATACATGCAGGCAAAGCACTCATATGAATAAAATGAATCTTTAAAAAATTTAAATTCTGCTACCAGAATTCTAGGGCTTGTCCAGCCCACATCTTCAAACTCTTTATAATTCCTCCCACAGTCCAGGTGTATAGACATCTAAACCACATAGTACTTCTCATACACCACTTTTCCATCTTGGTCATATCTTTATTACTATTATTATTGTTGTTATTATTATTGTTGTTGTTGTTATTACAAAATAACCGAAAGAAGCAAATCAATTTATAGCACTCTCAATCCCAGAGCAGCCCTGCAGGCGTGCATGGTGGCGCCAGAGCAGCCCTGCAGGCGTGCATGATGGCACCCCTCACATCACAGTGCCTGTGATGCAGAGGGCATTTGTGCTCTGGCTGGCTTTCTCCTCTCCCTTTTTAATCCCAGCCTATGGTATGGTGCCACCCAGATTCATGGCAGATCTTCCTTGTTAGTTACTCCTCTCAAAGAGATGCTTTACAAATCTGGATGCTTCTTAATCTATTCACATTGGCCATCAAGATATGCTGTCCCAGGAACGTGACAGGGGGACAGCTGGAGAGAAGAAAATGCTTTGAATTCTGGGACACAGCGCTCAAGGTGCAGGGGGAGTGGGTTTAAGGAAAGCCACAGGCTGACCTCTGAGTCCCTAATGAAACTGGAGCCTGCTGTACCCTTGTACCATCTTCACCTGGGGCCCCCAGTGTGCCATCCAGGCAGACTACAGTAAGAATACAATAGCACTCTTGTGGTAGTGAAGAGGACAAGCCTCTCCCTCTCTGCCTTCGCCTGGAGCTCCAATCCTCCTTCTCAGAGGATCTTCCCCAGCTGGCTCAGGGACACACACCAGCTCCTCCTCTTAGTTTTTAAAGACTGCAATTTTTTTTTTCCAATTGCAAGATAAATGTGTGTTCATTGTGGAAACTAGAAAAATTAAAATGCTCAAAAGGTAAAAAATAAAAAATAAAATAAAGAAATGACTGTAAGCACTCCCTAGGAAAGAACGCTGCTCTTTGAGTAAGGAGGTTTGCTGGGTTCCACAGGCCTTCCTAAATCTGCTTCCTATTAGAAGTGTGTGATTTCCACGCCAGTGCTCAGCACCTGCTTTTAAACTTAATGGTCCTTCATGAGCATTTTACCAGCGAGTTTTTCTATAACTACAGCTCTCAAACTATTTGGATTCGGAACCCCTTGACACTCTTAAAAATTACTGGCAACCCTGAAGAGTTCTTGTTATGCGAATATATATATTCTCTAGTGAGGTCTAAGGATGTGGCTCAGTGATAGAGCCCTCACTCAGCAAGTGCATGGCCCCACACTCGAGCCCTTGCACTGAGAAAAATATTCAATGAGGTGTTCATTGAAAAATGTTAGTGTCAGCATTTCCTCTAGGCTCCTTCCAACAGTCACATAGCAGAGGCCAGGTACAGGGCTGGTTTGCTGTGCATGATGGCACCATGTTGGATGCCTCAGCTGCAAGACAACACGGAGCTTGCCACTGGAGACTCAACTCACGCCTGCTGTGCCTGAAACAAAGGCTCACTACTCTGAGTTCCACCTTCGAGGATTCCAGAGGAAGCTATGCCTGCTGGCTGGCATGTATACAGCCTGAGGACATCTGTTGTTGACCTCCTCCCCCACTGTGGACTGCACCTCAGGCCACTCCCCTGAGTCAAGACCTGCGGGACACCCTGAGTCTCCACCTTCAGGCCAGCAGCCAGCTTCCCTTGGACTTCCTCCTTGACTTTGTTCGGACTCTTCCTGACTCCTTCCGAATTCCTTATGTTATTCAAATGTCATTGTAACCTAGAGATTCAGTTATGCTCTCTTGTATATAAATGCTGAACCCCCAAAGTAAAGGAGAGCCTTGATTGGAAACCCTCAACTTGGCTTCGTGTCCTTTTGTTCTTGAACTCTGTGTTTCAGGTCTCCTTTCTCCCTTCTGTCGAGGCAGAACCCGGTTCATGAAACTGCAGGACAGTTTCAGCACCATGTTTGCCCCCCCTCTCTTCCTCCCTCCCGCTCTTTCTATCTGTCCTCTCTCTCCCTTCATCTTTTTCTCTCTCCATCGTCCCTGGCCAGCTTCTTCCCTTCTTTCTCTCTCCTCTCTCTTTCTGTCCTTCCCTGTCCCCTTTCTTTCTCCGCCTCTACTCCCTTCTCTACACCCCCTTCTCATGTCGCAAATAAACTTCATTTTATCCTAGACCCATCCTATGGCTGATACCTCAGGGAGATGCCTGAACATGGCCCACTAAGACACGCCCTCCTGATGTGTCATGCTGCCTCACTACAAACGTATCAGCTAGTGTATGCACAACACAATGATGTCCTATATAAAAATAATTCCATTAACCAAAAAGTTAGCAAGAAGAATGACATTCTGTTATAATTGTGAACTCCTCTTGAATGCCTGGTTTAATCGAGGTAGATTCTCATGTCCTCTGTACTTAATCATTTGCTATATGCAGTTTTGATGAAGAGAAATCAGTTTTGTGCAGATGTATATTTGGAATAGAGGATGTAAGGTCTTTTTAGATAACTTCAGATACTTTTTAATCTTACATTCAAGCTCAATAATATTTTGGAGATTTATTTTATTGTGTGTATGTGCCTGAGTGCATGTGTATGGACCACATCCATGGTACCCACGGAGGCCAGAAGAATACACTAGAGTTGCTAGAACTGGAGTTATAGGCAGCCGAGAGCTATCTAACGTGGGTGCTAGCAGTCAAACCTAGGTCCTTTGGAAGAGCAGCAAGTACTCTTAAGCATTGAGCCATCTCAAGCTCTAAAACCTAATAGGTTCTTAAATGCTATTACAATGTAGAATTTGAAAACACCGTGTCAGCTTTTCACTTCAGGTAGATTACAGTCCATTGGTCTTGAAAGAACCATTTAGCCATACAGGATTGGGCAATATCTATTCATGGTCATTTGGAAAATGTTGGTTCCCTGAGTTATGCAGGACTTCCAGTGTAAATAGTTCATTGCACAACACTGGTACTCTACCCATTTATATCATATCCACTATGTCTAGTTTTCTTTCTGTTGCTTTGATAAATACCACAACCAAAGCAACTTGGGAAGGAAATGGTTTATTTGGCGTATACATCTATCTTACTTAGGGTTTTACAGCTGTAAACAGACACCATTACCAAGGCAACTCTTATAAGGACAACATTTCACTGGGGCTGGCTTGTAGGTTAAGGTCCATTATCATCAAGGCAGGAACATGGAAGCATCCAGGCAGGCATGGTACAGGAGGAGCTGAGAGTTCTACATCTTCATCTGAAGGCTGCTAGCAAAATACTGACTTTCAGACAGCTAGGATGAGGGTCTTAAAGCCTACGCCCACAGTGACACACCTACTCCAACAAGGCCACACCTTCAAATAGTGCCCCTCCCTGGGCCAAGCATGACAGCATCTATATTACAATCCATCACTGATGGAAATCAGGGCAGGAATTGAAGCAGATTCACAGGCTCACATTTAGTAACCTTTTTAACTCCAGGATCACCTTCCTCAAAAAAAAAAAAAAAGCCCTGGAGAGTACTTACAATCCAACTGACTGAGGCAATTCCTCAACTGAGATTTCACCTTCTTCCCAGGTGACTCTTCTTGCCTAGCCAACAAAAATTAGTCCCAGGCATCTCACCCCTGGGTTTTGTTTTGTTTCTTTTCCCCAGTACTGGGAAGTTGTCAGTCATAGTAGCAAACAAATGTTTCAAATTTGTATCTTTTGCTTGAAAACTCAACTACAATATTGGAAACAGTAACATCACATAGACTGTCCTTGAAATAACTGGTTCATTCCTTTCTGTTTCAAAACTGTTCACCACATCTGCAGGCAGCGAATTTTGTGGGCTTTAACTATTTTTGCTTCATGGACAACTTTATCCAAAGAAATCCACTCAGGAGGCAGGAGCAGGTAGATTCCTGTTATTTCAGGGGAAGCCGGGTCTACAAAGCAAGTTTCAAGCTAGCTAGAGGTTCAGTCTCAAAACAAAAACAAACTGCCCTAGTAAAAAGACAGATACATTGTTATAGCCAATTAACTCTTCCTCTCGGGGAATCCATCCCACAGCTAAGCCTGGGTAATCAGTTTCCCCGAAGATTAGTGTTGAGGCCTGTTGGTCTTTAAGGGCCCATGGAAATGTCAGAATTTCTTTTAAAGTCAGAAGAAAATGAAGACTAAGTCCCTTTTTAATTGAAGAAAACAACATGATAGTAATTCATTTTTCTTCATGACAGCACCATCATAAAGTATAATTTTTCCTCCCCTCCCCAAAGAATGTGGCTTACACAAGTGCATATACCCCCACGAAAGTACTGCAGAGCCTGCTGTCCATCATTATGCCAATTTGAAATGTATTCCTTAGAAAAGGTTGGAGTATCGATGTTAGGCTAGTCATTGGGGTGACCATCCAAGCTTGTCAGGCAGCAAAAGCACCCCATGCATGTTTCTCATTCGGTCACATCTGTCCCGAAGGGTCAAGACTAAATGTAATACTTTTGGCTGTGACATCAAGAGCACGTTGAGACAGGCTCTTTCCCTTGTGAGGCCCGGGAAAAATAGTGACTCATATTTGTTCCGTAGATGACTGTGCTGGCATGTGCTCACACCATACTTTTGCTGCTTTGTTCAAAGATCAACAGTGAGAAGCCAGGCCATGTCTTAGTGCCACTGTGAGAAAAGTTTTGACTCTTCAGAGACCAGGATGAGGCACATCCTGAAGTTGGGGATGGGGGCAGAAGGGGGGCGGGCGGCGAGAGACACAGACTACATAGGGGATGACACGGGGCGGGGATGGGGGAACAGGACTTGACATGTTTTCTTAGCAGGTCATTGCTGTGCTCCTTGCCCCCGCCCCTGGTCTGCCTCAGTTTGACCCTCATATCCACAAAGGGTTGACCACTTTAATGGGGAAGTAAGTGCTGGCCTAACACCTGACTTCTCTCCAGAGCCATTTGATCACCTGGGCTAGAAGTCCTGCAGGAGTGGGATCGCTAGCCTTGTGATTCTGCTTCTGAGAAGTATCCCCAGTGCTCAGGTGCACTGGAAACAAATCTTTGAGACTATGCCCCCACATCTTTGTAGTAAGCAATCCATTTCTCTTGGGCTCCTGTGTGGAAGGCAAGGAGTAGGTCTCCAGGATACCAGAAAGATGTGCTCAGGAAAAGTGGGTGGGGCCACCAGGATAGGGGCTTGGTCTCCCTTGCTCTGTCTGTTCTCCCCCTCCTCCTAACAAGCAGTCGCCCCATTCCATGCAAGGGAGCTTGTACCTTCACATGGTCTCTTACTTTGATCCTGCAATTTCCCTCTACATCTGACACTTTCCCAGGTTTTTAAGACTCCACTCCTTACTTTGGTTAAGCAATGAATGCCCAGTTTTAGGGGAAGAGGATAAATGTTTACCCTTAATGACGAATAACAAAGAAGCCAGGAGGCCACCTGGGGTGTCTCTGGGATGGAAGTGGGACTTTATTAGCATCTCTTTTGTTGCTTAAAGGTCTTTCTAGATTGAAGTAGGGGTTTGCCCTGGTGGTTAGAACCAAACTGAAAGCTGTCTAGATTCTGCTTTACAACAGCTCTCCCTAGAATCTACTTAGGTCCACGGAGCGTTGCTGTTCATCAAACAAACTAAACAACAACAACAAAACCCCAACAACCTTTGTTGCTGTTTGCAGTGGAATAGAGAAGGTTGGCACTTTAGCACAAAGCAAACTAAACTAATGCCTAGGGCCAATCAAGTCATCTCTCCCTCTCTCTCTTCCTCTCTCTTTCCCTCCCTTCTCTTTTACACACACACACACACACACACACACACACACACACACACACACGTACACGCACGCGCACGCGCACATAAATGCATGCAAATACACACATGCTTCCACATAAGAGTCAAAGTTTGTTATCATACAACTTTAGAAACTTTAAAACTTCTATCTTCCAGGGGCACGGGGATGTCGATCAGGTGTGGGTGAGGGAATGGGAGAGATCTCGGGGTGAGAATGGAAATCAGTGTGTGGTTTACCTCTGGTGATTAGATGGAGGCCCAGGAGAGGATACAGGGAGTCTATGGGGATGGCTGTAGCTGAGATTCCTACTAAAGGGGTATGGAGACTGAAGTGGCCACTTCCTGTAGCCAGGCTGGACTTCCAGAGGAAGGACGAAGACATTAATCCCCCCACAAAAATCTTCAACCTAAAAATCTGTCTTGCCTACAAGATGTGCAGGGATAAAGAAGGAACAGAGACTGAGGAAATGGCCAGCCAATGATTGGCCCAACGTGAGACCCATCCCATATGACAGAGCCAACCCCTGACACTATTAATGATCCTCTGCTGTGCTTGCAGACAGGAGCCTAGCATAACTGTCTCCTGAGAGGCTTCATCCAGCAACTGATAGAAACAGATGCAGAGACCCACAGCCAAACATCAGGCTGAGCCCCAGGGAGTCTTGTGGAAGACTGGGGGAATAAAGATGAGCAAGCAGAAGGAGTCAAGGACACCACGAGACCCACAAAGTCAACTAACCTGGGACCCATAGAGACCACCATTCAGGGAGCACACAGGAGCTGGACCTAGATGCCCTACACGTCTGTGCAAATGAGCATCTTGGTCTTCATGTGGGTCCCCTAACAAGTGGACAGGGGCTGTCTCTGACTCTGTTCCCTGCCATTGCATCCCCTTCCCCCTACCTGGACTGCCTGGTTGGACCTCAGTGGGAGAGGATATGCCTAGTCCTGCTGGGACCAGATGTCCTAGAGTGGGGTCGCATCCAAGGGGGACTCCTCTTCTCTTAGAGAAGGGAGAGAAGGGGAGGGGGCAATGGGAGGAGGGATTGTAGGTGGTAGAACTGGGAAGAGAGGAGGGAGGGGAGGCTGTGACTGGGATGGAAACTGAATTTTTAAAAGTAAATTTAGGGGGGGCTTGAGTGATGGCTCAGTGGTTAAGGGCACCAACTACTCTTCCAGAGGTCCTGAGTTTGATTCCCAGCAACCACATGGTGGCTCACAGCCATCTGTAATGGACATCCTCTTCTGGTGTGTCTGAAGACAGCTACACTGTACTCATATATATATAATAAATAAATTCTACTGGGTGGTGGTGGCACACGCCTTTAATCCCAGCACTTGGGAGGCAGAGGCAGGTGGATTTCTGAGTTCGAGGCCAGCCTGGTCTACAGAGTGAGTTCTAGGA
>NW_022196913.1:60756403-60757298 GCF_008632895.1 Mastomys coucha
CACATACACACATACACACACATACACACACATACACACACACACATACACACACATACACACACACACACTCCGTGCATCTCCCCATCAGGACAGCCATTTGCTTCCCACACTCCTGATACACTTGGGGTATGGAGAAGTCTCAGGAGGGGGAGTGAACTGAAGTCCACAAACTGCGAAGCTAAGTGTGGCCAGCAGAGGCCCCTGGTGCACAAAGAAGTCAGCAGGTCACTCTTCCCATCCCTGCTACACAACACCCGCATTCTCTAACTTTCTAGAAACACACACACACGCACACACACACACACACACACACAGACACACCACCACCATCATCATCATCATCACCACCATCATCATCATCACCACCACCACCATCATCATCACCATCTTTTCCCTCTTCCAAGCCCTAACTCCCCTTCCCCACACTCTTACTGTCTTTTACTTTATCACATTTTTTAAATTATGGGGTTTTTTTTTGTAAATCCTCCATAAGCTTGTGTCATGCTTGCTTACATGTATTCTTCATTACTAGGAGATATATTTCATCTCCTTTCCTTCTTTCTTTTTCCTTTACACTTTTTATTTTACTATTGCGGGCAGGCGGGTGCAGCTGCGGCGGCTGCACATGCGCACATGCGGAGAGCAGAGGCCGGCTTGGTGGAACCATTCTCTTTGGCTTTCACGTGGGTCCTGGGGATCGAACTCGCGTTGCCAGGTGTGTGCAGCACCAGCTCTGCCCACTGAGCCATCTTGCAGGCCCTCTTGATTTGTTCTTTTCCTGAGGCCCTCTCCTCTTTTCATTCTATTGTATTTTTAGTCGTATTTTAATTTACCTTAATTTTTTTGGTTATTTTTTGTTCTTTTTTTTTTTGTTTTTTGTTTTTTGTTTTTT
>NW_022196913.1:60757452-60762886 GCF_008632895.1 Mastomys coucha
TTTAATTTTTGTTTTGAATATTTAGTCCCATCTTTCACCTCCCTAATTTGCACATGTGTGCATGCGTCCATGTGTGTATGTGTGTGTGTGTGTGTGTGTGTGTAAGCCAGAGGTCAGTGCAAGTTGTCTTCTCCAGTCAGTTTCTGCCTTGTTTTTTTCCAATATTTATTGATTATTTGAGAATTTCACATAATGTACCCAATCCTCCTAACTTTCCAGTCTTCCCAGGTCTGCCCTCCTTCCGCTCGTGTGAACCCCACTCCAAAGGAGAAAAAAAAATCCACAAGACCAAATTGTATTATCCATGTAATCACTGAAGCATGGTCAAACTCCTGGTGGCCAGCCCCTTACAGAAAACTGAGTCCTGGGCCACCCTCACCCCTGCCACAAGCCGTCAGTTGTGGAGCGCTACACTTCAGCATCCTTATCACAATTTTTAACAGCTCCTTTCGATGGCTTCCGTCCGATCTCGACTGTTACTTTGGGGGTCGGGGGGTAGAAGTGTCACAGAAGGCTTCTATGACTCTCGGACATCAACATGGCCTCAGGTGGCTACATGGACCACCCACATCGACATGGACCCCTGAGGGAACCCAGACCGCAGACAGTATCATAGCCTCCTGTAGCAGCAGAGAGTTCGGACGTTTACCTGGCCTTCAGCAGTAGCATGGGCCTTGGACATCAATATGGCCGCTAGTACTCCAGGGGCAGCAGCATGGACCATGGATACCAACATGGCCTCAGGGATGGCAGGAACCATGGAGGACTTTTGAGGAGATCCATTCCCGGAAATGAACTGTTCTTCATCTTGGGCATCCTGTCTTAGTTCAGAGCCAGAGCGATCGGGCGGGTGGGCAGCATGTTCCCGGACTGAGTCTGCGCAAACTCCAGGCTGCTGCACGCTGCCCTGCTGACCCTACTCAAGGACATGCATAGCCTTCTCTCACACCTGTCACTGACGCCAGGTCTCTACCTCAGCCTCTCTCCATTGCGCTGCCATTGTTCCATCTTCTGCACCTCTCCGTTGCGCTGGCATTGCTCTGTCTTCTGCACTTCTCTATTAGGCGTATTCATTCCTCATAGTGGCACTGGAAACTGTGATATGGCACACAGTGTTGTTGTTGTTGTTGTTGCACAAGTAACTTGACGTGCAAATATTTATTTAAACACCTTGTTGGTCTCCTTCAAAGTTTCTAGTTTCTGACACGCCACAGATACTGGACCATCGCCGAGACTGCTATGGGATATCCCAGACTCAGGGTGGTGCTGCAGCTAGGCAGAGCATCTGGGGCAAGTTCCGAGAGAGCTCCATGCTGCCTCTGACCTCCCTGCCCTCTGCAGCTCTGAGGTTTTCTGGCTCAACCAGTGCGGGCTGCAGCCACACCGGCTCTAGACTACGGAACTAGAACCAGCCCTGTTCGGTAATGACATTGGGTTCTGCAGGTCCGGCTCCTCCACGTGCTCCAGCAGCTGGTAGATGGAGTAGAGGTTGGGATTTGTAAACTGACTCGAAGCGTTGAAGCTAGGCCAGAATGGCAACGGGGTTGGTCAGACAAGGTGCCAGACTCTCTGCCATGATTCCTAAAGACAGAGTCTCCCAATGAACCAGGATTCAGCTAGATTGGCTCACCAGCAAGCTCCAGAGACCTGCCTGTCCTCACATACTGAGGCTGGGCTAACAGACATGCAGTGCAGTGCCCCTCCCAACTTTTACAGGAGGGCTGGGTCTTCACACTTCTGCTGCAAGCGCTTTGCTGACCTAGCCGTCTTCTTATCCTCTAGATTTGTTTGGAAATTTTCTCATTAGGAAATTATTTTTTGTTTTTTTGTTTGTTTGTTTGTTTTTTCGACACAGGGTTTCTCTGTGTAGCCCTGGCTGTCCTGGAACTCACTCTGTAGACCAGGCTGGCCTTGAACTCAGAAATCCACCTGCCTCTGCCTCCCAAGTGCTGGGATTAAAGGTGTGGACCACCAGTGCCTGGCTTCCACCACTGCCGGACTTCTATCGTTCTTTCTATATTTGTGTCTTTTAACCTTTCTCTCCAATCCCCAAATTCCATTCCTTACTTCCTTCTCCCTCATTTTTTCCTTTCCCTGTTACTCCATCTTTTTCTAGTTCCACACTTCCTTAAATAATCATTAAATAAAATGGATACAGACTGTTCTGTATCTATTCTGTATCAGTTTTTGCAGTGTGGAGTTTGGTGGTCACTGGTGCTTTGACCCTGTGTTCCTGTATCCCGTGGTTTGGTGTTGTTACTGTTACAGTCTCTCCCATTATCAACGCCCCTCCCCAAAGCCATGAGTTCCAAGTGGCAAGCCATTCTAACATGTCATGGTCGCACAAAGACTATGGTTTACACTAGTTTACTCTAGATAGGTGTTACTTATGGCAGTGGTTTTTACAAAGGTCTAGAGGATAGTGTGTGGTTTCCTCTGTAGCTTCATGCAAGTGATTTTACTACTTAAAAGTCTTGGCCTCTGCCTATTTACCCTTCCCACTCCCACTCTGCAATAATTGGGAACTGTTGATTTTAAAAACAACAACAAAACAAGCAAGCAAGCAAACAAACAAACAAACAAAAAGGGCTGGAGAGATAGCTCAGGGGTTAAGAACACTGACTGCTCTTCCAAAGGTCCTGAGTTCAATTCCCAGCAACCACATGGTGGCTCACAACCATCTGTAATGGGATCTGATGCCCTCTTCTGGTGTGTCTGAAGACAGCTACAGTGTACTTACATATAATAAATAAATAAAACTTTGGGAGGGAACAAACAGAGGTCCTGAGTTCAATTCCCAGCAACCACATGAAGGCTCACAATTATCTGTACAGCTACAGTGTACTCATATATATAAAATAAATAAATAAATCTTTACAAAAACAAGCAAATAAAGACACAAAAAAGCTGTTTCTGAAGGGTTCACTTTTTCAGAATGTTGTCGACTGAATTAAGACAGAAGATAACCTTTTCATCTTTTTAAGATTTTAAAATGTTATGTGTATGCGTGTTTTGCTTGCAAGCATGCAATATGCACAATGCAAGCAGTGACAGGAGGTTCATGCAAGCGTCAGATTCCCTGGAACTGGAGTAACAGATGGTTGTGAGCCACCACGTAGGTGCTGGGGAATTAGGTCCTCTAGAGCTCTTAGCTCTTAGCCTCTGAGCCATCTACCCAGCCCCCAGATACATTAAATGAATGAAGTCTATCTTGTAAATGATTTCTTCTATAGGTTGTTCCTCTTGTGCTGTTTCTAGAATCATTTCTAAGCCCAGGTCACCTAGGATTTCTTCTATAACATCACGCAGGGATTTTTATATATTTTTTTGTTTTACATTTAGAGTCTGTGATCTATTTCATTTAGTGTTGTAAAGGGTCCAAGGTCTATGTATTATACATTGCTAGGTGCGTAGGATTACTATGTCAAAGACCAGTAATCCGCACTCCTGTGGATCTATTTCTGGGCTGTCTGGTCCTCCCACTCAGCTGTTTGTCCGTCCTGCCCCTAGACCTCCTGTCTCCATGGCTACGGCTTTCTATGACATCTTGAGCCTGCTTCATGCTTCGCCTTTGTTCGCTCCCATCCTGTGCTGCCCATGCTGGGCCTTTTGCTTCTCCATGTAAATTTTAGAATCAGCTTGTTGACACCCTCAAAATAACTTGCTGAAAATATAATCTGGATGACTATTCTCCTTCCTTTTTAAATTTCCGGGAAGATTTGATATTGGATCAGTTGTACTGGATTCATTCCCTATATATAAACTTCGACAGAAATTAATGGAGCTGTCTGGAGTTTCCTTTAGGTTTTGAATTATAAGATCTATTTCTTGAGTAAAGTATTATTTAAATGATCTAGTCTTAGTTTATTTAATTTATCACACTTCAATTATCTATTCTTAGTCAGTTTGGATCCTGGCTTTACCCAGACTTAATTCCTAGTCAGTTTGGATCCTGGCTTGACCCAGATTTAATTCCTTTCAGTTCAGTTTTCAGTCACCCAAATTAAATGGCTAGGATTGCATGCTTTCCTATTTTTTTCTTTTAACTTTTATTGCATTATGATGAGAAAAGTTACATGATTTCAATTTGTCTGAATTTGTTACCATTTAAAAACATATTTTAAGTAAATAGAATTAAATCACATTCTTGTTTCTCTTTTGTACCCCAACTCCTCCCAGAGACCCCTTCTTCAATACCTACAATATCTTTTTTGTCATTTTCCTTAAAATTTATAAAATATTATAACAATAAAAATGAGTATTATAAAAGTTGTTTGATATAAAACAACAATCAATTTAACAGTGTTATATAGATGCTTGTCTACAGAAATACTGAAAATACATACATTTTTCTCAGTATAAATTTTAAATAATTCCAAATATATTAACTGTATATTTCAAAATAATACATCACTACTAGTATTTTCTTAAATGAACATAAATATATAAAGTCTTTTTGTTTGTTTGTTTGTTTTGTATTTAGTAGAGTTTAAAATCTTGGCTCTTACTGTGGTACAAGCCCAAAATAAGAACAATTTTTAGACATTGGATTTCATTGTAATAAGGCTGTACTCCAATGACCCTCTAGTCACCAAAGGATTTTACCTCCATAGTAGCTAAGAGTTGACAGTTCTGCTGCACCAAGGAATGAGTTGTAGGCACGATTTTTGGATACAGACTTCCTGCTATGGTCAAAGCTATTTGACTTGAGTGAGTGACTTTATTCTCAGTCCAGAGAGAACAGGTTACATTCATTTAAGAAATGGAGTGTGTATTAAGATAGTCTATCCATAAAGTCATTCACCAACTGTTTCAATGAACAATGGTTCTGCTTGGAGGGTGGCACAGACATTAGGTGAGGGTAAGAATCTGGTTCATTGGCTGTGATGATTTGAGAAAGCATTCATCTCGGAGAAAGAGTAACTTGTAAAGTTCTCTTCTTCAAACTTGATACAAGAGTTACAAATGTCAAGCAAAGCATTCAGTCTCACTCTTTGTTGTTTTCTTTCCTACAAGCCACCTCCCAAGTTAATTATCTATGTCTCCATTGGGTATATAAATACTTTAGAAATATATAAGCTGTTCTGAAAACCATAGTATAGTGAAAAAACATGAAATAAACAATACTACTAATAGAGAGGCTGAGATAAGAGAAGACCCTTATGTTGTACACAGCAAGACATTGTCATAAACAAGCTGAAAGTATATATAGATTATACAATATTGGACCTATTTCTCCAATTACCAAATTAGAGAGACCATTGGATGACAGTCAACAAACTTCTAATTCCTCATATTTTTGGATTTCAATTGCTTAGGATATGTTGGTAATATTAATTTTCATATTAGGATATTAAGAAAAAGTCATTGTTACTTCCTGTTGTTTTTGTTGTAAGAGGTGGAATTAGATTTGTGTGGATTTGTTGAAAGATTA
>NW_022196913.1:60763891-60794045 GCF_008632895.1 Mastomys coucha
GCTTTTCCAGTGTAATGGTGTGTCCAGGACTTGCTAAGGTGGGAGAATTGGGTTCTGATGATGCCAAGCAACCTTGGTTTGTGTTGTTTATTTTCTTATGCTTGACCCCACCACCACCCCGACATCTGGTTATCTCTAGTGTTACCTGCCTTTGCTAAGTCTGACTGGAGCCTGTCCTTCCTGTGATCCTGGTTGTGTCAGAACTCCTTAGAGTCAAGCTGTCTCTGTGATCCTGTGATTCTGGGATCCTGTGATTCTGGGCTTGTTAGAGCACCTGGGATTGGAGCTTCCCCGGGTGTTGTGGGACTGGCTGTGGAGCCTGGGCCCAATGTCTGCTCAGGACCCCACCTCAGTGAGACTGAAAGGAACCTGAGCCACTCTGCTGGTGGAGTTCCTGTGTGCCTGGTCCCACTGGTCCCAGTTAATCCTGGTGTTAGGACAGATGATGGGTCCGCCTCCCCTCTTATCCTGAGAGTGTCAGAGTGCCTGGGAGTGGAGCTTCCTCAGGGGGTTGTGGGACTAGCTGCAGAGCTTGTGCCCAAGGTCCGCTCAGGACCCCAGCCCAGCATGCTTTCCTATTTTTATCTAGTGCCTTTTTAAATCTTACCTTTTTTTTCTTTTTACTTTCTGGAGGTAAAGGTTCTGTAGCCCAGGCTGGCCTGAGCTGGCGTTAAGGTTGGTTGTGACCAGCCCTGTGGGTGCCGGAAATCAAATCTGGGTCCTCTGCAAGAGCAACAAGCATTTTTAACAGCTCTCCACCCTATAACTCTAGGTTATTTGTAAAGTACATATTTGACATCTGACACGTCAGAATTTTGACGCTCCCTTCTGGCTTACTCCTAACGCACACCAAGACTATTCAACAGATCATTATAAGCATCGAAAACTGTTGAAGTTCTTTTTGGTTCAGCATATGGGTCTCCTCTATTAAAATGTTCATATCCGCTTGGCAATAATTTGAATTTTATTATCATCGGGGATATGTTTTATATATCAATTAAGTCAGGTTCATTAATTATATTTTTCAGATTTTCAGTGTCCTGGCTGATTTCTTGTCCTTTTTATTCCCAGTCAGGTCTGGAGTAAGGTGTGTCTTCTATTCCGAGTCTTGAGAGGTCCATCTTTTTTAGTTCTGTCCTTGTGATTGCATCTTTTGATGCATTAGATACATATATGTATATGTGTCTGCATGCGCTCATATATAACATGCTTCGTATATTAATATATTAAACCTATATTGTTAGTTATGGACAGGCTAGGACTGTGAATTTATTAGGAAATGAACTGTTCTACATCACTATGAAATGGTCACTCACTTTTCTTCTTTATAATGTATCTTAAAATCTATTTATCTAATATTAGAATTTTTAGCCGGGCGGTGGTGGCGCACACCTTTAATCCCAGCACTTGGGAGGCAGAGGCAGGCAGATTTCTGAGTTCGAGGCCAGCCTGCTCTACAGAGTGAGTTCCAGGACAGCCAGGGCTACACAGAGAAATCCTGCCTCGAAAAACAAAACAAACAAACAAAAAAAGAATTTTTACATCTCCTTTGTTTACACTTTGGATTGCCTCTCCCCCTCCCCCACCCGCCATCTTCTATGCTCCTAAAGAGATTCTGGGACAACATGGAAGAAACTCTGTAGAGTGGACAAGCCTGAGAAGGACTATTCTGACTCAGCCCCTCCCTCCCAAGGGTGCTCTCTCTTCTCGTCCTTGTCTCTGTGCTCCTTGTAGCTTCCTTGAGGTCGTGTCTCTTGCTTCAAGTCTGCTTGCGAGAGTCTGCCTTGGGCTATGTTTAGGAAGCCCGACCTAAAATCTTCTTGCTCTGGAGCTGTGGATAGGAGACCCCAACTGAAAGCTCAAGCTGCTTATTGAATACTCTTCCGGCTGGGGTGCTTGTCCAAAGTTCTGCTTAGCCACTGGGGTGTACACTGAACTTGGGAGTTCCCGTCTCTCCTTCATCTTGCTTTACAACTCTTCAGTTGCTCTTTGGTGCTGTTAAAGAGGCTGAGAGCTTTTGTTGGTATTTTTAGCAAGGGCTCGTTATGGGGGCAAGGGAGGGGAAGCAAGCTCCCATTCCAGGAAACAGAACTCACAGCCCTCGGTTTTACTAGGAAACCACAGAGTGATGCGGAAGAAACCGTGTTCTTGTAGACTCTTGCAGGTCCGTGGCTCTGCACGACATATAAGTTCTCTTCCCCCTTCCCCCTCCCCGTGTTTTCATTTTTCCAACAGCTACGGACTTTAGATGTTCTGGTGGCAGGTAGCTTAGCACAGTTATTCCGTACCCCCTGCAGCTAACTCTTCCAGCTATTGAGTTTTAAAACTTGCAGGAAAAAATACAGGTAGGGTAACCCTCGGAATAAATGACGGTGTGTGTGTGTGTGTGTGTGTGTGTGTGTGTGTGTAAGTGGGAGCCAGGTGTCAAAGAAGCCTTCTTAGCTGTTCCCATCCCATTTACCCAAGTATCTGGCCACTGCACTGGAGAACCGGCCAGAGGATTCCCACCCTTTCTGCAGTTTCTGTTACATGGTATCGCCCCCTGGTGGTTGAGGATTGTCAGGCCCTGTATTAAACGACTTCAGAATGCAGCCGGTCTAAGTGAAAGCTCTCTGTCAGCAGTGGGAAGACAGGAGAATTTTTAAGAGATGCAAAGACATAGGATAGGATATCCAGCTCTTAATATAGCAATGAGTGTCTCTCTCTGGATCCATGGCTTTGGTCACCTGAGAGCTAGACAGTGACTAGCCCTTGTTAGATTTCTTTGTTTTTGGGTTTTTTTTTTTGGTTTGGGTTTTGTTTTTTTGGTTTTTTTTGTTTGTTTGTTTGTTTGTTTTTTTGGTTGGTTGGTTTTTGTTTTGCTTTAAAAGTCTGGGGCAGAAAAATGGCTCAGTGGTTAGGGGCACTTGCTGTCCTTTCAGGAGACCTGAGTTTGGTTCCCATTGCCCACATGACAGCTCACCACTTTCATTCTTTTTTTTTTCTTAAAATTGTATTATTTAAATGTACTTTATAATCAAACATATTAATATTGAGTATTTTGAGAATCAAATAATACATAAAATTTGTTCAGCTTTTATATTCATATCCTTTCATACCCTAAAATATCATTAATGAATAATTAATACTATCCACAACTGAGGATCCTATATCTAATATTGGATACTAAATTGTTTCAAACCACACAAAATATTCTTTGGGAATTAAGCATAGTAAAAGAGCATAAAACATTAAAAATGAATCATTAAGAAATATATTCAAAAGCCCACCTGAAATAGTGAGAGAGTATTTAAAACACACTATATATCTGTGTACATTGTCTAACAGTTTACTTAAAAAGATTATCAGTGTTTCTAGGAGAGAAATTATTTTATCAGTAAGTATATTTTAGAAATTTCAAAATAGCAAAAACTCTTTGAAGTTAAACTTTAAGAAAATGCTAATTTCAAGCACAGTGAGAAAAATTATCAATATTTTCATGTTTGTAGAACATGATTTTAATATTTTCAACTGTTAATATTCAACAGACAGAACAATTATTTTAAGATATATTTCATTGTTATGTCTCCCTTTTCATTTCTGATTTTGTTAATTAGGACACTGTGTCTGTGCCCTCTGGTTAGTCTGGCTAAGGGTTTATCTATCTTGTTGATTTTCTCAAAGAACCAGCTCCTAGTTTTGTTGATTCTTCGTATAGTTCTTTTTGTTTCTATTTGGTTGATTTCAGCCCTGAGTTTGATTATTTCCTGCCATCTACTCCTCTTGGGTGTATTTGCTTCTTTTTGTTCTAGAGCTCTCAGGAGCTCACCACCTCCTATAACTCCAGCTCCAGGGTATATAACACCATCCTTTGGCTTTGGAGGACACCAGGCACACATATGGTGCATAGAAATACATACAGGCAAAACCTTCATACACATAAGAAATAAAGATAAATAAAGATGGGCAGTGGTGGCACACGCCTTTGATCCCAACACTTGGGAGGCAGGGGCAGGCAGATCTCTGAGTTTGAGGCCAACCTGGTCTACAGAGTGAGTTCCAGGACAGCCAGGGCTATACAGAGAAACCCTGTCTTGAAAAACTAAGACAAAACAAAATAAAGATAAATAAACCTTTTTTTTTTTTGAAGTCAATAGGTGGCAGGTTAAGAGCTAACCATGTTTCCTGGGAGACTTAAAAATATTTGGGGACTGTCTTTAAGTAGAGACAGTGAAATGGCTTAGCACATAGGATGTGTGTGCCTAGTAGTGGATTACCTTGTGTATGCTGTGGGAGACTTTGCTGGTGTGCACCCACTCCTTACTTCTTGCCTGCCCGCTTGTCTCTTTATAGGTTTTCCTGGTCGGGTGATTCTCCCAAATGGCTCTCCTCCAGATGGGATGGTCCCTTTGCCACCCAGGCTCTTCTCAGTGTATGTCTCTACGCTTCTCTAGCACACAGAGAGCTTTCCCACGAGGTTAGAGAAGGTAATTAAGGCTGTGCAAGACGGGTGGTATGAGCCAGACTTGGAATTCACACTCACCACTTATGACCTCTTTGAACATTCTGTTGGCTAGGATTCACTGTATGGCTGCACCTGCCTGCAAGGGAGGCTGGGAAATGTAGTTTAGTTGATCTCTCTGGAAGAAGAGATAAACTGTGTATACCTAGATCTCTCTTCTCTCTCTCTCTCTCTCTCTCTCTCTCTCTCTCTCTCTCTCTCTCTCTCTCTCTCTCTCTCTCTCTCTTAGATCTCTCCCCCCCCCCGCTTTCTCCAGGGAGGGAGGGAGGGAGGAAGGCAGGAAGAGAGAGAGGGAAAGAGAGGAGAGGGAGAGGGAGAGGGGGCGAGAGGAGGAAGGCAATGTAACGGTTTCTGCCAAGGCACTCCAGCTCTTCTTGCCTCTCACTGTGTTTATTTAGGCCAAATTGGTAGCTGTATTGGGCATGACTGGTTTTCAGCTTCTTCACCTAAAAGGAAGAGAGTTTTCAATCACAATGTGGACTAATTTCCTGGTCCTAGGATCAATCCAGCAGGCAACTTGGCTTCTAGGCATAGTAATTAAATATAATAATTGCTATTAAATAATTAAAGGTTCATGGAGGTGTACACGTGGCCAGGAGTTAAGAATTTCAAAATGTAATGTGAGATAGACTTGGATACCAGCTCTGACTTTACCACAGACAGTGTGACTGACCTTGGGCAAGTCCTTTGATCTGAGACTCAATACTGTTGTTTATGAAATTCAAAGGACACTACTGCCTCTTTCATATATGGTGTAGATGAAATGGACTAATCTCTGTGACACACTAGGCATGGGACCTAGCTCCCCAGTGCCAGTGAGACTTAGCTCTATGTATCACAGCACGGTCGTCCTCTGAGAATGGCTAGGGTCATATAGAGGAAAACAGATTTTATCTGAAGTTTGATCTACACCAATCACATTGATTTTTATTTATTTTCTTTCACTAAATCTGTCTTTATTCCATCTCCACTAATATGGAAACAATCAATTTCTCACAACCAAGAAGCATTGTCGGTGCAGAATTTAGAGTGATCTCATGGGACTTTAATGTGAGTTCTAATAAGGACTCACTCGGTGTAATTGTAGCTGGGAAGAATGCTTACAGTACATAGATTGCTTTTTTTCTCTTAATTCTCCAGAAAGATAAGGTCAGATTTGAGAATCTCTTAACTTAGGTTCAAGTAACGGCTTGCCTACATGCTCTTGAGCAAATGATTGAACCTCAACTGAAAAGCACAGATGAAAGACAATCTTATTCCCAAGACATGATGCTTGGGGAAGCTTTCTGGACTCTCTTGCAGCTAGCGTACCAGGTAGAAATAAATTTCTTCCTCTTTTTTGTTTTGTTTGTTTTGCTTTGTTTGAGACAGGATTTCTCCATGTAACAGAATCCTGGCTGTTCTGAAACTCAATTTGTAGATCAGGTGGCCTAGAAAGATCTGCCCACCTCTGCCTCCGGAGTGCTGGGACTAAAGGAGTTTGCTACCATGCCCAGCAGAAATAAATTCCTCTTAATGACCTTTCTTGTGTGATTTTTGGAATGCAGGACACATACAGTAAGTCATCTTTCTTCTAGAGAGTTTGGCTTCAATGAAGCCAAAGCAAGATGACTGGCTACTAGCTTCAAGAGTGACAGAGCTGATTGTGGCAGTAATGCTGATGTATATAATCCACATGTTCTTGACTATAAGGATTGTGACATCACTCCTCTGCATATTCTTCTCCAGTCCTTACTACAACTTACTAGTCTTTGATTCCCTATAGGAAAATCTTTTGTAGGAAATACTCAAATGGCTTCTGGGTTTTTGTATTTGATACGAATGACAAGGGATGGTAATACTACTAGTATTTGGGGAGCATGAAGATTTGTCAAGCTACAGAATAAAAATACCCTTTTGCAGAAAAGCACTCAGTCAGTAGCCGTCACTAACAGTTACACTAAGGCTATTTGTGCATCTTGCTGCCCCACTAACGTTAGCAGGACTTTTTCCCATGTTCGTTTCTGCAGGCCGGTTAGCAGGTATCTACGACAAGAAGAAAATCAGCCCTTGGCTAGTGGTGTTTTCTCCTTAACCTCTTGCCAACAGCTCATGTTGCTTTAAGAGATTAGGCCTTTTTATGGCTTGCCTCATTGCCCTGCTGTCTGCAGTGAAGTACTGTCCTGCCTGGCTTGGCATGTCTTGCTTGATGGAGACACGGCCTGCTGTAGGGCTGAGAGCAAGAGGGTTATTGGATCTCTCCACAGTGGCTCTTACAAGTCCCATGGAGAAGGTTCTTACCCACAGAGTTCTGCTGGACTACTTACCCCAGTGTAGCCAAACACCAGCAATTATACCAGAGCCAGGAGGCGTTCTCTGGCTGCGTTTGGCCGTTGACAGAGGGCAGCCTCCATGAGGACTCCAGGATCAGATCTGAAAGCCTCTATGTCTTTCTCAGACAAGCAACTGAGCAGCAACTTCTTGGCCAGGCTGATGGAAGTTCCTGAGGGGTATCCCCATGCTTCCAGACAGTTTACATTACAAGAAAAGCCTTCTGTCTTGGGGTCTAACCAGACAGGCCCAAAGTCTGGTACCTGGGTCACTGAGTCCTGGCCTGTAGACACTTGTGTTTGGAAGGCAGAGAAACCTTCTTTCTGTACTAGCTCGTGAGTTGTTTTATTAAAACTGCTGCTTGGCACGTTCCCACTGCCTTCGCACCACGCCTCTCTCCTCAAAAGAAGGCATGCTACAGAGCCAGCTCATAAACTCTTAGATCCTAGAGAGGCTCAGCTCGTGCCTTTCCACACACAAAGAATAATGAGCGGATTGCTGGCTGCAGGCTGCAGGCTGCAGGAGCTCCATCACCAGGCGCTGCCAGCTCATGCAAGATGCAAACTTGCCTGTGGAGATGGCTTGTGTCAAAGTCTTCTGAGTGTCACGTGCTCTCACTGAGAGCAGCACTGCAGATGCGTGTTTTGTTTTATTAGAGAGCAGAAAACTCATTATTTAAAGAATATCGACAAAAAGATATTTCTAAGCTGAAATTCGATCCTTTTTGACTGCACAAAAATCATCCCAAAGGGGATCAAAGACCCGAATCTGAAACTGGCGTTTTGAGAAGAAAGGAAACACTTCAAGACACTGGCACAGGCAAGGATTCTCTGGAGAGGACCCAGAGCAGAGGAAACAAGAGCTGGTATTGGCAAATGAGAGTCCATCAAACTCCGGTGAAAGAAACAGTGAACGGAGTAATGAGATAGAATGGGGAGGAAGTATTTGCCAGATGTGAGCATCCAAGGTACGTAAAGACAACAGACATCCATATACATAAAGAATTCTTTTTTTCTTTATGAGACAGGGTCTCACTATGCCGTCTTGACTGTCCTAGAACTCACTATGTTGATCAGCCTGGCCTTGAACTCACGGACATCCACCTGCCTCTGCCTCCAGTTCTGGGATTAAAGGTGTGCACCGCCCACCATGCCTGGCCCCCAAAATTCAATCTTAACCGTGAAAAGACAAATAATTCAACTTGAAAAACAGAGCCTTCTCTAAAGAGGAAATACAAGTATTTGCTAACCATATATATGTTAGAAGAAAAGTCATTAGCCACCAAGGAAAGCACAAATCAAAGCAACTGAGCTACCAAGTTGCTACCGTTAAGATGGCTAGTCCTTTATTATTTTATTTAAAAAGAAAAAGAATGACAAAGAAACCCCGGAGCGAATGTCGAGGGAAGAGAACTCATGCATCCTCTTGGTGAGAACGTCAATTTGTGCCTTCACCGTGGAGAACACCTCACATACCAGCATGGGCCAAAGGGAATGGAATCCACATCCACACATGCGCAAGTATTTACAGATAGCCAGGGTTCACACTCACTCAGCCTAGGTGGCCAGCGGCTTATGAATGGAGAGAACCTGAGGGTTGCACCCAAGTAGATGGCGTGTCATCAACCAGAAGGAGTGATGGGAGCTGGGACCCCGAGCCCTGCAACCAGCAGCGGCAGGGGCAGAACTGCACTAGCCGTGAAGTGTGCTCTAGAGATTTTTACACATGAAACTATCACCAAAGCTAGAAAGCACACACCTGCCATGCACCAGAAAAAAGTGAGAAGAGTTGGCTAGGGAGATGGGCGGGGGTGTGGGGGGGCGGGGTTAGAGCCCCTGCTGCCCTTGCAGAGGATCTGAGCTCAGTTTTTAGCACCTACAACAAGCAGCAGCACACAATTGTAGGAGGACCGGTGTAGCGCCTCTATTAGAAACACCGCGTGGGGTGGAGGGGAGGGAGGAGGCATAGCCGCAAAGGCGTCTCCTACACGAGGACCCTAATTGAAGACTGCCTGAGAGAGCAAGGAGGGCTGATGCAGACAACGCCAGCCAATCAGGAACTGCTGTTTAGAAGAGATACTTTCTTGGGACCAATGGGGCGTGGGGAGGAGGGTATTAAAGCTTGCAGTAACCTTCGAGCTTCTCACCTGCTCCTGGAGTCTCTGTCGCTGCTGCTGCGTGCTACCTCACCTCCAACCCCCAAGAGCAGGTAGGTTCAGGCAGCGAGTTGTCCAGGGCACAGGCAGCACACAACCACCTTTAATTCCAGATCCAGGAGACCTGATATCAACCTTCTGGCCTCTGTAGGCACCTGCATACCTGTGCACATGCACATACATAAATATTAAAAAAAACAAAAACAAAACAAAAACAAAACTGTTTTAGAAGTGGGAAGGAAATTCACTAAAGCATTTAAGGAATTAACTCCAATTCTGAGATAAATAACATACTTTTAGGTTTTTACTTTAAAACAAAGTAAGACCCACATTTTCTCAACTTGGATGAGTATTTCATATTTATTTACTTACAGTGTTTTGGACATGACAACGTTTATGAAAATGGTGTTTATTATGACACGCATATGGGAAAGTGAACAAATTATGCATTATGGCTTGTTGGAGTTTCACTCAGTGAACACAGCCAGCACTGGGGTCAAGCAAAGTCAGTCATTACTGCATACCCACCTGCCATAGCAACTTCTACCCCATACCCAAGACCTATTTGTTTGTATGTGTGTGCAAGACTTTGTGCGTATATGTGCACCATGTGGACACAGGAACCCACAGAGGCCAGAAGAGGGTGTTGGTCTCCTGGATCTGGTGTTACAGGCAGTAGTGAATTACTACAGGGGTGTTGGGAACCAAACTTAGGCCCTCTGCGGTAGCAGTTAGGATTCCGTGCCATTGAGCCATCTCTCCGGCCCCCCTTTCCTGATAAATGTAATAAATTGGATATGTCCCATTTTACCCTTCATGGGAACTATTTCATGTCTGGTTTGTGCTTGGTAATGTCCGGTGAACGCCTCTTGTGTTGCTTCTGTCGATAGTGGAAGAGAGATGGCGCAGGAGATGGTGTGCTTTTTCCTCTGATTTCAGCTCCCTAGTTACCCATCACAGCCATCACATGGAAGGCGCTTCACACCTATCATCCCAGCACTGAAAGGTCCCATTAATACTATCCTGGGGCCTCACTGGGGATCCAGTCTGGCTAAAGCAGCAGGATCCAGGTTCAGTAAAATCCAGGTTCAGTAAGATGGAGACCCTATCTCAAAAATAAGGTGGAGGATGATGGAGGACATCAGAAGTCAGCTTCTGGCCTCTCTGTGGGCACCACTCAGGAGTGTGCACTTGTATACGCATGCACACATTATCTACACAACACAGAGAGGTGGGGGGAGGCAGGAGAGAGGGAGAGAGGGGGAGGAAGGAAGAGAGAGAGGTAGAGAGAGAGAAGGAAAGAGGAAGAGGGAGAGAGAAAGGAAGAGGGAGAGAGAGAGAAAAGAGAGGGAGAGAGAGAGAGAGAAGAGAGGGAGAGGGAGAGAGAGAGAGAGAGAGAGAGAGAGAGAGAGAGAGAGAGAGAGAGAGATCTGGTCAAGCTCCACTTCCAAGAAATGCTGTGTCCTGCCAGGCTGTCATGGTTGCGCCTCTCCTACAGTCTCTCCTACCCGCCAACATCTCCAGGACTAGGAAAGACTTGGGCTGGTCCTTCCATCCCAGCCCCCAGATCACCGATGCACATTTATACTCGAGTCTCTTGGGGGGCAATCAAGCAGGGAGAAGTGGAGAAGGGTCTATGGGCATCTTGCCAAGGGGCACAGGACTGAAACTGAAAGGAAGTGGGTTTGTGGTGAGCAGGCAGGACCGGGTCCTCCAGAAATCTAGATCATCCCTCCTGTGTTGTGTTCCATGTCAATGCTGTACTGTAGTCCCGGAAGCAGATGCTTCCTCTCAGAGATCGCTCCGTTACTGCCCACCTCAGTTTAGAGCACCTTTCAGCCACCATATGGGGGGGGGGGAGAGAGAGAGAGAGAGAGAGAGAGAGAGAGACAGACACAGACACAGACACAGACACAGACACAGAGAGACAGAGAGGGAGAGGGAGAGAGAAGGAGGAAGGGAGGGAGGGAGGGAGAGAGAACCTTCTTTCTGTTCTGTGGAAAGTCAGCTTGCACAGTGGCCCAAGACAGGCTTTGAGCTCAGGATCAAACAACCTTAGGCCTAGGTCCTTAGGCCAGATTTGGCCTCTGGGGGCCACTCCCCCATCTCTTCTGCACCTCCGTCTCCTGTGATGGCCTCCTGACTTGCCCTCCCTCTGTGCAGTCAGGCTAGAGTCATTCTCCAGACAAAGTTGGTGTGATCATAAAGTGGGCAGGGCGACACTTCTTCCTCCACTAGGCTGCAGGAATCTCTGGGAAAATGTTCTGGAAAAAAAAAAAAACAAGAGGCGGGTTTTATGACTCTCTCCTCACCTAAAGCTGCTGTGTTAGGACACAGCGCAGACCCTCAGGCTCTGACCATTATCCTCGGGTTTGGACTCTGGCTGCCCTGGCTTTGATGTTGTCTACTAAATGACCACCGGGTCACCTGGGAGCTCTGATCTCTCCAGCACCTAATAACTCAAACAGCCTGAAGTCAAGAGTAAGCTAATCAGGCAACAGCGCTTGCAGCTGCAGAATGGGGCTGACAAGGAAGGGCGTCACTTTCAATCTTGAGGCTCTCACTCGGCCCGGCAGCCTGATGACCTAGGCAGGCAGGCAGGCAACACTCTCCTCTGGCCAGGGAGGGGATGAGGCTCATTCCTGCAAGAGGGCTGCTGGGCTGTGGCCACTGTTCGTGCAGTTTGAATCATGGTTGTCCTGGCTGGGCCATCGGGTGAGAATTAAATTTTAATTTAGAAAGTCCTGTCTCCGCAGCCCTGGTGGCCGTCGTCTGGTGATTGACTGACTGGTTTCTTTCACCTTTGCATGCCTCGGGTTTTTACTGGCAGAGGAAATGAAGGCTGAACCCCGGGCAGGAAATTCCATGTACACAGGTGTTTCTGATTAGCCCTGTGCACCTCGGCCAGGGGCACAACCAGGGGCCAGGGATTTCTGTGTGAACCTGGAGCCCTCTCTAGCCTGGCAGCTATGGCTGCTTTGTATCTGGGGAAGGATGGGCAAGATACTTAGGCTGATGCAGGGCAGAGGTGCCAACAAAGTGTCCTGCCTGACCCCAGGAGCCCCAAGACCACCTGTCATCTACCCAGGATTGCACAGCCTCTGCTTCTGCAGTGGACAGCCGGAGCCCCGGAGCCTGACCTGGGAGATTAGCATCCCGAGGTGTGTTTACACATTGTAGGCTGCTCTTCATGTGGCTGACCTGCCCCCATTTTCACATCTTCCGAGGGGCTTAGAGATTCTAAAGTACCCCCTTCACTTAAAAGGGCATCTTCAGAGGGGTCAGGAAGGGCAGGCAGTCTTGAGCTTGGTCTGAGATGGCCATCTGCAGAGGTGGCTTCAGAGGCTTCCCCATCCCATCATGCCTCTGCCACTGTGGGAATATTTCCCCATTAGTCCCTCACTAGCATGAACTCGGGGCTCCCATTCAACCCAGAGACTACACCTTGAAAGCAGAGGAGCCCAAAGAAATGACACAGAGTCACTCTTGTGTGACACCACTGAGTGGTGTCACCCCCAACCCCCCACCCCCAATCCCACCCACCTGTTTTCACATCTGTAAAATGGGCGTCATAAGAACGCTGTGCTCTGAATCAGTCTGTGGGCTAATGCGATATTTTCTGACAACTATCAGGTGCATGCATGCCTAGAATAGAGCTGACAGAATCCATACACAGTGCCCACTTGGGCATACGCTCCCTGGGAGCAGCTCCAAGGGAATTACCCCAAAAGTACATTTTTAGGGATGCATCAGATTATAACTTCAAACACAGCCTGAGATATTACAAACACTTCAAAGGCGGATGTAACAGACACGGACCCAGAAAAGGCCTAGTATCCAAGCCTGTCTACCTCGATTATTTGGAAAACAGAATGATGTGAATGAGTGCTTATGTACTAATTTTACGTCACTAGGTCACTGCAGCACAGCGACAGAGATAGATCTGAATGTGTAGAAGATGCTATAGTTCTAGTCAGCCTAAGATCTGTGGTGTCGGCAGAGGACAAGACTAATGGGACCTCAGATGTGGTGGTGGGGGGAGTCTGAGAAGGCCCTTGTCCTACAGAAGCCCTGGAAGCAGGCCATTGGCATGAATATGGGTGGCTTCAGACAGAGGTTCTTGGCCTGAGGGACAGACTGGGGATGTGAGACTGATCCACACCACGGTCAGCTGTGTGTGTGTGCATGCATGTGTGTTCATGTACGCATGCATGTGTGTGTGTGTGTGGTGCATGAGTGTGCTTGTGTGCATGTATGTGTGTCCATGTATGCATGCATGTGTATGTTTGTGTGTGTGTGGTGCATGAGTGTGCTTGTGTGCATGTATGTGTGTCCATGTATGCACACATGTGTGTGTATGTGTATGTGTGTGGTACATGTATGCATGCATGTGTGTGTATGTGTGTGTGTGGTACATGTGTGCATGCATGTGTGTCCATGTGTGCATGCATGGATATGTGTGTGTGTGTGTATGGTGAATGAGTGTGCTTGTGTGCATGCATGTGTGTGTATGTATGTGTGTGTGGTACATGTATGCATGCATGCATGTGTGTGTGATACATGTGTGCATGCATGTGTGTCCATGTATGCATGCATGTGTGTGTGTGTGTGTATGGTACATGAGTGTGCTTGTGTGCATGCATGTGTGTCCATGTATGCATGCATATGTATGTGTGTGTGTGTGGTGCATGAGTGTGCTTGTATGCATGTATGTGTGTCCATGTATGCACGCATGTGTGTGTATGTGTGTGTGTGGTACATGTATGCATGCATGTGTGTCCATGTACGCATGCATGTGTATGTATGTGTGTGTGTGGTACATGAGTGTGCTTGTGTGCATGCATGTGTGTCCATGTGTGCATGCATGGATATGTGTGTGTGTGTATGGTGCATGAGTGTGCTTGTGTGCATGCATGTGTGTCCATGTACGCATACATGTGTATATGTGTGTGTGTGTATGTGTGTGTGTGTGTGGTGCATGGGTGTGCTTGTGTGCATGCATGTGTGTCCATGTGTGCATGCATGGATATGTGTGTGTGTATGGTGCATGAGTGTGCTTGTGTGCACGCATGTGTGTCCATGTACACATGCATGTGTATATGTGTGTGTGTGTGTGTGTGTGTGGTGCATGGGTGTGCTTGTGTGCACGCATGTGTGTGTAGGTTGCTCACCTGTGCTTGTGCAGATGTAAGTATCTTCCTCTATCACTCTCCATCTCCTGCCCTGCCCTGCACCTACCTTGCTACCTCCACCAAGCAAGCGTTTGTGTGGCTACTGGCTCCAAGTGGAGATTTACTGATTTCAACAGCGATGCTTTTATTACATATTAAAATGTGGGGGGATGGCTGCCAGAGAAAAGGCCGCAAAGTCCATCCACAAAACTAAAGTTTCTCCTCCAGACCCTGCCCTGCCTCGCCCTGCCCTGCTCTGTTTTCTGAGACAGGGTTTCTCTATCAAGCCAGATCTTGCCATTTTAGCTAGACTGCCCAGCCAATGTGCTCCGGGTCTCCATATCTCCAGCACTGTGGTTAGAGGCATAGCCACCACAGCAGCTTTTTACATGAATCTGGGGATCCAAGGCCAGGGCCTCATGCTTGAATGGCACACACTTTACCCACTGGGCCATCTCCCCAGCCCAGGCTAGCCTTCTTTAACAACCTAAGATCTGGAATCCCCAAGAGAGCTAGCTCTACCTAACACTAAGACTAAAAGAGTCAGTCCCTTTCCCTGAGGTTACACTTCAGGACATCCGACCTCTTTAGTTAGCTCAGGACATCCGACCTCTTTAGTTAGCTCTAGGGGTGGAGGATTTATGCTGAGCTGTAGGCATGCTTGCTGCCAAGAATCAAAGGGATTCTCTTGAGATTCCCCTAAACTCGGTGAGAAGAGGGCTCTGGGTCTGTTTGTGTGTACAGCCCTTCGGTAGCAAGCTGAGAGCTATTCCATGGCTGGACACTGAGCCCCCTTCTGAGGACCTCTTGCTCTTAGTGAAGCCCGAATAAATGATTGCTATGTCGGCTATGCAGGGTGGGAGGCGACTGAGATCTCTCTGGCCGCCTGCTCTGGTGAGCAGCAATGTAGAGCTGCCTCTGTCTGTCTGTCTGTCTGTCTGTCTTTGTCTCTGTCTTGATCTCTCTGTCCATCATCCAAGCACAGTTTCTTCCTCTAGAATCCTTTTCTGACCGCCCTTTTGTTTGAGCTGAGAGTCCTTCTAGAAACCAAATGTGGCTGTCCCTGCCTTGGCAGCAGACAGCTGTCCCTTGCACTCTATCAACTGCCTACCACCTCGCTCTGCCAGCACAGAGCCTCAGAGGTGTGCCTTGGACACAGGACCGTTGGAGCAGCAACAGTTCTCCACTCTCAGTTCCTCATCTGCAGCCACTTGATATTTCTTCAGCTTCCTCTCTCATTTCTTCCTTCCCTGAGGCATAACTACGAGGCATAATTCATCCCCCCTTCCTTTGCATCCCCACTCCTCCTGAGGTCATCATTGTGGTTCCCTCAGGGGGACACTTGGCTCTGACGCAACCTCTGGCCTCTAAGCAAATACTATCAGATAGGGGTTGCCTGTCAGCTTGAAGGTAGGATGGAAAGATAGCTACTTAACACTAAATACTGCTTAAGTACTGGTCCTCGCTGGGCCACCCCCGTCCTCCTTGGCACAAGATGAATGCACATACAGAATGGGGAGTCGGGCATGGAGCTAGAGAGATGTCTTAGCGGTCAGAGATGTCTTTAGCACTCAGCTGAAGAGATGGCTGCTCTTTCAAAGGAACTGGGGGTTTGATCCTCAGCACCCACATGGTGTCTCACAACCACCTGTAGTGTCTGCTCTCTGTGGGAATTTCATACAAACTGCCCAGGCATACATGCAGGGCAGACACCCATATACATAATATTACACAAAACACACACACACACACACACACACACACACACACACGGTGGGGGAGGGAGGGGAGGAATGAAAGACAAAAAAAAAAAGGACTGACTAAGAGTGATGCTTGCTAAGATTACAGAGCTAGGAAGGGGAAGAACCTAGCTCTAGACTTCAGCTGCCTGATGTCAAAGTCCAGGGTTTTCTTTCTTTAAATCCCTCCACTTGCCTACAGAGTTCTAGGAAGTGTTGGCTCTGTTTCATCAGCAGGGCCTGATGCAAGGTCCCTGGGTATTTCCATGCTGTCCCTGAGGCAAACCTTGGGTGTGCAGAGCATTGTAGCAGGCGTCCAAGATGTCTAGAACAAGCTGGCCCCATGCCCTGGACATGGAAATCCTGTTTGCAGCCAGTGCTGAAGTTGGAGTAGTGTCTTTCAGTACAGTGAGTCAAGGGACCACATGGAAACACTTTAGCTGGCCCTAAGAGGTCCTGGCTGGAAGCCACAAGTGGCGGCAGGTCCAATAATTTGGAGAGGCAGGTATGGTTGCTGCCAAGAATAGAGGGGAGTTGTTTGGAGTCTGATCAGCCATTCCTGCTCATGGGAAAAGCCATCATCAGATGCAAGTGAGACATGCCAGTGCAAGATGCTCTATGCGGTGAGGCTGTGTGGGGCAGTGGTCATAGCCGCTGAGGTTATGAACAGCTTTGTCTGCAAAGAGGAGGCGTAACTTTCTCCTCATTTTCCAACGATCTGTCAGTGGCCAGAGATCCCACCATCCAAGAGATGGTGACAGAGACGAGGGACAATGGGCATTTGACATGTCTGGAACGGCAGTTTGGTCTTTAACAGCTGACTATGGGAGACGGGCCATGGAGGTCAACCTGTGAATGTAGGACATGATGCATAGGCCCTGCTGGGTCTCTGAGCATGTGGAGGATCCGTCCTGCCTTCCTTCTCAGCCTGACCACACAGGCTGCAAAGCACAGGCCCTCCCTAGGGCCTTAGGGGAAGATGGCCTCCCCCAACCTCATCTGCAAACCTCATCTCCAGGCCCAGAGCTTCCTCCCAGGTGGGGCTGCCCCCTTTTGGAGCTCAATTTCCCCATCAGCCCCAGGCCATATATCTTGCCCTGCTTTCTCCTGATGCTTTATAGCTTGCTGGAAACGCTGCTCCTTAGCACTTCGAA
This sequence comes from Mastomys coucha, assembly GCF_008632895.1. NCBI lineage: Eukaryota > Metazoa > Chordata > Mammalia > Rodentia > Muridae > Mastomys > Mastomys coucha. Next base: position 60,780,922 of record NW_022196913.1, read on the forward strand.
AGGTACCACTTGAAAGCATCTCGAGCTAAACCAATACGACTCTTTTTTAATTTGAGCGGGCTTATTTCTCCGAATGGCTTTCCTGATCTTAGGAGGGCATGCTCCCTAATATTAAACTTTTTTTTTCTTTAAAAAGAGCACACACACAAAAAAATGACTCACATCTGTTTGATATTTAATTCAAATTGAATGGCAGGACGGGAATAAAATTGCACTGCAAACGGCCATAAAGCGTGACGTATGAGATGCAAGCATGCTAAAACTTATATGCCAGAAAACAGGGAGAGACAAAATGGAAGGGATACAGCCTGGGCATTGGGGGGTTCCTCCTGCCCAGAAGCTGGTGCAGCGGTGGCAATGAGAGACGAGGAGGTTGGACAGGTTACCGTGTACCCCACTGGAGGCTGTGGGGCTACCGTTCTGACTCAGCAGGGTTCTAGAACGCAACCCTGGCGGCTGCAGGGTGGTGGTGCCCGGGTACCTTCCCGGGGCTGCTGGGTAGTATACATGGACATCTGAGTGACCAGCAGATGCTGTCCTGCTCTTGGTGTCCAGGAAGCCAACTCAGAGAGCCTTTGTACCTCCTCCTCCCTGCTGATCCATCTTCCAGAAACATCGGCATCCTGTATTCCAGAGGTGGAAGTCGAGGCTCCGAGAACCTTGTTCCCTCCAGCCTGTGAGGAGGAAGGTGGTCTCGAGGTGCTTCACAACCTGTCACTGACTTGAAGCTCTGAGACAGAAAGGCCCTAGGAAAAACACGACTACAGCCATTTATCTACCGCTCTCTGGGGGTGGGGGGGCTGCATTTTAAGTAAAGGGCTGATTCCAGTCCTTGTATACACTCTCCAGTTATGAAGTCTGAGAGGTCACCCTTGCTAGGCAGATGTGTGAGGAGGCTCCGCCAGGCAAGCTCGGAGCAGGCGGTGGGCTGCCCTATATTGAAAGCACGGACAGAGGAACTGGAGCAACGCCTGAGGGCAAGACAGCTGCTGCTGGCACCTGACCAGCTGAGCAGGCTGGGATCGCTTCTGCTCTCGGACCCTTCATTTCCTCATCTAGAACCTGCCACAGCTTAACCTTCTCCCGAGGTTACTTCTGATTTCTGTGGTGAGAAGTATGAACAAATTTGCTCTCGAATGGCAATGTAATTTCACTTTGAGGCATTTTCACTGTTTTCTTGTTCCATAGCACCTGAGTACAAGGGACCAGAATGCTTGTTCCCATGGAGAAGGATGCCAAGGCTCTCTCATAAGAGTTGGTGGTTAGAGGTGATGAGGCGTCAGGCTGGAGAGATGGCTCAGCACTTGCTGTTCTCACAGAGGACCCGGGTTCAATTCCTAGCACCCACTTGGTACCTCCCAAGCATCTATAACTTGAGTTCAGAGGACCACTATGCATGGTGCACATACTCACGTGCAAGCCACACACTCATATATATAAAACAAACTACTTTTAAAGATTTACTTATTTATTTTATGTATATAAGTCCACACTGTAGCTGTACAGATAGTTATGAGCCTTCATCTGATTGTTGGGAATTGACTTTTGGGATCCTCTGCTTGCTCCAGTCTGGCCCGCTCCCTCTGGTAGACCCCGCTTGCTCAATCCCTGCTCTCTCTGGCCCAAAGATTTATTTATTATTATAAATAAGCACACTGTAGCTGTCTTCAGACACACCAGAAGAGGGCGTCAGATCTCATTACGGGTGGTTGTGAGCCACCATGTGATTGCTGGGATTTGAACTCAGGACCTTTGGAAGAGCAGCCAGTGATCTTACCTACTGAGCTATCTCACCAGCCCCAACAAACTACTTTTAAAAAAGATCATAGAAATCTAAACAGAATTAAGCCATGTAACAGCTATTCCTGGTTGTCTAGATCTGGAATGAACTACAATCCAGACTTGGAGGGCTCACCTGTGACCCTGATCTTGAGACTGGGAGATACAAGTTTCTGACCTGGATCTTGGCATGGCGATCTTGGGACATAGTGGCTATGAATCCCAGGAGACTAAGGCAAGGAGATCCCCGAGTTCAAGGTCATCCTGGGACAAAACAAGTCCCAGATCCAGGTGTGGTGGCACACACTTTTAATCTGGGTCACACCGTCTGCTGGAGGCCTACATAGGGACAGTGGAAAAGGAAGATTGGCTCTCTCTTCTTCCCCTGCTTGCCTTGTGGGACTGAGCGACTGCTAGATCCTCGGACTTCCATTCACAGCTGCTGCTGACCATTGTTGGGAGTTGGACTACAGACTGTAAGTCATCAACAAACTCCTTTACTATACAGAGACTACCCATAAGTTCTGTGACTCTCGAGAACCCTGACTAATACAAGTTTAATAGTAAACTACATTTAGTCATTTACAAGAATTACTAATATTTTAGTTGAATTATTAAAGTTAAGTTATATGAACTTACTTAAGTAAGCCGTCTTTAATTCAAAGCAAACCATCAAAACTCACTGCTTCCTAAGCATCTTTGTTGTATCTATATTCTTTACATTTGTTCTTATGTGTTTGTGTGTGCCTGCTTGTTTGCATGTGCGCCATGTGTGTTAAGTGCCCACAGAGGCTAGAAGAGGGTATCAGATCTCCTGGAGCTGTAGGTACAGGCACTTGTGAGCCAGCTGACATTGGTGCTGGGAATCAAATCTGGGTCCCTTGCAAGAACAGCAAGTGTTTTTAACTGCTGATCAACCTCTCTGTCCCTAGTGTCTATTCTTGAGAGCATGGGATAGATAAGAGCCAGGGCAATGGGGTGACTCCTGCCTAGAACTGAAGCAGCAGCTCTCTCATTGAGAGAGGAGGTGGGAGAAGGAAGCGGTGTACAATGGAGGGTGGGGGCGCGGCGCTCACTGCCTCTAACAGGATGATGCCACAGGGCCCTTCAAGGGCAGCTGGGTAGCTCTACACAGAAAGCCTGGGTGACCGACCTGGTGCTACCCTGCTCTGGGTGTCTAGGAGACTACTGCATCTGTGTGGCAAAAAACCAGTATAGAGAGGTGTGTGCTCCTGGCCCAGGAGGCTTTGTAGGTATGGCTGCTGTGTCACATGCATGTCGGTAGGCAGCAGAGAAGAGAGAGGCGGTGTCTACACTCAGTGTTCTGACCTGTTCATCTGAATGATTAGTAGCCTAGCATTCCCTGAAGAAAGAGAGAGAGAGAGAGAGAGAGAGAGAAAGAGAAAGAGAGAGAGAGAGAGAGAGAGAGAGAGAGAGAACGCACGGAAGAGAAAGGCATGCACCTCTCTGAGTCTCTTCCCTGCCATTCAACAATGTCATCAGCAAATGCCACCACGGGAGCATCACTCTCCACAGCCTGAACACTGTATCAGAGAAAGCCAGTGGAGTGGTACAGCCGCTGACCTGTCTCTCACTGGAGGCTGCTGAAGTGAAGCGTGTGTAGTCTGGAAGGTCCCATCCTCCAAAGCAAGGGCGGCTGTCTTCAGGAGGAACTAGTGGCCTAGGCTGGCGACAACGCCCTGACTTTCCCTGATCACAAAGCCCACTCCTCAGTAGGCTCACTACCCCTCCCCCGCCCCTCACAGGGTCACTCTTCCTCTCACCTGGTTTTCCCTTGAGAGTCTTCAAAGTATTCGCTCTGGTTCGGAAGGCAAGCTGAGATTCTCAGGTGGGAATTCACTCTCTTCCTTTAGCTGAGGAGAGAGAATCACAGCTCATAACTACCCCGTGGTTTTCTGTTACCCAGACTTTTAGGCAGGGGACCCGTACAGAGCCGGAGTGGGGAAAAAGTCTGGGCAGATGCGGCTTTGAGATGTTTCAACGCAGAAACCTGTGTGGTAGCTACAGACGCTACAGGCCCAGGAGAAGCCCAATATAAAGCTGGATGGCAGCTTTCCCTGTCAGCTTCCTGCCGAGGCCTCTAATGAGTGTCCGTGGGGGCCATGTGATCCTCAGTAATGAGGCCCAGGGTTGGTTCTGAGCCTCCAGACCCCTGCCAGTCCTCCTGGGGCAGATCTGAGTCCATCTGAATGGTGAAGGGCGGGAGGCCAGGCCTGTCTGGAAACAGCCCTGCTGGCGGATGAGGGATTGTGCCTCTGCTGGGGGCTGCCGCTGGCTCCTGGACTCAGTGACTTCCTCAGGAGTGAAGCCATTCATTCTCCACAGCCTGAGTGAGCCCTTGGCCTTTCAAACTCCATTTTTAACTGCCCCAGCAACAGTTTTATCAAGGCTTCAACGAGTGTCTGCTGGGCGTGGTCCCTAGAAACCTGCTCTTACTCAGATTTTCACTCATAGCTCACCCCCATCCTGCCTTCAGGGCCCTACTGAAGACCTACTGAGAGCCAGGCAGCTGTCAATCATGTCTGAGCGAGTTTCTGCCACACAGAAGGCTCTTCTGGCGAGAAGTTCTAGCAAGCAGGCCAGATCATACTGACCACTGTGGAGACGAGGACTTCTGTGCCCCATTTGAAATGTCCCAGCACTGGTGTGGAGCTGGATGGTAGGGGGCTCTTCTCAGGGGAAGCAGCCAGGGATCTTTCTGGAAGGATCTGGTGGCTAACAAGAGAGCTGGCACTGCTTTACATGTCGGGCTTTTCTCCCATCTTCACAAAGGCGAGGTAGGCACTAACAGTGTCCCCATTTTATAGGCGGGAGCTTCTAGAATCAATAGGGAACAGTGAGGATTTGAGTTCTGGTCTTCTTTGGACACCTCTCTCTCTGCTCTGTGCCATGACTTCGGGTAAGGGAGCCATTAAAGCAGGACATTTGGTATCCTGGTGAGAGCCACATCTGGCTTTTCTTTGTGTGTTACTAGGCTGTACCATCTGACCACAGGGGCTTAGGTCAGAGAGGTTGGCAATGGAGTCCCTATGACTGCCCCCACTCTACTTGGTGGGGCAACCCTAGGGCCCAGACAAGGCTAAGAGACACTGAGACAGAACACACTGGGCTTGTGCTGTAGTTGGGCTGCCCACAAATCTACTGCACTTTCCTTCCTGCTCTGTGCTGCAGGGACTCAGACCATTCAGGCCGCTCAGTCTCAGTTTCCTTTGCCAGCTGCTTCTGCCAAAGGGAGATCTATTAGGAGGGTGGTGAGGTCCTGAGAGGAGAGAAACCCAGCCATTTCTGCCTCTTCCTGCCAACTCAGGAGCCACCTGTGGCCCCAGCTGGCCACCAGCAGTTCCACTCTCAGAGGCCTCCATCTCCACAAGAGGCCTTCACAGCGGTTCAGGACAGGGCCTGGTTCCCCTTATACCTTTCTCCTAGTTGCCACTGAAATTACAGGGAGGCAGCCAGCAGCGGTTGCTATGTCTGTGCATGCTAATCTCTGAATTCCACTTCCTCTTTAGATTGTCAGCAATTCGCCCACTTTGGGCTCCAATCGCTCAAATTACAGTTCTTTTTGTTGTTGTTGTTGTTGTTGTGGTTGTTGAATACTTGAGACTGGGTTTGTCTGCCTGACTTGGTCCTGGATGATTAAAACCCTCCAAACAAGGCTACGTAACAGTGTCCCTATTTGCATCGCATCTGAGACAGACCTCCAGCATCACGATATCTGAGCTTGCTGAAAAGAAAACCAGAAATGTCAGATCTTGCTGCCTGGCTGAGCACTGGCTTCTTGGGTAACCTCTGCTTTACACTGACGGACCCCCTTTACCTCCCCCCAACTGAGCCCTTGTCTCCAAAGCTTTAAAAGAAGGCAGAATAGATCCTGGGCAGGTCTCCTTCCAGGAGGCAGAGAGCTGGACTCCAAGCCTGGAGCATGGGGCTTCTCTGTGTTGATAGTACACAGTGGGATTAGGGGGAGAGAGGGACCTTCTGTTTCTCTCGGGCCAGGTCCACATGGTATAAGTTCCTCATCCCCTCATGGATGTGATCTGATTCATACCTGCCCTTTCTCTGGGTCCTCCTTGCTTCCAAAGGTCCAGAGTCGTGTCCTTCACAAATACTCTCTCTAAGATGCGTTTCTCAAGAATGGAGGCCATTTTTCTCCTGGAAATAAATACCAGAAGAACAGAGAGAGGTTGGGATGAGGGTGAGTCGCAGCCTCTCTGGAGGATGGAACAAGCTCCCTTGCCAAATGGCACTTTAATGTCCTTTTGGGTCACATACCTAAAGAAGAAAATAACTCCACTCCACTCCTCCGCTGGGGCTCACCTGGCTCTCCATCTCTCACTTGGGATACTTCTTTCCCACCAGAGCATGTGATTGGACAACAGAGGTAAGCGGGAACAATTTCTTTTTCCTCCGTTTCCCCACCCCTCCCCCACCCCCGGCAGGCTTAATGCCTCGGCCATAAAACGTATACAAACTCTAAAGAAAGATAATAACTTCCCTTCTCACGGCCCAGTCACAGGGAGGTAATGCATGTTTCTAATAAGCTGGAAATGTAACTCAAATAGTAGGTTTTATTTCACTTTAATCCGCCTGTGAGTTCACGTTAAAGGTAAGAGGAATCAGCCTTGCAATTGGAACCGATTTCATTAACATCAGTGTCTCCTCCTAGGGCTGAACTCCTCCCCCAATGTCTTGGCTAGATGGAGAGTGACTGCAACCCAGAGGCTGTGGGCAGGGAACAGACGAAGCAGGAGCCAGTGGATGGAATAAGAGGCAGGTGTCCCAGCTTGAGATGGTTTGGGGGTGGAGGGAAGGTAATGAGGAAGCATCTACATTCAGTGAGGCTTGCTTGCTTGCTTGCTGCTGACAGCTCTTGATGGATAGCAACCTGGTAGTGCAGTAGGTAGTTATAGAAATGATTCTCAGTCTGTGTCCTCAGCTCTACCAGACACCAGGAGGCCTGAAACTGGACCCCTCAACTAAGACTTCCTTTCCATATTTATGGATCCACTCATCCCTAGGTATCCGGGCAGTGCTTCCTCAATGCCCTGACAGTGCTCCCTTGATGCCCTGGCGGTGCTCCCTCAATGCCCTGGTGATGCTCCCTCAGTGCCCTGCTGGCAACATAAACTGTTGCCCCTTTGTATAGCAATAACTGTTTCTTCAGGTTAAGAACTATCCTGTCCAGATCTCCTGGGGCCCTAACATCTCAAGCAGCGCTGGCATGTGTCGCTAGCAGGCTTGCAGAGCAAGGCGGGTATTGCTGGCGCATGCTTGGGAGAGGGGGCCAGGGAAAGGAGGTAACTGGCCCGGCCCCGGGCTAGCCAGCTGACTCCTGACTGCCACAGCTAAGGGCCCTTCTCAGGGTCTCCTGGAAGAGCCTGCAGCCTTGCATCTCTTTCGGAGGCTGGAAGTGCTGGTGAGCGGGAGCTGACAGTCAAGCAGTCACCATATAAATGCCCCAAACCTGGGTTCCACTTGAGTTGGGGTACAAAGGCTCAAGGAGGAAGAGAAAGGAAACCTGACAAATTCTGTGAAGCTCTGGGATGCCCGCCGAGGCAGGAGAGGGAGAAATGACGATCTTTTGAACTCCCAGACTCTCCGGTCTTCCGGACCTCACGGGCCGCTTCCACCGTGGGCCTCTGACTGATACCTGCTTTGTGAAGTCTGCCTCAGACCTTCATTAGCACTCTTGGCCTAACATCCTCTGGCCAGCCCCATCATGGCGGCCACTGGGAGTGCAAGGCATCCAACAACGTTGAGAGGATTATATACTCAGTCAGGCTGGGAAGAATCAGTGAAGCCCGGGTCTGTGAGGATCAAACAGGCAGGGCAGGGCAGGGCAGGGCAAAACTTCTGAATTTCCAGGCATTGTCTCCAGAACTGAGGGCTCTGAGGCCCACCTGATCAGAAGGGATTTATCTATCTTATGACAGGTGTGTTTGCAGCATATGTGTACGGGCAATTGAGTCCACAGGACCACACAGGTGCTTAACTTGGTCCACTGAACTGGCCAATGCTAACTGAACCTCCTGAACACCTACTGTGTGCCACAGGCGTGCTTACATGCAGTGCCTCAGTTACCTCTACAGGGCCTCTAATGTAGGAGGCACAGGTCCAAAGACCACGGGATGGTGAGTGAGTAATGTGAATTGTAGCCCAGATAGCAGGCTGACCGGAGCCCAGCTTGAAGCTACTGGTGTTTTGTGCGGATGAGTGTCTGTGCGTCTGTATGTTCTGTTTGCTTCCATGTGCTCATGCCTGTGGCCACACAGGCTGCACTCCTGGGAGGGGGAAACTGAGGACATTCATAGGAGATGGTTAGAGGGGACCCTGCATAGACTAGAGAAGCTATGTCAAATCCATAAACCAGGGTCTTGAAGTCAACCTGCAAATTTCAAGGGATAGAGGAATGGCATGGGGGGTTGGGGCGGGGCGTGAATCTGGCAGCTCGAGGTTTATGCTTTTCAAGGGAAGTGGAGTCTAGCAGAGTTTCCTCTCTTGAGCACTTGACACAAGCCAGGAGTGGCTGGTGTACCGTTATAGCTGATGAGCTTGGGAGGGTAGATACAGGATAGAGAGCTCGTCTACTTACTCTGAGCCACACAGTGAAACTATCTAAATAAAATAAAATTAAAAAAAGAAGGAAGAGGAGGAGGAGGAAGAAATTCTCCTGAGGAGACTTTGTGAAAGAAGCCAGATGTTTCCTGGCTCTTCCCCTTCCTGTGTCTGGCCTGTCATCCTCCAGTTTGCTCTTCAGCGTGAGGACCGCACAGACACTTCACCCAAAATAGTCTAACCACACAGTCTCTGTGGAGCAAGTACTCTACTCTAGCTCACAGGCCCCTAGCATGGATGGGTTTGTATCCTCCTGGAGGGCAGAGGATGAACAGAGGCAGTCAGCAGTTGCAGTCTGTCCTGCAAGTTCTTCAGAGGTGCCAGGAGCTGCAGGCAGGGAGCCTGGTCCCTTCAGCCTTTGGTGGTCACACACAGTCTCCAAGTGTGTCATCTCAGGCTTTGTCTGGGGGCAGCTGCTCTGTGATGGGGAGACTGGACAGCACTTGAATCTTCCAGGGACCTGTGCTTTCTTTAGAACCAGGGGAATGTCAAATCATCAGTCTGAACTACGGGCAGTTTCTCCTCTCCAAAGCCAGCAGTGTCTCTTGTTCTACAAACCTAGGACTTCTGATACAAAAGCAGCTAAGAAAAAAAACCTGTCTCCTCCATCCAGGCTGTGAATGAAAATAAAATCCTCAGAGAGTCACAGAGTGCCAAAAGCCCTGGAGCCAGATCACTGGGATTCAAGTTGCCCCAAGTTTGTGATAAGCTTATGGAGTATAGATTTTAGCTTCCCTGTCTTTTGGTCTCAGGATGGCAGCCTTTTCTTTTTTCTTTTTTTCTTTTTTTTTTTCTAGCCGGGCAGTGGTGGCGCCCGCCTTTAATCCCAGCACTTGGGAGGCAGAGATAGGCAGATTTCTGAGTTCCAGGCCAGCCTGGTCTACAGAGTGAGTTCCGGGACAGCCGGGGCTACACAAAGAAACCCTGTCTCAAACAAAACAAAACAAAAACAAAAAACAAACAAAAAAGATTTTATGTATATAAGTACACTGTCGTTGTCTTCAGACACCAGAAGAGGGCATCAGATCCCATTACAGGCATTGTAAGTCACCATGTGGTTGCTGGGAATTGAACTCAGGACCTCTGGAAGAGCAGTCCATGCTCTTACCCACTGAGCCATCTCTCCAGCTCCTGATGGCAGCCTCTTTTGAGTTCCTTCTGTGTGCCAGGCATGGTACTATGTGTTTTCCAGGTCCCACCTCCTAAGATGCTCTTAACTGTTCCAGCAGGTTGGAATGCTTATCTTCCTGGCTTTCCAGAGAGAGAAATCTAGGGGACAGTGGGCTAACTCACTTGCCCAAGGTCACCCAGCTCACAAAGGTGACAGCCCTGGCTTCTGACTTTCTGAATTTTACTGCTCTTACCCGAGGACTGTGCTTGAGACCAGTGTCTATCTGGGGGACTGTGAGGAGTGACTGGGTAGTGACAGCTGGCTCAAGCACTAAATGGCTTATTACATTGTGACTCAATCAGCAGAGAGATGGACATATGCAAGCGTCAACTTCGAAGCCACTCGATGAGAGGGCTTAACTCCAATTGAGCAGAGGAAAGGGAAGGTATCAAGAACTGTGATAAATAATCAAGTCCTTTGTCCCCTGTTGCTTTTCTCCCCTGAGGTCAGCAGGCTGCTGGCAGGCAAGCAGGCTCTCCTGGCTTTGTTGATTCCTGGATCCTGAGACTTCACACCCATTTGGTGGGCGTCTGTTCAAGTTCATTGACCAATGAGGAAGAAACTGCTTTGGGAGTCTTGCGGGGCCAGCACACGTCTTGTGTCTGTGATCTGAGTGTACTCAATCCACACTCTGTAGGAGGAGGGACTTTCCGAGCAAGCATGTATCTTGTCTAGTGTAATTTTCCTTATGGGGAAGACGTGCGCAGCTGGGGAATAGTACTGATCCTACGACCCAGGGATACAGGCGCAAAGGGATACAGGATGGTAAAGGGCAGAGGTGTCCCAGGTGCGGGGGATATAGATCAGTCTGCCGGCAGCACTGTGCCCTCGGTGTTTGGGGTGTTCCAGTGTAGGACCTGGGGGTATGGTGGTTAGCAGAGTCTGTGGGACTCTCTTTCCGTCACATGAATAAACACCAGCCGGGCCAGCCCTCTGCTTCCCTTCTCACTGAGAAAATTCTCCCATCCTTGCCTGCTTGGCTCCTTAACAACCCACCATCAACCCCTCCCAACCCCCATTCAGGAAGGATAGGCAACCCCCACCCCACCCCCCACATCATCCCTGGCTTCCCCCTCCTGCTGGCATTAGACTTACTCATCTTGAGGTAACTTCTGGGTTGACTTCTCATACAACCTTGCACCCCAGCCATAGGATTACTTCTGAAAGAGCCTACTTCTCTAGAAAACCATCTCTCCCTGAAGACCTTTGACATCTGGTCAACCAAGGCTCTGGCCCAAAGGGACAGAAGATGGGAGGAGAGGAGAGGGAACAAGAAGAGGGCAGAGAGGAAGAAGAGAGAGGAGGAGGAGGACAAGAAATTCCCAAGCAGTCCTAGCTTCTGGCTCCTCCTCCGCTAGAAGCCTGAAGCTCTGCTTGCAACCTTCCAGAAATGTAAGCGCCTACCTACTTTCCCAATTTCCTCTCACACCTCGTCCCGGTTTCCCGCTCCCAGAGCCACATGACAACATGGTATACATGTGGCCCATCTGGGCCTCAGGGAATACTACTAGGCATGCCAGGGTAATGAAATACTTTTAGTTTATTAAACACAGGCTTTCCTAAGCCCTGAGTGCCTGTGGATATTTGAAAGTTGAAGGTAACCCTAAGCTACCACAAATGTAATTTCTCCCGTGTCCTTACATTCCTGCCCCAACCCCATGCTCCTGCCCTGAGGCATCATGGGACATGAGGGACATAAAGTAACTCCTAGCCGCCAGACAATGGAGGAAATGGGGAGGGGGAGCGCAGAACACTGGGAGAGGCTCCCAGAACCCCTCTAAAAGTATATGAAGTTCCCATTGCCCGGAGCTATGGAGGGCATTTCTCTACCCCTGGGCTGCTCAAAGTTTACCGGATCAGTTCCCTGGGAACATGGCAGCCAGCAGGCTTTACATGTGAACTCTGTGTGTCAACCTTGCATGATATAGCTCAACCATCCCAAACCCTGTTTTCGTCAGGCTTGCTCTCAGCTGCAGGGCTGGTGGGGTGCGTTGTCTGAGGGCTCTTTCTGAAACTTTGTTTCTATTGCTTCTCCCGGGCTTGGCAAGACGCAGCTGTCTGAGACTAGGAGGGGCTGTGGAGAGACCCCCGGGAGTTCACGAGTTGCCTCCCCCCAAAACAGGGGGAGTTTTTTTCCTAACAGTGTTTTCCCATTCATTCGTCTGTCTCCTGAGCCTTGGGTCTGTAAATCAGGGGTGAAGAGCTGAGATGGAAATAGCACACAAAGGCCTCAAGGGAGGCGCCCCCCTCTTTGCGGACTAGCATCTGGATGCCAGAGAAGGAGATTCTGTTAACAGTGCGCAGGGGAACCTGCTCCAGGTACCTCAGTGGCAGTCCATTGACCCACACACAGCTCTTGCGGGTCAGCACCTTGAGGCAGAAGGCCAGCAGACTGCTGCCTTTCTCCAGGTAGGGCTCCAGGGACAAATGGTGGCGAGACAACTGTGGCAGCTGCAGCTGGAGATGGGTGTCCTGCCCTCGCCCAACCAGCAACCGGCTGGCATCATGTTCCAGCTGTGGCGGGACTTGAGCAAAGGCAACTGGGCCCTGTGTAGGGTGGTACAGGCTCACCTGCAAGACTGTGAGGGGCCTCTCCATAGATCCTGGGAAGGACATGACAAAGACACACCTCTGTAGTTTTCTGAGCCCAGGCAAGCTGCCTTCTTGGGGATCTTAGGGCTACATCTTGCTGATGAGGAACATGCCTAAATGGATACAATCATTCTGCCCAAGCTGGGATAGGGTGGAGGTTGACGCTAACATTGGAACTCCATCTCCCCACACCCATCCTCTCCAAATTGTACTGTTTTATAACACAGGTATGCCCATCCTCCTCTACAAGGGATCAATCTTACCAGCTTACAGGGCGGAGCCTGGGAGTCCACAGGCCATTTGGAGACAGCTTGTCTTTGTTTTATAGGAACAGATGAGCAGACACCACAGGCTTTCTTGAATCTGGCAGGCGTGCAACAAAGTCACTCTTGCAGAGTCTTCTTCAAGCCAGGTGTCAATCCAGGTGCTGTGAAGATGGGCCTTCGCTCTTGGGAGCGCACCGCTCTTGAAGGGGAAGATAGGATGCCTCCAGCTAGGGGGTACAGATCGACAGAAAAGGGCCCTGAGCACCCCATGGAAGTAAAACCAGCAAGCACGTTCTCAGGGGTGCTTCCAGCGGGCCCCAAGTCAGGGGCCCCTGCACCAGGCTCAAGGCTTGTCTTTCCTCAACATCTGGGCAGAGGTAGCTCCTGTAGACAGTGGGCAGGAGGAAAATCTGGCTCACTGAAGACCCCCGGGAGCTCCGGGATATGCACACGAGGTCCTATAGCTCCACCTCCAGGAACTTATCCTTTAGTGTCCGAGGGGCACATGGGAAGGCCCCATTCAAGGCCTGCTTGGGCCCTGCCTGGCTTTAAAGAATAAACTCCATCACATCTGCACGCCCCACACCACCTACGATTTGTTGCCAATTTTAGCAAGAACCAAGGGCAGAGCGGGGTTCCATAGTGATTATATTCTTTCTCTAGCGCCTGGCTCTGGTCTG
>NW_022196913.1:60794055-60803056 GCF_008632895.1 Mastomys coucha
GGCATGTTCTATCCTAAACTCTGTGGGAAAACATTGCTCATCTTTCAGGGCCCAGTTCAAATGCTTTCTTCCCTGGGGAAAATGACCTTGTCTCTGTCCTCTGACATCAACCACAAGGGCACCTGGCCTACCCCTACCCTTTCATGTTTGCATTCCCCCCAGCCCCCAACCTCCCATCCCCACCCCAGCTCCCAGAGTTCCGCAGGGTCTTGTCTTCCTCAAGCTCCTCTCCTATCTCCCTAAGGCCTCCCAGAGGTAGGGTACGGCCCACCATGCAGTCCCTATAGCACCAGGCCACACAGCAAGTGTCTGGAGGCACACCTGCTAGGAAAAAGGTAAGGAGCCATCCGCACACAACGGTCATCTCTCAGCCAATGTAAATGGGAGCCTAGTTCTTTAAAGGCTGTGGGATAGGAAGCCCGTGCTAGGTGGCCAAGCTTTCGATCTGTTGCCTTTTGAAGGTAGTATATCAATGGGGATCTAGTTGACAGTGGGGCCTTGCCATCCCCTACACTCCCCCAAGGATACCCTTTCCCCAGCAGGCAGACAGATACACCTCAGGCTACTGCCTTCTGACCCTGAAGAACACTTCTTCCTGAGGCAGGGTTCAGGTTGAGCCCAGGATTGAGGGGTGGGCACTTGGGCCTGGTGAGAGTACAGAGATCGTCCTTCAGAAGTCAGTGCCATGGCGCAAGGATACTGAAAGTAAACCTGGCTCTGTGGGATCTCTCTCTGAGCTACTGAGCAGTCACATCTGATGGAGACAGCACCGCTGCAGGGACTGATCGGAGAAAACAGAAACCCAAAGCTCTCAATAGCTGCCATGGCCAACAAACAGAAAGGTGCTGGCTCTGGCCAGGGTTCCTCTCCTAACCTCACCAGCCTCCCTGGGGGTCCCAGTCCCCATGACCTTCACCTACCTTACTGCCGGGGCACACCTGGCACTAACTCTGCAGCTGCGTGCTCAGGCAGGACCTGGCTGGAGCAAGGCCTGGGTGGGTTCTTCAGGAAGGCACTGTGTCAGAGAACATGTCAGCTCTGCCGCTCTTCCCTTTTCCTCTAGGAATGAAATTGAAGTGTTATTTTTCTCTTGCAGAAGTGGAACCTCTGCCTGAGTAGTGAAACTGGCGCCTCTCTAGGAGGGGCCTCGTGATGGTAGGCTTTTCTGGGTCTCGGCGCTCCCAGCCTCTGCTATTTCAGCCCCAGAGACCACAGAGTACTGGCAACCTCTTCTGAGGGCAGAGAACTGCTGACGGGGAGTTCCTAGCTTATGAGGTTCCTTCCAGCTGTCCGGGGTTGGTCAAGGAAACCATACATAATGGAGGATTTTCAGGATATCTCAGAAGAGAGTGAGACACAGGGGAAGGAAGAGCGTGGGCACTCATGGGAAGGGACAGGAGAGTGTGGGCACTCATGGGAAGGGACAGGAGAGTGTTGGCACTCATGGGAAGGGACAGGAGAGCGTGGGCACTCATGGGAAGGGACAGGAGAGGGTGGGCACTCATGGGAAGGGACAGGAGAGTGTTGGCACTCATGGGAAGGGACAGGAGAGGGTGGGCAATCATGGGAAGGGACAGGAGAGTGTTGGCACCCATGGGAAGGGACAGGAGAGCACTGGCAATCATGGGAAGGGACAGGAGAGTGTGGGCAATCATGGGAAGGGACAGGAGAGCGTTGGTAATCATGGGAAAGGACAGGAGAGCGTGGGCACTCATGGGAAGGGACAGGAGAGTGTAGGCACTCATGAAAATAGGCCTCGTTCAGTGCATGCAGAAGACCACCTGCTGACTTTGTCCCATTTCTCTCCTTAAAATGACATATAAGATACTGTACTTCCGAGTTAACCTGCTTGGCATAAGACAGACCTTGTACAAGATCTCCAGAGCACAAGCTTTCCTATCTTCTTCTTTTCTGAGCCCTTTGCCTTTTGTCTCAGGATCCTGTCACTGAAGAATGGCTTGCTGCTGCAGCTCAATGAAACAATGATAATGTTCTAAAATAGGCATCATTATATATGTCCTCTCTATATATTTAAAATACATAAACACTTATGTATGTATTATTAAAGTCAATCTAGGTGGAATGGTTACATATAGTTACAGAGTTTCAAATTCCTTTCCATGGTCCAGGATGCAGGGACACAAACTGAAGGTAGACATAATAACGTTAAGGATGCGTGGTCTAACTTCATATATGGGATCAATAAAAGAATAATACCATCTCTGTAGTATCAAACCCATAGATGAAGAATGGACTAAAAAGTAATTATAACAAAGGCTTGAAAGGCCTAGAAAGGCCAGCAGAATCAGGAGGATGTACATGTGAGCAGGTGGGACAAGGATAGCCCGATCCTGGCCTGCAGTTGGGTTGGGTAGAATGAGAGAGGGGACCATCATGCATTGCTCTCCCTGAGCAGAGACTCACTCATTCCAGAGGCTCCCCTGCTGCCTGCTTTCAAGGTGATGTGCTGAGTCCTCCAGCACTGTGCCTTCGGGGCTCGGAGGCTGCTCGCTCTCTTCAGGGGAGCTTGGAGACCCAGCTATTCCTGGGTCTTTCCCGTCTACCCTAGAGTCAGGCTGAAATAACTGACTCTGAAGCTCAGAGGTGACTTGCCAGGGTCACACAGTCAATCTCCAACAGAGCCAGGTGAGGACCCAGGGGACTGACCCCCCAGTCCCCAAAGCCTGCCCACAGTGCAATTCTTTGTTTGCTGGGCACAGAGTCCCTCTAGGCCATGCTTGGGAGATGGTCTTCGGGGTCTGGAATGAGGAGAGCTCCTACTCTGTCATCAATGATTTGGGCTAGGTGAGAAGGAGCCAGGTTACCTCTCAGAGCCACCGATGGCTGGGAACAGGGTGTTTTTAAGAGGCATTAAGCTCGATGATGGATGGATGTGGGGTTAGTACCTGCACCTGCCCTTTCTGCGCCCTTCCCCCACCACCTGTGCCCTGGGGTCATCCTGGCATTGAAAGAGGAGTAGTAAAACATTCATGCCACTGTGACAACTCTTGGTAACTGTCTCTTCAGGGATCCTAGGGTGACAATAGTAGCCCAAGGAGTGGCTCCAACCCAAGGAGTAGCTCCAAGAATGTGGCAGGCATACTGATGGCCTGGGAGGATGAGAAGCCATGTGTAGGTTGGACAGCTGGATAGGACCTCAGGCTCATTACCAGTTCTGTATCCCACTCGGTGAAGACGGCCACTGCTAGCATTTCTTCTAGGCTCCGCCCCACAGTTACCTGGCAGCAGCCAGCTGTGCCTGGCTCACTATAAAAGGGGCTGCTTGTCTCCTCCTCAAGTTCTTCCTCTTCTCCTCTCTTCCCTCACTCCCTTCTTCTCCCCTCCCCCTCCCCCATCTCTCCATGTGTCTGTGGCTGGCCTCTATGCCTCCCCCCCCCCCGCTTTTCTGTCTCTATTACCCCCTCAACTCCCTTCCTCATGCCCTAAATAAACTCTATCCCATACTATATGGCTGGTACCTCAGGGGGAAGGGATGCCTTAGCATGGGCCCACAGAAGCACCCCCTTCCACCTCACCATGCCTCACTCTACCAAACATATCCCTGGCTTCTTTTTTGTTTTATAAAACACAAAAGCCACAGCCTTGGATGGATGGATGGATGGATGGATGGATGGATGGATGGATGGATGGATTTCGAGCCACAGTCAGGTGCCTCAGGGACTGACTTCATACACAGAGCAGGGTGAGTCTGTGCACATCAGGCCACATCTTGTGAGCCACGGGGCTCACATATTTCAGACTTTGCCTACACAAGTCTCTCAAGCCTGAAGACAACCAAGTCTCTCTTTCCACAGGAGCTCCTTCTCAGTGTTCCCCATGTCTACTGGCCTCTTAGTTTACATGATAGCTCAGTGATGCTTCCTGCCTCTCTGTCTGCGGAGCTGGGCCTGACATGGACCTTTGCCACTCCTGAGAGTCTCTCTTGGAGATAGGACACCCCCTGCCCACCACCCTGCTACAGTCATACCTCAACAAGGGTGTGGGCATAAGACACAAGTTTACAGTTCCCGCAGTGCAGAAACTGGGCTAAGAACGTTTCCCATCGAGAAAGGGAAGCGAAACACGCAGGAGATTCATGTGGCTAGAGGAAGTTCTGCCCAGGGTCCATCTTCTGGATATAATGGGAACTCAGGCTGGTGTGGAGAGGCAATACTTACTGTCAGCATCTTAGGCGGAAGGCAGGAGCCAAGTGTAGGAAAAGAGGCAGGGGAGACAGAGGGACAACCTCCTGCCCTCGCTCGGAAGGGCCCCCTGACTGGCCTTACCTCACCTACAGCATCTCTGATTGGCTGTCGGGTACCGGGCACTGGAGTCTAAGGAGAGTTGTTTCAGTGAGATGAGCCCACCCTGGGCCACTTGGAGAACCCAAAGACAAAAGAACCGCTTCCCCAGACCTCGCCCTCAGCCACCCATTCCCAGGCTTGTGTCTGAGGTTTGCTCATTCAAGTAACAGTCATGTGACCTCAAGTCGGGTACCCTATCTGGACCTCAGTTTCTTGCTCTGTCGGATGGGCGCGTGGATGCACTTAGGGCTACTAAATGAGACGTGTCAAAGTGCCTAGCACAGCGAGGTCTGCTGACTCAGTCTCTGCAGCGGACCTTGCTGACTTAGGCTGGAGGGCCAGAGTATATCTGAGGAGAGGGGCAATTAGATGAGATTCGTACACGTAAACCTTACATTCTCAAAAAGCCCCAGTCTGGGCTTAAAACAAGAAAGTTTGGGAGTTTAATCCCCACCATGTGGGAGCTCCACATAAGTCCCATTTTAATCATAATGAGGTAAGTACAGCATGCCAGAAAGTCTCTGCTTCCTTGCTGGGAAAGGCATCCCTGCTACCCATCTTACAGATGAGCAAACTGAGGCTGGAGCAGTCAGGTGACTTGTTCAAGGTCACACACCTGGGGTGGGCATCAGGCCACACTAGAGCCTGGTCTGTGAGGCTTACTCCCTTACTTACTAAGCTGCTCTGTGCACTCAAGTGTCCTCTGGAATTCAGCTGCCTGGCCAACTAGCCACTCAGCTAAAGAGCGCTGCTTCTGGCTCACCAGCCACCTGGAATGCCCTCGAAGCGTCTTGAGGACCTGCAGCAGCACCTTTTCCCAGAGGCCTGCTTTTCAAAGCTGAAGGGGGAGAACAACCAAAAAGCTCCGGTGGCAACTGTCCTCCTCAGGCCTCTGCAGCTGTGATAAGACCCTGACAAAACCAACCTGGGGAAGGAAATGGTTTAGGTCAACTTACTTTCCCAGTAAGGGGACAGTCCATCGCTGAGGAAGCCAGGGTGGGACCTGAAGCATGGACCATGGAGGAATGCTTCTTACTGGCTTGTTCTCCATGGCTTGCTCAGCTGCCTTTCCTATACAACCAAGGAAGGGGATGGCACCCCTCACAGTGGGCCAGGCCTTCCCACATCAGCCATTAGTCAAGAAATTGTCCCCCCCCCCAGATCTGCCTACAGGCCAGGCTAACTGGAGGCAGTTCCAGCTGGCTCTAGTTGTGTCAAGGCAAAAGAAGGAAGACATCTGTAGCTCCCGAATACTGGTGGTCTGAAACGCAATTAGCCCTCTGTGAAAGGGGCCCCTCGCAGCCCCCTCGGCCAATCCCCTCCGAGGCACTGCTAATGTTACAATGGCCTTGGCCACAATCCATTGAGCAGAAAAAGGAAAAAAAAGAAAAGAAAAGAAAACAAAAGAAAGATGAATCCAGGGGTTGCTGGGCGGTGGGGCAGCAAGTGGGTTGCCATGCGGTAAGGAGAGGGACTTGGGTTTCTGCGTTTTCACAGTCTCCTTCAGCAAGTGCCTACCCTAAGTTCTTTGGAAAGGCACCGCTGAGAAAGGCAGCGCCTGCTTTCTCTTGGTGAGGCTACGCGGTGGCTCAAGTAGTTGTGTCAAGTTGGAAAAAGAAATCAACACAAGGAGAGAGCCCTGGTTCCTTTGACTCCAGGTGTCCTGGATCTCAAGGGAGATCCCTCGAAGGCTGGAATGAGTTCAGAGGTAAAGCAGGGTCCAGAGCATTGGGCCACAGGAAGCAGCGGCCATAGGCGTTGGAGAAAGAACACAAGGGAACGGAATTGTTGTGCAACTTCCCTCCAGCAGAGCAAGGGTGAAGAACCAGGTTTGCTCCTTTAGCTGTAGATTGGGGTAAGTTGATCTGTCCATTGAGGGGGAACTTGGGGGGAAACATAGCCAAGCCTTGCCCCTGGTCATCCCCGTGGGGCAGAACATGGTTGCTCTGTGATCAAGAAAACACTCCCTGCTCCTACCATCCCTCAGAGAAGAAGGAGTGTTCCTGACTCAACAGCGACTGTGACTCCAACGCGGGGGAGCCCTCTTACTTCTGTGACCAAATACATGAGAGATAACTTACAGGAGGAAAAGTCCGTTTGGGCTGCAGTTTCATTAAATTCCAGACTGTGGCCTTCTGGCTTCATTGCTTTTAGGCCTGGGGCAAAGCAGAACCCCCCCCCCACCCCCACAACCAGGAGGGAAGGGTGTGGTAGAAAGAAGGGAGGGAGAAGGGAAAAGGAAGAAGCCTCAAGCAGAAGACAGACCTACAAAGCCACGCCCCTCCTCCCCGCTTCCTCCAGCCGGGCTCCACTTCCTGTTAGTACAGTCTGGTGTGAACTCCTCTGAAGAGTAACCTATCCATGAGGTTAGCACCCTCATGGTCCAATCCCCTGTCACCACTGCTGCTGTCTAGGGACCTAGCCTGTGGGAGACTCTTCATATTTAAACAAGCAGCCACCAGGAAGGTTTCAGAAGTTGGTACATTTCTGGATGTGGAGTGGGGCCCTAGTGGCATGCTTGGGACGCGGGTTCCTGTTTTCTAACTGGTTCTGCCCTGCCGTGTCCCTGCGCGTGAGTAACAGTAACCACAGGATATTTGAGTTTCAAAACACTAAGTGATTTCTTCCTCAATGCTGTCTTGCTCAATCCCTTTACTTATTCATCTTTTGTTACAAATGAGAAACTGAGGCACGGCTAAGGTGGCCAGCGTCTTGATCCGGACCCTATAGTACATAGATAGCAGAGCTGTCTTTCAAACTCAGACGAAACCTCCAAATCTTTACCCCTAACTCCTGTGTCAACCCAAGGGGGCAAGCTCCTCACTGACTGTGGGGGCGAAGGGTGGGAGAGTGGGGGAGGCTCGGTCAAATTGAAATAGCTCTGTGGTCCCCTGGCCTAAATCCTGAAGATGGCTACCACATGGCCCTTCCTGCTTCCTGATGCTGCGTGCCTTCCCAGAGCACTGGGCTAGCCTCCACCTGCTGAAGAGCCAGCCTGGTGAGAAGAGGGAACTGCTGTGGTGATGGCACAGGCTTCTTCCCCTATTCCAGGGCTCACTATTAGACACAATGGCATTGCTATTCCCCATTCTTACACGAGATGTACTGAATGCTAAATTTAACAATGCCTGGAACCTTAATCTATATCTGGAGTGAGATCAGGCCACACAGAGCTGGGACCCACAAACCTATCACTTCATCTCACATTTGCCTTCCTTTTGTCTGTTTTTCCTGATTGTCTCTCAGTCTTACCTACAAGCAGGGACGAGGAGGAGGAGGGGGAGGGGGAGGAGGAAGAGGAGGAGGAAGAGGAGGAAGAGGAGGAGGAGGAGGGAAGGAGGAGGAGGAAGAGGAGGAGGAGGAAGAGGGGGAGGAGGAGGAAGAGGAAGAAAAGGATGAGGAAGAGAAGGAAGAGGAGGAAGAGGAGGAGGAGGAGGGGGAGGAGGAGGAAGAGGGGGAGGAGGAGGAAGAAGAGGGGGAGGAGGAGAAGGAGGAGGCAGCTTCTCAATGCCCTGGCTTACATGCCTCTCCTTTGCTTTTACCCACAGCATGCAGAAGAACAAGGAGCCACAGGGCAAGAAGGGAACCTACATAGGGCTATCATGGGCTAATCAGTGTAGAATGAATGGAAAGGTATTTGGCTCATGGTTCAAGAAACTTGAAGTCCAGTAGCCTGATGCATACTCCTGGTAGGCACATATATGTTTTATCCTTACGTGGGTGGGCAGGTGAGCATGCCAGAGCCAAGATGAGGGCCACATTTCATCCTTTTGCTAAAAACCACTCCTGAGATAGGTGTCCTATGAGCTGGTAGCCATTAATCCAGCCAGGGTCCTCATAACCTTATTACTCTTATTGTATATGTCTACATATATGTATATATGTATGATGTGTACATGTATGTATTTGCAATTCATTTGTGTGTAGATACCCGTGTTTGTGTGTGTGTGTGTGTGTGTGTGCACATGCTTTGGAGACCAAACGTTGATGTCAGATTCTTTACTTGGTCTCTCCTTTGTATTTTGAGTCAGGCTTCTCACTGGAACCCATAACTTGCCAAATTGGCTGGTCTAGCTAGCCACTTTGCCCTGGGAGCCCTTTGTCTCTTTCTGAGTACTGAGTTTAGGTGACCCACCACACCCACCCCGTATTTATATGGAATTCACCCTCAGGTCCTCAGCTTCTTACGCTTAGGCACCAAGTGCCTCCTCACCCACAGAGCCTTCTCACAGCCTGGGCCCCCTCTCCCGGTCTCCATTCTCCATTCTAACACCATCACAGTGGCCAATGCGTTTCACACACCACTGCCTGGGAAACCAGGCTCTGGTGTTGATTGATGGATGACCTTTCCTGTCAAGGCATGAACAAATAGCCCCGTACCAACAACAGACCAAAGAACGGCCCCAGCCCTGACTCCGGCTTGGTAGGCCAATGAATTTAACAGCCCTGCTTACTTAAAGAGATAGGATGATCCCTAAAAGGATCCCCAAATTTCCCACCTAGTGTTGGTAATGACTTCCCAATATCTGCACAGATGAGTCCCCTCTGGCTAACTTTTATTTTCGATGTGCTCGTAGTGCCTCCAACCCTCCTCTGCTGTATTGGCTGTGTCAGCCCGGCAAGAGTCCTCAGAGCTGGGGGTGGAGCCAGTTCAGAGCTGGGGGTGGAGCCAGTTCAGAGCTGGGGGTGGAGCCAGT
>NW_022196913.1:60803471-60811945 GCF_008632895.1 Mastomys coucha
TCAGAGCTGGGGGTGGAGCCAGTTCAGAGCTGGGGGTGGAGCCAGTACAGAGCTGGGGGTGGAGCCAGGAGGGAGTGAACCATGCATGCTCAAATGTGCTGGAACATTAACAGACACCATCTTATGGGATCACTTGTGGTAAGTAAACTGCTCTGCTTTCAGGATGGTGATGGCCCCGTCATGCCCAGGGGACAGAGTGTCACAATGGCCATGGATTTGGCCCTCTGGGTTTTAGTTTCCTCAGCCTTAGAATAGGAATAAATTACACCTGTACAGCTTTCCTTGTCTCCATCTCCAGCATCTTTAGTCCTATTGGCCTAAAGGAGTAGAATAGGCCTTCTTTCTATTTCACTTAAAAATTCCCTATCAATGGGCTAGGGAGATGGCTCAGCGGCTGCTCTTCCAGAGGTCCCAAGTTCAATTCCCAGTGACCACATGGTGGCTCACAACCATCTGTAATGGGATCTGATGCCCTCTTCTGGTCTGTCTGAAGACAGAGACAGTGTACTCACATATATAAAATAAATAAATCTTTTTTAAAAAATTCCACATCAAAAGGTTAGGGAGAAAGCTCAGTTGGTAAAGCCCTTGTTGTAAAAGCCTGAGGTCCCAACTCAAGCCCAGCACCCACAGAAAAAAAATGGACCTCGTGGCACATCCTTGTAATGCCACTGCTGGAGGGGTCTGGATTCCTGGGGCTTGGTGCCAGCTATGGCAGCCTACTTGGTGTGCTCCAGGCCAATGAAAGAACCTGTTTCAAAACTAAAGGAGAAGAGCACCGGGGGAGTAACACACACACACACACACACACACACACGTACACACATGCACACACACATGTATACACACATGCACACACGCACATATACATGTATGCACACATGCACACACATGTACACACATGCACACACGTACACACACGTACACATGTATACACACGTGCACACATGTATATGCATATAGACATGCATACAAGCACATACATGCACATTCATATACATACATGCACATACACAAGCACACATACACATATGTGCACACATACACACAAATACACATACACACACATGCAAACAAATACACATGCACACACATGCACAAATACACAAACATGTACCCATACACATATATACATATACATGCATGCAATGCACATATATACACATGTACACACATACACATATATACATATATGCATGCACTCACATACACACACCAATACACATACACACACACAAACATACACACAAACTTCTCTTAAAAGCATGGGTTTCTCTAAAGGCTGAAGCTATCCAGAGAAGATGACCTCACAATGCGATACATGGTTACATGTGACCTTTCTGTATTCATTGTGCGATGAAGCCCAGCATAAATATCATTTATGATGAAGGGATAAAGAGTATCTGAAAATTGTGTGTTTTCAAAGGCAGATTTTTCATGTGCTATGAAAACCAAACCAAACAACCCTTTCTGTGGACGTATAGCTTGTTTCCATTGCTTAACTTGCTGTACGAGCTGAAATCAGGAAGGAGGAGGCAGCCTCTTGGGAAACGCTATCGAGTATCTACACATGCAGTCATCTTGTTCGTGTTGGAGTGGAGCTGTCCTATTTTTGTTTCTATAGCTGTGATAAGGTCCCTTGGCAAAAGCAACGTAGGGCAGGAGGGGTTCATTTGACTTACAATGCTGTTACTCTGTCACAACGGGGCAATCAAGGCAGGGACCCGAAGCAAGCCGTCACAGCACACCCAGTGACCAGCAGAGAGAACTGGATACACTCTTGTGTAATACATTTTCTGCAGTCCAGGACCCAAGTGCAGGGAATGGTGCGGCCCACAGTGGGCAAACTAAGGGAATGGTGCTGCCCACAGTGGGCAAACTCAGGGAATGGTGCTACCCACAGTGGGCAAACGCAGGGAATGGTGCTGCCCACAGTGGTCTGGGTCTTCTCACATCAGTTAGCGTAAGATAGACAATCCCTCACTGAAACTCTCTTCCCTGGTGATTCTGGATTGTGTCAAGATGACAATCACAGCCAACAGCACAGTTACTAAGGACAGTTGAGCTATTGTGTAAACGAGCTATCTCTAGATTCTTTTCCATAACTCATTAAACAAAGCTTCTCATCTCTTTCTCCTCCAGCCCTTGGTCATCACCTTCCTACTTTCTATCTCTGAGTTTGGCTACTCTAGATGAATTTCAAAGAATTAGAATCATGCAGATTCACCTTTCTGTGACTAGCTTATTTCACCTGGCATAGTGTGCTTAATGCTTATCTATATGGTAGCCTGTATCAGAATTTTGTTCCTTTTTGTGGTTGAATAATATTCCCTTGTATTCAATTACCAATTGTATTCATCCATTCATCTGCCAGTGGATGCTTGGATTGCTTCCGACTTGGCTAGTGTGGGTCCATGCTGATATGAACATGGTGGGTCAGGGGAATGCATATGTTTGAGTCCTGGCCTTTAATCATTTGAGTATGCATCTGTTATGGCTTGACAATGAAGTGTCCCCCAGCCGGCTCATGGTTTTTTTTTTCTGTTTGTTTGTTTGTTTTTAACATCCAGCTTCCATCTGACTAGAAGGAAGTAGGTTACTGGGTCACTGGGGTGTCTTGGCCTGACTCCTGGCTCTTATGTTCTCTGCTTTCTATATGGCATCGAGTGAACAGCAGCCTGTATCACATGCCTCCACCACTGTGACATTTCACCTGAGCTCACTGTCAAGCAGCCATGGACCAATCCTTCAGAAACCATACCCAACACACATCCTGTCTTATGGTTTTATGGCTGTGGACAGACACCATGACCAAGGTAACTCTTATAACAGACAACATTTAATTGGGGCTGGCTTACAGGTTCAGAGGCTCAGTCCATTATCATCAAAGCAGGAACATGGCAGCATCCAGGCAGGCATGGTGCAGGAGGAGGTGAGAGTTCTACATCTTCATCTGAAGGCTGCTAACAGAATACTGGCTTCCAGGCAGCTAAGATGAAGGTCTTAAAGCCCATACCCACAGTGCCATGCCCACTCCAACAAGGCCACACCTTTAATAGTGCCACTCCCTGGGCCAAGCATATGCAAACCATTACACACTCGAAGCCTCTAAGTTGGTGACATATCAAGAAATAGAATT
The DNA here is from genome assembly GCF_008632895.1 of Mastomys coucha. Classification (NCBI taxonomy): domain Eukaryota; kingdom Metazoa; phylum Chordata; class Mammalia; order Rodentia; family Muridae; genus Mastomys; species Mastomys coucha. Next base: position 60,806,611 of record NW_022196913.1, read on the forward strand.
TGCGACTCGAGTTTTATTTCTAAATTTCTTAGGACTTGCTACGCTCTTCTCCACAGCCGCTTCACTAACTCACATCCTTGCCATTACACCTTGAGAACCGTGGTTTCTCTTCATCCCTCACTGCTAACTTGTATTTCCTATTTTTGATAGCTAAGGGGTGATACTTGCGTCTCTCTGCTGATGAATGCTGCTCGATGGTATGCATGTTGGCCACGTTAGTAAATATCTCTGGAGAAACGGCAACTCAAAGTCCTTAGTGTCTTTTTGTTTTGTTTTGTTTGTTTTAGTTTTGCTTTTATTACTGTGGTTGGGTTGCAAGAACTCTTTACATATATGCTTCGGATCCTGGCCCTTTATCAGAGATGTGTTTCACAAATATGTTCTCACATTCTGCGGGTTGCCTTCTCATTCCACAAAGGCTTTTTAGTTTCCGTGTGACTGCTGTGTGTTGTTCATGTGCTCTTGTGGCTGTGCACACATGTGCTTTTGGGTGTGCATGTACTGGCGTGTTCATGGGGTTGGAGGTCAGAGGTTGATGTTGGAAGGATGTCTCCCTTGACGGATCTTCACTCGTTTGTTTTTTTTGAATCAACGTCTCTTGTTGAACTGGTTGACACAGCAGGTTCACCTTCGTCATTCAATTACTTTTCCTTCTCCTGCTAGGACTCTTAAGTCTTTGGATGTAGCCAAAGCCTGCCATCAAGAATGTGCTGGCTCACAGACCTGCTCGGTGGGGAATCACCACATTCAGCACTTTTGATTTAAAAAAAAAAAAAAAAAGATTTATTGATCTTATGTGTGCGGGTGCTCTTTTGGCACATATGTCTGTGCACTCCATTTGTGCAGTGTACATGGACGCCAGAAGAGGGCGCCAGATCATCTGAAGCTGAAGTTAAATACTGCTGTGAGCTGCCATGTGGATGCTGGGAATTGAACCCAGGTTCTCTGGAAGAGCAGCCGGTGCTCTCTCAACAGGTGAGCCACCTCTCCAGCAGGTCTTAGCTCACAATATCTGAAAGCAAAAAGGAGAGATAAGAGTGTCCCTCATTCCTGTCCTAGCTGCAGGAATGCAGCCATCCAGGAACTCAGCCACAGCCAGGCAGGCAGACATGCCTCCATGTTCTGGTCATCCCTCTTCAGCTCTGGGCACTGTCACTCCCAACTTGGTGACAGTGTCCTTAGGAGCAACCATTCTCATTCCCCAGTGGGGTTCTCATGCTTAATGTTTTGCTTTCTCCCATCCATATATTTCAGAAACCTCACCCACACCATGGCAGCAACCGCTCCCCAGCCTCCGACACGATGCTCCTCAGCTGAACTTTACACTCGTGCATCTTCGCTCTGAACCCAGTGTTGTGGCAAATGTCTCTTTCCCACATGGTCACTAACATAAAAAATGTCCTCTGGAGGACCACAGACCTCCTTCACTAGATAATGAAACTTTATGGGGACTGGCAAGATGGCTCAGTGGGTAAGAGCACTGACTGCTCTTCCAAAGGTCCTGAGTTCAAATCCCAGCAACCACATGGTGACTCACAACCACCCATAATGAGCTGATACCCTCTTTCTAGCGTGTCTGAAGACAGCTACAGTATACTTATGTATAATAATAAATAAATCTTTGGGCCGGAGTGAGCAGGGACTGAGCGGGCGGGGCTGACTAGAGTGAGCAGAGGTCCTAAAATACAAATTCCCAATAACCACATGAAGGCTCACAACTATCTGTACAGCTACAGTGTGTACTCATATACATAAAAATAAATAAATAAATCTAAAAAAAATAAAAGGAACTTTATGGGAGCTTCATATATGTGGTCCCTCTGTCATTCAAATGTTAGTCTGTGATACATGGCTGTGTTTACAGCGATAACGAAGGACCTTATTAAGCATAGGAAGGCATATAGTTTTGAGTGCTAGGGACAATCTTTGTATGCTCAAAACGTGTTTGCTTATAGTTTTTAAGGGCAAGAGGCTGAATGGAGAAGGTTTCTCTACTCCCAGTAAGCTCTGTGAGCCCAGCTCAGTCCTTCCTCCTGCTGAACCAGACAGGAGCTCATAAACAAACCCACAACCTTGACTCCTTCAGAACCCACACTGCCCCCTAGTGCCAGCAACTGGGTCCATTTGAGCTCCAGGTGGGGTGATGCAGGAGGCATGTCAGGAAGAATGGGTCCCCTCTTCTTGCCTTCCAATCTTTACTTGGCACCTGCTAGGACCTTTAGATTCTTTAGACACAATATTCCACACATACCCCCAGCTCCCAGCCAGTGCTGGCTCTTGTGTAATCTTCTGTTTTATGGAGGAGAGAAAACAAGAAGAGGATATTCCCTCTTTTGCCTCAAGTCAGCTCATCAGTGATGGTGCCAGCGATGGACCAGCACAGACAGATGTCCTCTGGCTCACCTTCATTCTCTCCCCCAAGACTTAGTGCTGGGCCTTGGCACTGTGTTTCCTTGCCATTGTCTGCATCTTCACCAGCTGAGCCTAGTGAAGTTGTCACCCAGTTGTGGCCCCTGCTGAGTCAGTGTTGGAGCCTTAGTTCTGGAGTCAGCTGTGATTTCTGTCCTCCCCCAAAGGCCCCTGCAGTCCAGATCTCTCTCAGCCTCAGCTCCTGCCCAGCCTTCAGCCTCTGACCTCATTCATTCATTAGATCCGCCAACTAACCAGGAACTCCAAATCTTCAAACACCATAGTCGCTTGCAGGACCAAGTTGGCCTCTTTTTCATCTCCTTCCCTGTCTAGTTCCATCAGAGTCTCCATTTCTGATCAAGCCATCAGATGCCTATGTATCCCCGATCACTTCTTGCCTTAGAATCTGTTAGAGTCCAGGAATCACTAAAAGAAGACCCCTGACTCAAATAACATGCAAAGGCAAAGAGAATTTATTCTGCGGAAATTACCACCATGCAGGGGTCAACCATTCATCAAAACCTCAATGGCCTAAGGGGCTTGCAGGACCCCTTTATATACAGATCTAGGGGAATATCCCAGAAGGATTAGGTAAGCTCTAATATGATTGGTAAGGAGCAAAGCAGTGGTGTTAGTACAACTTTGATTGGTTGCTGTGTTGGTTTCACTCTATTTGGTGAGACCTTGAAGAGTTTCAGTAACCGGCTCTGTTCTGGCCTTGCTGTCTGCTTCAGCTAGATGTCCTAGGAGCTGATTAAGCTCTGAAGCTGTCCTCCCAAGTTCAGGGTCATCATTCACTAAAGCCCCATTGTCACTGGCTCCCTCTGAGGAACCTAGTATACTACCTGGGAAATTAAAAAAATTTTATTTCCCGAGGTTTCTGGACCTCTCAAATCTATTAGCCGCATATAGAGTAGAACATATTTCTTTTACTTGATATTTGACTTTTTTCTATCCTATTTATCTTCTGCTATTTTGCTTCATATGGAATTCCTTCATGGGGCTGGTGAGATGGCTCAGCGTTTAAGAGCACCGACTGCTCTTCTGAAGGTCCTGAGTTCAAATCCCAGCAACCACACGGTGGCTCACAACCACCCGTAATGAGATCTGATGCCCTCTCCTGGGGTGTCTGAAGACAGCTACTGTGTACTTACATATAATAAATAAATAAATCTTAAAAAAAAAAAGAAATTACTTCATTCAGTAGCCCAACATATACTCCTTGAGGGCCTACTATGTGCTGAACACATTGTATGTTCCTGTGGCTACAATAGGAAACTGGTGGCTCACTGAATTAGTGTTTGGTCATGCTCTTGTGTCTGCTGTCACAAACAGTGACAAACTAAACCACAGTCCTAGAAGCAAGAAGTCACATCTCAGGTTGAAACCAAAGTGTCAATAGAGTTATATGCCCAACTCTTGCCTCTCTCAACTGAAAGAGGTTTGTGGCATTTCTTGGCATGTAGACATGCCAATTTTCAAGTCTTCTAGCCCATCAGCTCTCTGATGATCTTCACACGGCCTTTTCCATCTATGGGAAATGTCTTTCCAAATCCCTGCCTTGGTCACGCCTGTGAATGCCTTTAGAAAAGCAGCTAATCAAGGGTCACCTCCCCTCGTTTGCCGTGGGTGACAGTTCTCGGTTCCTGGATGAGGGGTGTCTTTGAGGCCATCAGCCAGCCTGGCCCTGTAAGGAAGTCGTCCTTCCCGATGCCTGCTATCTTAGAGTTTCTACTGCTGTGATAGAACACCATGACCAAACGCAACTAGGGGAGAAAAGCACTTACTTCAGCTTGTAACTCAGGCTGCACTCCATCAATGAGGGAAGGCAGGACGTGATGTAAAAACCACGAGACAGCGTGCTTGCTGGCTTGCTCAGCTTGCTTGCTTATACCACCCAGGACAGCTGCCCTGGAGTAGCATCACCCACAGTGGGTTGGGCCCTCCCCCAATCAATCATTAATTTAAAAAATGCCCAGCAGGCTTGCCTACAGGCTGATCTTGTGGAGGTATTTTCTCAGTTATGATTCCCTCTTCTGACATGACTCTAGCTTATGTCAAGTCAACAAACAAACAAATGAACAACAACCACAAAAACAACCAGGATATCTTCATTCTAGAGCCCAGACATTGGGGAAAAAAAAAACAAAGAGAATATGAACCGGTAGCTGGAGCCAGTATGTCAAAGGCTGCCAGGGAGATTGCACTCATGCAGTGGCTGAATGGTGTGTGGCACCAAGGGCACATGCCAGAGCAGCAACTCCTGTCCACTAGGGGACTGCCTGTCAGGTAGGGGACAGCAGGAACCAAAGGCTGCAAGGCCAAGTGGAGACTGAAAAGCCTTGCTTAGCCACATAGGCTACACCAGAGCATTGGATTCTACCCCACACAATAGGGACTGCTGGGGCTCTGTGGATAATAAGGGGTGGGAGCTTTGGAGGTTGGGGTTGAGTGGGGGCATCTAATAGAAGTCTCTTACTCAGAGTGTAGAGACGTCTGTGTGACATTGAGGGGGACTCTCTTCTTGCACCACAGCCTGGACATTGGCCTTGTTGGTCCTGTTTGTCCCTTAAATGGAATGTCTCCCATTCTGCATCTGTGCTACTGAGCCCCTGATATCCATGTTTGTGACAGTGACCGTTGGATTTTAAGTATCAGGAAGATTCTGGGGCAGTGTCGCCTGCTTGGAATTTTAAGAAGCCAGGTACCTGGGTTCAGATCTGAATTCAGATATTTCTTATGTGGACCCAGAGGGGTCCCATAAGCACCCTTCCTGTGTTGATATTGTAAAGAGTCAAAGATTTAAAATGTGCAAAGGTCTTAGAGAAAGATCTTAGACCAGAAAATATGAAATAAAATACTGGCATTTGGCTGTAGTTTCTGTTGCAGATGTCTTTGACAGAGGGCTGGTCTCTATTTTTGAAAG
>NW_022196913.1:60812002-60819891 GCF_008632895.1 Mastomys coucha
GGGGAGGGAGGTAACTGACAGGACAATTTGACTTTATGTGGAAAAAGCCCAAGTGTCTGGTTGCCCACGGTCTTAGTTAGGGTTTTACCTCTGAGAACAGACACCATGACCAAGGCAAATGTCCTTATAAAGGACAACATTTAACTGGGGCTGGCTTATAGGCTCAGAGGTTCAGCCCAGTATCATCAAGGTGGGAGCATGGCAGCATCCAGGCAGGCATGGTGCAGGAGGAGCTGAGAGTTCTACATCTTCATCTGAAGGCTGCTAGCCAAATACTGACTTCCAGGCAGCTAGGATGAGGGTCTTAAAGCCCACAGCCACAGTGACACACCCACTCCAACAAGGCCACACCTCCACATAGTGTCACTCCTTGGGTCAAGCATATACAAACCATCACACCCACCACACCGAGGTGGTTCACTGTTGCTGACAACACCACTCACTCTGGATTCAGGCCATAGGGAAATAAACCTTGACAGCTCAGGAAAGCGGTGGTTACCGACCACAGTGCAGGACAGTGCCACGCAGGCTGTTATGGGAGCCTTCAGGCTACAATGCTGACCTCTGACAAGATGTGCCCGCTGGTGCCATCATGCCAACACAGTTATGGAGACAACCAAGCACTTTCTAACTTGATTGAAGGCCTGCACCACAGTAGGGATTTTATGCCTATACTGTAAGCTTGGTCTAAAGTCAGTAGCTCCAGAGGTCATGGGCTCTGGGTGGGAACCTGTTACTGATGTCTTACCAGATAGACCTGATGTCAGACTTCCTCTTAGATATTTAGATTCATGCACATAGATTACTCCCGCCTGGAAGCCTGGTCCGAGAAGCTACGCTCTGAATTGTCCAGCAGATAATGCAGAGACTCATTCGCATCCCAGGGCTGGCTATGCCCGGAAGCTGACCTAATGTGCCATCAGGCTCCTATTCCTCCCGCTCTCATTTCAGTCAGGTCTGGTCCTCTGCGTGTTTTGGGGTGATGGTGGTTGCCCACATTTAAAGTGAGCAGGTCTGGAAGCAGGAGGCCTGAGGGGTCTTGCTAGAAGAAGCAAGAGGTCAGCTGAGCGAAGCAGAGAGAATCGTGGGTTAGGAGACAGCAGGAGAGGACATTGGCAGCCCAGATCAGAGAGCTAGGGTGACAACTCACAGACTGGGGACGTCCTGGAGGGTAGCTGAAGAGAAGGCGCTGAGCCTGAGCCGGTAGGAGACTCTCATGCTGTGTAGCCACCAAAGAGTGGCTTTGTTTTCATTCTCGAGTTAGGTTATGGATGTAGGTTACGTAAGTAGTGTACGTAGGTTACGTATTATTACGGGCTTGCTTTACAGACTGGGAGAGCCAAAGCTAAGATATGGGAAAATGCCTGCCCAGGCCCCACAGCTAGTAAGTGGCAGGGCTATAACTGGCATGAGGTTCTGTCTGCCCCCAATGCCTACTCGTCATAGTGCTGCAGTAACTGCCAGGATCCGGGAATCCTGTCTCAAGTCTCCCAAGATCATCTTAAATCCACAACCTGGAGTGGCGAGTTGAAGAGAAGCCATTTCCTTCATATCCTCAGTACATCATATCTCTTTTCACAAGAAACCAGCAACATTTGTTGGTGATTTCCAGACAGTGTGTGGGTGGCTGGGGTGTGGATTTCTGTGGAGCGTCTTTCTGACGAATGACCTCAAGGGGGCTCCCTCCAGCAGCTAGACAAGTCCTTTCCTGCTGGTCCGCAGAATTGCCAGTAGATGGCGCACTGACCTCGTCCCCTGCCCGGCGTTCCTTGTTGCTCTGCTCTCGGCTCTCTGCTCACCCAAAGTCCCTCCTTTAACAGACTCTGGCTCACATGCGGAGTTTCAGGGCTAGGTATGAGCTTCCATTCAGCCTTCCCAGGCCAGTGCGGAAGACAGGGCCACTGCAGCTCAATGTAAGAGTTGATAGGGCAGAGGTAGCCCGGGACAAGGGACTAGGACTGGAGGAGTCCTGGAGTGAGTGACTGGAGAAGGGTTGAGCGTTCATAGAGACAGTCACCACCGAGTACTCAGTTTGTGCTCAAGAAGCTAATGGCCCAGTGTGGTGTCAAATCTATGATCCTTCACTCAGGAGGCAGAAGCAGGTTCATAATTTAGGGCCAGCCTGGTCTAGACAGTGAGCTCCAGATCAGGCAAGACTATATAGTGAGACTTTCTCTCAAAAGAAGGAGAAGCAGGAGGAGAAGGGAGGGGAGAAGGAAAAGGAGGAAGAGGAGGAGGAGGAGGAGGAAGAGGAGGAGGAGGAGGAGGAGGAGGAGGAGGAAGAGGAGGAGGAGAAGGAAGGAGGAGGAGGAGGAAGAGGAGGAGAGGGAGAGGAGGAGGGGGAGGGGGAGGAGGAGAAAAAGGAGAAGGAGGAGGAGGGAGGAGGAGGAGAAAGAAGGAGAAGAAGAAGAAGCAGAAACAGCAGAAGCAGAGGCAGTGGCAGAAGCAGTAGTAGTAAATGAGGGCTTCCTGGAAAGCAGACATCATTGGTCAGAGCTGGGGTTCAGGCAGATACTGTGGCACATGACTGACAGAGGAGAGGGACAAGACTAAGGCTATCTATAGGCTGGCTGGTGCTTTACCGGGTACTGTGCATGTCTAGGTCACCCCCGTGTCAGCTCTTTCAGGAGATAGTAGACAGACAGGAGGTCGGGGTTCGAGAGGGAAGAGTGACCGATAGGCTGAGAGAAGCTGTGCTAACGGCATGGGGTGGTGGAGCTTAAGGTGGAGCTAGGGCCAGGGTTTTAGAAGCAACAGACTGTGGGCCCCTTGGGAGCCCTGGACTCGGAGGAGCCTTCTGCAGTGAGTCGGGACAGCTCCTGGCTGCAGGCCCTCCACCCAGCACCTGGGTCAGGCCTCCTGACCAGCTCTGGCCCCTTATCTGAAGGCGTGACTGCTAAGGCTCACGGCCTTTAGATCCCAGGGCAGATGCTAGGGTGGGATAGAGAGGCAAGTCTTAGACTTGCACCTCTTCCTGTCTACCAGCCCCTGTGAACCGCTCCGGAAGTTCATTGACCTGCCCTTGGTTTCTGGCTGAAGAACTGTATGCAGCTTGTGTGTGAATATGAATCACTCTGTGAGGCCTGCAATCCACTCTACCCTAAGTCACACACCAAGGCAACCTCTCAGGAAACCAGCCCCTAGCTGCATGCCTGTGATTTCTGCATTTGGGAACTTGAGACAGGAGGAGAACCACAAGTTCAGGGCCAGCTTGGGCTATGTATTGAGTTCCAGGTCAGCCTGGATTATAAAGTGAGATACTGTCTTAAATGCTTTAGGCAAGCAAACAAGCAAACAAAAACCAGCCATCCCCTCAAAGACTCTTCCACCCATGCTTGATCATCATACCCCCTCCTCCCTCCCTCCCTCCTTCCTTCCTTCCCTCCCTTCTCCTTCCTTCAAATAGTTGACTGTTTTTCACAGAGACTCTGCTTTTCTTTGACTTTTTTTTCCATATATAATCTGTAAAGGGCTCTCCCGTTATTTCAGAATATATTCTGGGCCCTATTCTGTGCTCAATTACACACCTTCTATAGTTGATTTTCATGAAATTTAAATAACAAAGAGGGGCGCTTATGTCATTTCTTCCTTATAAAAACAGACCCTTCAAATCTGTCCCTGTTGGAAAGCTGCGGCAACAGCCCATCCGAAGCAGTTTAGCAGCTTGCATGCGTGGCGTCTGTGCTGCCTCATTAGAAGTGTGCCTGAGAAGAGAGGTGTGCCCTACAAACAACAACCACGGTGGCACACACTGCTCCCAGCCTGAAAACAGTCTGTTCTGAACACCGAACTGTCCATCAGGACTCCATGGCAGCATCTGCTTGTCCCTGGAAATGTGGCATGGGGGACTGGCACGTTGGGGCAGGGTTATGGCCACCAGGGAGGCTTGGCTGGGAAGTCAGAGGGCTGCCTTGCGGAACCTAGATCATAAGAGGACATCTACCCCAGGAGGGAGCCACAAATGGGCTGGCCGCAAAGCACTTGGTGCTTGCTGGGCTTGGCTCCATGGCAGCCAGCAACCTGCAGACGGCTTCTTGTACCGTCCAGGTTAACAGAGAACCAGTGCTCTCCAGAGCTTGTCCAAAGCCCTGGAAGCCAGGGCAGAGCAAAAACAAACAAATAAACAGACAAACAAAAGCAAGGTGCTCTATGGAACCCTGGGATGGAGCTCTTCTTTGGATTCTAAGGTGATGATATTGGACATCCCGCTTTAAATTTTCCCATCTAGAGCCAGGTATGGTAGTGTGCACCTGTAGCTACCGCCATTAGAAGTTAGCGAAAGGGGGCTGGAGAGATGGCTCAGCAATTAAGAGCACTGACGACTTTTCCAGAGGTCCTGAGTTCCAATGCCAGTAACCTACGTGATGGCTCACAACCATCTGTAATGGGGTCCAATGCACTCTTCTGATGCATCTTTAGACAGCTACAGTGTACTCACATACATACAATAAATAAAAATCTTTGAAAAAGAAAGAAGTTAGAGAAAGGATAATTGGGAGTTCAAGGTTATTTTCAGCTACATAGTGAGTTTGAGGTGAGCCTGGGCCGTGTTAAAAAAAAAAAAATCAACTTTTTGGGTAGTATCCCTGTGTGGGATCTGGGAGAGAGGAGCCAGGGTGTGTCTTGGAGGGAGCTATTGGGACTTTTGGAAGCAGAAGTTTCTGGACTTGAAGGGGCTACCCCAGACCCAGCCTTCTAATTTCCAGATTCCCGTGTGCACTGCCTCTCACCATCCAGGATAGCTCCAGGTAAACTGAGGTTGGTAGCTCTATACCACGACCCCGGGATCCTTCTAGAACATGGCCCCTCGGCAGTCAGCTCCATGCAGTCTCCCTAAGCACAGGTAAATTCACACTCACCAAAGTCCAGAAATGTAGGACTGATTTTAAATATGACACTGGTCGGAGAGGAAATTACTACCAAAGACAAGACTGGGACAGCTAGAGAAATGCAAATACGGACTAGACGCTACTTAGTATTAAGTTTTATCCACTGTCCTTGGCTTCCACTCAAATGGCATCGCTTTTGAAAACGTGGGCATCTGCTTACCAAGCCAAGTGCTGACGTGTCGATGCAAACGTAGAGAAATGCTGAGTGAGCGCTGCATTTGAGGGCTCATGGCGACTTCTGAAACTTTTTCCTCTAAGTTTGAAAAAAGGAAAAAAGCCGTACACAGCAGTCAGGAGCGTGTCAAATGAAGATGGTACGCAAATGAAGCCACTGGAAAAAATGTCTGGCATTTTGTTGCAGTTTGGTAAGGGGCAATGGATTCTGAAGTGGTGTGTGTGCCTGGCTTATGGCTACTTACAAGGAAAGATGGCTCTCCCTTTGCTGGGCTTTGGGTACCAGGGTACCAGGCCCGATGCACACATCTCAGCTCCTCCCAAAGGCACCAGACCTGAATCTTGGTCTTTGCAGAGGCTGCCATCTTTGAGCTCCACCCTCAGATGCACTGGACTGGTGAGAGGGTGAACGAACACCTTCTGAGTCAGACCTTAGAGACTGATGGTGTAAGCGCATTTAAAGGTGGCAATCACCCTAAATGCCTAAGTGGGCAGGCCAGATACTTGGTGTCAAAAGCCTAACTAGCCTTGAGTCCTGCTTTACCTCACGTTAGCCATGGGGACAACTAACCCTGGTTTCTCAGGTTCCTTATCTGCTCTTGCGTACACTCCAATGAACCACGGCCCCAGGTCAACAAGGACAGGGGCTTGAACCTGCCAGCTCATCTGCTTCTGACATATCTAGTTTCAGTTCACTCTGCTGCTGGGCAGGGCAACCTCAGGACTCTCATTGTTCCCTAAGCCCATGGTTCTCTTTGTTCCAGGGACAACTGGTTGACCTCAAGCCTTGCCTCATGATACCTCTAGACTCTACCTTTCTGCCTACATTTCTGCATGGCCTTGGATTTTCGTATACGCCATCTCACACCAGAGCAGCCTGAATCTAGAAGATGCACACTGTATGTTTCATTCTATCAAGCAGCCATATGCTTTAAAATGAAGTTAACCACTTAACTTTTAACATTTGCAAGTTTTTAACATTAAGTTAAAGAGACCTGCAAAAAAATACAACAGGTGTCAGTCTTTACTCGTCTGCTGCTTTGAAAATCATAGTTATGTTTTATAAACATGCTAGATGTTCACATATACTAGGGTTATCATTGTTTTTTTTTTTTTTCAAGGCCTGATCTTTTACCCGTCAGTCTTAAAGACTTTTTTTTTGACTGGATTTGGAAGTGGAAACTTTCAATGAGGATTGGCGTCATCTCTTGGCAATCTGAAGTTTTTCTTTGGCTTTCTTCATTCTCTTGGCCAAAAGTTTAGCACATTGTGAAGCCTCCTCATGTTTCTAAGTGTGTTGTCTTCAGTGTGATACATTGGCATCTACGTTGCAGGACATGTGGAGTCTCAGGACCCTGAATCTTGGGAGCATTGGGCCTGGACCTCTCACCTTCTTAGTTTAAGGAAGTCTGACAGCACATTGTCAGCCCTCATCTTTGTTAGAGAGACTGACAAGCCTTCAGGCTTTTCTGGCTTTGGGGTTCCAGCTTTTAAGGCGCAGTAGTGTCTGTCAGTCCAGGAATGTTCTTTTCTTCCGTCTGCTGTTTGCTCATTACAATAACCAAGTTGCAAACACTCAGATTGGGGCATCCTTGAGCAGTCTCGCCCTTCCCTCTCCAGTTCTTCTTAGTCTGTAACAGGAACTCCCCTTACTCAACTGCAGGTGCACTCCGTCATGGGTCAAGACACCTTGCTTCATGGAAAAACTTGTTGTGTGGTTTGGACCACACATCTCTTCCACTCTCCACTCTGAACATCAGAAGCTACTTCTGTGGCCATGTGATGCTCAGAGAAAGTACAAAGTTTGTGGTCATCATGCACTTCAGTCTGTTTCTGACAGTGGTGGATGGGAAGGAGATATTCAGCGTCATATTGACACTGCTGACTTGCCTAGGAGGTGCCACACACACAAAAAAAAAAATCTACCATTTTTATTTTATTTGGAGAGAGTTTAAACTTTTTAAAATTATTTTGTTTTTATGTGTATGAGTATTTTGCTTGTACCAAGTACATATCAGCTGCCCACAGAGCCCAGAAAAGGGCATTAGAGCCCTGGAACCAGAGTTACAAATTGTTGTAAGATGCCCTTGTAGATATTGAGAGTCAAATGCAGGTCCTCTGGAAGAGCAGCCTGTGTCCCTAATCACTGAACATCTTTCCATCCAACTTTTAAAATTATTTTATGTGGCCTTCTGGTCTCTCTGGGCTGGTGTCCTGAGCAGACCTTGGGCACAAGCTCCACAGCCAGTCCCACAACACCCAGAGGAAGCTCCACTCCCAGGCGCTCTGACACACCTAGGATCAGAGGTGAGGAGGACCCAACATCTGTCCCAACACTGGGAGTAATTGGAACCAGCGGGACCAGGCACACAGGAACTCCACCAGCCCCAGTTGCTCGGGTTCCTTCTGGTCTGTCTGGGTTGGTGTCCTGAGCAGACCTTGGGTGCAAACTCTGCAGCCAGTCCCACAACACCCAGAGGAAGCTCCAATCCCAGGTGCTCTAACAAGCCCAGAATCACAGGATCCCAGAATCAAAGGATCACAGAGACAGCTTGACTCTGAGGAGTTCTGACACAACCAAGATCACAGGAAGGACATGCTCCAGTCAGGTTTAGCAAGGGCAGGTAGCACTAGAGATAACCAGATGGCAGGGGGTGGGGAGGAGTGTAAGAAAATAAACAACACAAACCAAGGTTACTTGGCATCATCAGAACTCAATTCTCCCACCTTAGCAAGTCCTAGATACACCATTACACCGGAAAAGCAAGATTCAGATATAAAATCACGTCTCATGATGATGATACAGGACTTTAAGAAAGACATAAA
>NW_022196913.1:60820572-60821227 GCF_008632895.1 Mastomys coucha
AATGCCAGCCCAGGCTACTATACCCAGCAAAACTCTCAATTACCATAGATGGAGAAAACAAGATAGTCAATGACAAAACAAAATTCACACAATATCTTTCCACAAATCCAGCCCTACAAAGAATAATAGATGGAAAATACCTATATAAGGAGCAAAACCACACCCTAGAAGAAGCAAGAAAATAATCTTTCAACAAATCCACACAAATCTAATTCCACCTCTTACAACAAAAACAACAGGAAGTGACAATTACTTTTTCTTAATATCTTAATATGAAAATTAATATTACCAACATATCCTAAGCTATTGAAATCCAAAAATATGAGGAATTAGAAATTCATTGACTGTCATCTGATGGTCTCTCTAATTTTGTAATTGGAGAAATAGGTCCAATATTGTACAATCTATATACATTTTCAAACATTCTTGTTTGTTCATAACAGTGTCTGGCTGTGTACAACATAAGGGTCTTGAAATCTTGCTTCTCCTATCTCAGTCTCTCTATTAGTAGTATTGTTTATTTCATGTTTTTACACTATACTATGGTTTTAAGAACAGCTTATGTATTTCAAAAGTATATACTCAAGAGAAACATAGAAGATTAACTAGGGAGGTGGCTTGTAAGAGAACAACAAAGAGTGAGACTGAATGCTTT
>NW_022196913.1:60821959-60826102 GCF_008632895.1 Mastomys coucha
ATTGTTGTTTTATATCAAACAACTTTTATAATACTTATTTTTATTGTTATAATATTTTATCAATTTTAGGGAATATGACAAAAAAGATAATGTAGGTATTGAAGGGGGGGTCTCTGGGAGGAGTTGGGGTACAAAAGGGAAACAAGAATGTGATTTAATTCTATTTACTTAAAATGTTTTTAAATGTTAACAAATTCAGATAAATTGAAGTCATGTAACTTTTCTCACCATAATGCAATAAAGTTAAAAAAAATATTTTATGTGTATAGGTATTTTGCTTGTATGTTTTGTATGTTTTGTATACACCATATTCATACAGTGCTCAGGAGGCCAATGAAGGGCATTAGATCCTGAGACTGAACTTACAGACAGTTGTGTGCAGCCTTGTGGGTGCTGGGAATTGAATCCAGGTCTTCTGGAAGAACAATCAATGCTCTTAGCCACTGAACCATCTTCCCAACCCCATCACTGCTATTTTTTTTTTAAACATAGAAACTTTTTCTTTTGACTTTTAAAAAGGCAAAAATTGATAAAGGTGATCCACACATAGAACTTTCCAGGCCCTAAACAAGAGAGAACTACTCATTTAGAAGTCTCTGACAATCCCCTTCATGGACTTTGATACAAATGAGCTATCTGCATGACAGAAAAACATTGTGTTTTTTAAGACAGGTTCTTACTATGTTACTCTCATCATAGCCCTGGCTGTCCTGGATTTCACTATGTAGACCAGGCTGACCTTAAACTCACAGAGATCTCTGCCTCTGTATCTCCTCTACCTCGAGTGCTTGGATAAAAGATATGTGCCACTATATCTAGCATGATAAAAAAAATTTTTTTTCAGCCATGAAGAAAAATGAAATCTTGTCATTGGCAGGATGTGCTCTGTAGAATAAGCCAGATTCAGAAAGAATCTTACTTGTGGAATCTAAATTATATCATCTATTGAAAGATCCCCAGAACTGGGGAGATCCTTACTCAAGTCTCGGGATGACGCGACCACCCAATAACTCTCAAGAGACCGAACTTGCTGCAATCGCGAGGTTTATTTGGGATAGGCCGGTACTGGGGTCGATCTCGTGACCATGCTGGCCAGAGGAGTTCGACCCCAAACACAAGAACTGAGGGGTATTTAAAGGGAAAAACCACAAGCTGGGGGCGGGGAGAGGGTTACCAAGGAAACATAACATAAAAACAGTGGAAAATTTCAGAGGGACCCAGCCCAAGGTATTCAGTTAGGGAGGGGAACATATTCATTCTAGGAATGTAGTCTTCATCTACTGGTCGATGGGGTGGAGAGGCTCATAAGCCAGTAGACCTTCATTCCTAGTTCCACCCTCATTGTGGATCAGTCAGGAAGGGCAGGTTTCAGGAACCAGAGCCCTGAGGCTCTGAGTTAACCAAGTTCCTGGAACTGGCTACTCCACATTTTTGGCTTGTTACAGAGGTTTTCCATGCCCTCTTTTAGGTAAAGGTTATACATTATACATATTATACATTATACATACACATTTCTATTAAATGCCCTCATTTTAAATTTTAAGATTCTCCAGCCTTTCACTATCATCTATCTGTCTGTCTGTCTATGTATCTATTATTTATCAACTGACTATCAATCAATCATCTACCATCTATCTATTATCTGTCATCTATCTATCTATCTATCTATCTATCTATCTATCTATCTATCTATCTATCATCTCTCTATCCATCATCTATCATCTATCAATCATCTATCAGTCAATCATCTATCGTCTAATTATCTGTTGTCTATCATCTATCAATCATCTATCATCTGTCAATCACCTATCATGTAATTATCTGTTTGTTTGTTTGTTTGTTTTTTCTTTTTTTGTTTTTTCAAGACAGGGTTTCTCAGTGTATCCTTGGCTGTCCTGGAACTCACTCCGAAGACAAGGCTGGCCTCAAACTCAGAAATCCACCTGCCTCTGCCTCCCAAGTGCTGGGATTAAAGGCATGTGCCACCACTGCCCAGCTTCTATCTGTTGTCTATCTATTATCTATCAATCATTTATCTATCATCCATTTATCATCTGTCTGTCTATTTATCTATCTGTCATCTATCAATCATCTATGTATCATCTAAGTATCTGTCATCTATTTGTGTCTATCATCTATCTGTCTGTCTGTCTGTCTATAGTCTCTCTAGTCTGTTTCTCTCTGTCTATATATGAGCTCAAGGAAGCAGAAAGGAGCCTCGTGAGCAGGATGAGAACTGAAGAAGAGTTCCTGAGGGCACAGAGGCAAATGAAACCCATGTGACATGACAGCAAAGGAGAGGAGCTGAGAGAAAACCGTCC
Organism: Mastomys coucha; assembly: GCF_008632895.1. Classification (NCBI taxonomy): domain Eukaryota; kingdom Metazoa; phylum Chordata; class Mammalia; order Rodentia; family Muridae; genus Mastomys; species Mastomys coucha. The sequence goes on from NW_022196913.1 coordinate 60,824,281, forward strand.
AATGAGAAGCAAAGGAGACAGGAAATAAGAACACGGTGAAAGGATGTCTGTGTATGAAAATAATAAAACCAATTACTTTGTATGCTGACTTTTAAAAATTAATAATAAAGTTGGGCTGAGTGGCTGCAGGAGCCCCAAATGCTGGTGGCTAGCATTTACACATTATTTTCTTGTTCCTGATGTGTGTCCTCTGTGTTGGTGGGTTGTTGTTCTTGCTGCCCCCCTCTTTCCTGGGAGCTAGGCTGAGCATTGTGGGTGGGTCACCATGCAGAAGAAAGGGGGCGTGGCCAGAGGGTCTCATATCGGCGATGAGACAGCTGCCCTGAGTAGACCACTTCAGCTCATAGTGTATTGGCCACCATTGGTTCCTGGCCTGCGCCTATCCAAGGGGACAGTGAAACATGCCTCTCAGGTGCTCTGGTTCACCCAGGCCATCGAAGCAGCTGACAACCAGGGGGCTCTGCTGCCCAGAGCTCTGTATTTCCACATTTCTTGGCATCGTTGCCTGAGCCTCATGAGATATTTGTTCGCTGAGTGTGCATGCTATGAAAGCAGCTGGCCTGACCAGGCCTGGCTTAGCTTGTGTTGTCTGTCCTACATTCTTGACGAGAACCAAGTATGGCCCACAACACAAACTCAATAATATAAGTGCGGTTGCAGGGCATGGTGGTGTACTTCTGTAAGCCCAGAACTCAGGAGGCAGAGGCAGGTAGCTCTCGATGAGTTTAAGCCCAGCCTGGTCTACATAGTAAATAGTGAGTTCTAGGATAGCCAAGGATACATAGTGAGAAGCCACCAAAAAAGAAAAAAGAAAGAAAAAAGCAAGGGTGTATATACTGTCCTTCTGGTCTGTCTGGGTGACTAAATTTCAAATAAGGGACATACTTCAAAGTAGTCCCCAAGCCCTAAGGTACAGGCTATCCATTAGCTAAGTCTGCCTCTGGGGTTGCTCTATCCAGGCACCACAGACCCTATTTCTAGATGTTGGTTATGGGCAATGGCAACTTGTGCCTAGCTGGGCAGGGAAGGACATTTGTGGAGGGTGGGATGCAGTCCCTCTTTCTTAACCAGTCCCTGCTGTTGGCAAAGACTGGCTACTGCTTCTGTGTGGTTTGAGCAGAACCATCCCTGAGGGTTTGTAGCAATGGTCTCACTTGCATGGCCTTACGCAAAGCCTATTGGCCTTTCTACCATGTTAGTTGCATCAGCCAATACCATCAGATTAGGCCATGGGACCACTAGGTCAGGTCAGGAACATCATTGCTAAGAGAGAACCTAGCCCAGCTAGGGAACAGGGTACAGTTGGCAGGTAGGAGACTGAATGGCGGTCGGCTCATAGAGGAGGCATGGTTGTGGCTTGGTCAAACTACCCCAAGACGCCCAGAGGCAGCACTGATCCGGGGCTTTCCTGGTCTTCCTTAGAAGTGCTGGCTTAGGCTCGAGGATTCCCAAGAGGAGGCTCTCATCTTTTGCTCTGAGGTACAGACAGCTTTCTATACCCAACGCCTGTTCCTATCTCAGAAGTTTTGTTTGGTTCCCAGGACAGGAAGGGTAGTTTAGATGAGACAATGGATGCTCAAAGAGGTGACACAGGACTGGGAACTGGGCCAGGTTTCAGTAAGGGTGGTTGGCACCTTTTTAAAGGGACTTTGTCATCCCAGGTTCTGAGCACAGCCGATCTACTATGGCTTCCATTGCTATGCTGGCACCAGGGGATGACTAATGAAGACACTCCCACTCCCACACCTTGCAACACTTGACTATTGAGACTTGAAAAACTTAAGTGCAAGTGTCTGCTGTTTGGTCTAAACGCAAACAGTGA
>NW_022196913.1:60826112-60828104 GCF_008632895.1 Mastomys coucha
AAGCAGCTCGCTTCTCAGAGTGACCCTAGATCAGCTGAGGGAGAGAAAGACTGGAGTGAACAAGCCTTCGAGGCAGACACAGGCCAGCCCAGTGGAATGTGAGCTACAGGTTAGCCTCAGGGCTGTCCAGGTTCAGGGAAGGCTCAGGGCTCAGAACATGCTCAGTCAGCTATCAAAACGCGAAGGCTCTCAGTCCAAGAGGAAAATGAGTATTCTATTTTAAAGCTGGTAGAAATTACCACCAATATTATTTTTAAAAACTGGAACTGTGGGGACTGGAGAGATGGCTCGGTGGTTAAGAGCACTGACTGATCTTCCAGAGGTCCTGAGTTCGATTCCCAGCAACCACATGGTGGCTCACCTGTAATGGATCCGATGCCCTCTTCTGGTGTGTCTGAAGACAGTGATGGTGTACTCGTATACATAAAGTAAATAAATAAATCTTTAAACAAAACAAAAAAACTGGAACTGAATTGATGCTTCATTCAGGAAATAAACAAACAAACAAACCAAGGGCAGAAGAGATGGTTCAGCAGGCAGGCTGCTCTTCCAGAGGACCTAAGTGTGGTCTCCAGAACCCACGTGGTGGCTCACAACCATCTCTAACTCCAGTTCCGGGGATGCAAGCGCCTCCTCTAGGCCTCCACAGGAACTGTGTGTATGTGGTGTATTTAGATGCAGACAAAACACCCAGACACGCACATAAAAATAAATATATTTGGATATATATAAAAACAGGCACAGAACTACCATACTATCTAAACAAATCACTTCTGAGTATATTAAAAACAAACAAACAAAACAAACAAACAAAATATTGGGAATCAGAGGAGGCATGTGTATCTCCACGCTCACAGTCAGAGCCAGGAGGGAGACGTAATCCAACTGTCCATCAACAGGTGAATGGATACCAAATACGGTCCTCACATACAAATAAGTATTATTTGGCCTTAAAGGGGAGAAGGATCCTGGCACATACTCTAACATAGATGCACCTTGAGGATATCATAGTAAGAAAAACAAGCCAGTCCTAGAATTTAACCACTCAGAGTAAAACTAAATGCCACTCACAAGGGTCTGAAACTCCAGTACCAGGGGATCCTAAGCTCTCTTCTGGCCTCGTGCACATATTGGGTTTACTCATGCACAAGAAAAACATACCCATAAAATTAAAATGAATAAGTAGTTTTTTTTTTAAAAAAAAAGTTTTATTAAAAAGTTGTAAATGTTATAGTGTATAGTTGTCTATGTTTCTTTCGTGCTAAAATAAGCAATGGCAGAATGCCCTCTTGATGCTTAACTGACAGAAATTCTCCCCAAAGAAGGGACCGGGCCGAGAATGCGCACCCTTGGGAGTGACCTCTGTGACACAAACCAGGGAGCTTTGGAGCCCTTTGACAGCTCTGACAGGCAGGACGCGAGCAGCTGAAACTCTAGACAAGTGGACAGAGCATGGGCTTCCTTTATCTCCCAAATCAGAGGGTCAGGGAGCCCAGCCTGGCCGGGAACAAAGCCAGGTGGGTAATTTAAAGGTACGCTGGCCTCCTGGGAACAGCCCATGCCATTCTGCAGGGTCGCCTCCTACATCTGCCAGTAAGTATTAGTCGGAAGTATACGAACTCAGGAAGTCCCAAACCATTCTCTTCTGGGCTTAGGGCTGCCTGACAGACAGGAAGGACAGTTGGATCCAGGTCCTTAAAGACTGGCGAGCTACCACTTCTAACTGGGGGAGATTGGCGCCTTCGTTATTTTCCAAACTCGACAGTAAAAAAAAAATAGAGGCGTCTGAGCCACTTGCAGATTAAGAATCACTGGAGATGTGGGACCACGTAGCCTCACCAAGAGAAAATGAATCAGGCGCTGCCTTTCTTGGCGGTGCCTTTCCAAAGAACTTAGGATAGGCACTCGCTGGAGGAGACCGGGTGCAGAAACCCAAGTCCCTCTCCTTACCGCATGGCAACCCACTTGCTGCCCCACCGCCCAGCAACCCCT
>NW_022196913.1:60828476-60833284 GCF_008632895.1 Mastomys coucha
CCCTCCCCTCCCTTGTCTGTGGAGCCTAAATTGAAAACTCATCAAAATGTAATCCAAGAGCAGTTTGGCCGACCGAGCTGCTGAGAAGGGGCTCGGTGGGAATAAAGGCCCCCCGCCACTTTTACACCAGGGCCAGAGCCTGGGGAGCCGGGTCACAGGCAGCCTTAGGGGGGAAAGTGAGAAGTGAGCCGGCAGATGGGCTGCTCCACGCGGCCCTATAACCTGATGCCTCGGAAGAGGGGCCCTAGCAACCGGCCGGAGGACGCCACTGCCCTGGAGGTGGCGACCCCACCTCGAAGGCCTCGCCCCTGGCCCAGGATTTCAAACGGTGCTGGGGCCAGGGCTCATCACTCTCTGACCCCCATGTGCCCTCTCCAGCTCAAAGGGATTTCCAAGCACAGAGGGCAGGGATGGCTTGGTTTGTAAGGTTTAGGGAATTTGGCATTGGATAAGGCAGCCTTCTGGTTGCCCCACCCTGCCCTACCCTGGATTTCCCTTTGCTCTGCTGGCTGCTGGCTAGCCCTTCCTGGACCCACCCCCCTTTCTTCCCAGTAGGCCCTGAGTTCTAGGAAGGTTTGTGGCTGTTGATCGCTTTTCGAGCCCAGGCTCTGATGGTGGTGGGGGCTTAAGGTAGAGAAGGACTCTACCTTTGCACAAGCCACAGCTGGTTTCTTTTCCAAACCCTACTCCCACCGAGGCCAGGAATGGCCTGTTACTCTAGCACCCTGCACCCCACAGCTGCTGGCCACACCCTTTAACCAGCCTGCTGATGGGATGGGGGCCACAGCCGTCCAGTTTGTGTGGCCTTGCTGTTTTAGGAGCAGTGACTGGGAGGAACAGCTATGTACCTCACAGCTGGACACCTCTGCACACTGGGAGTCTGCAGCTCTGTGGCAGACACAGGTGTCTCTTTGTTGCTGAAGAGCTGTGTGTGGGGAGGAAGTTTATCTTAGACTTTTTGTTTTAATTGAAATCCTCAGTAAACAAACAAACCAACAGACACATGCACACAAGTACACACACACATACCTCTCAATCTAGCACACACACACACACACACACAAACACACACAGACACATATACCCCTCAATCTAGGACAAACATACACACACCTCTCAACTTAGCACAAACACATACACACACACACACACACACACACACACACACACACACACACGCGCGCGCGCGTCTTAATCCAGCACAAACACACACATACACCCCTCAACCCAGCAAGCACACACACACACACACACTCCTCAATGCAGCACACACACACATACACACACACACACACACATCTCAACCCAGAACAAACACACACACACACACATACACACTCACACACCTCTCAAAGCAGTACACACACACATTATTAAAGAAAAAGATCCATGTAATCCCCCTATCCTCTTAGCTTCTGTGGTGCCCTCCATACCCCATAGTTCCTGTTTTGACATCACATTGTTTGAAACTGGTTAGCTTCACTCCTGCGTTGCTGTCGCTGCCTACTAAACAGTTGTTCTCACACTCCTCAGAACATGTGGAAAGAACACAGTCCAAGCCGCCTGCGGTGAGGCACACCTATAATCCCAGCCCTTGGAATCAAGAGTTTAGGGCTAGCCTTAGCTACATAGGAATTGGAGGCCAACTGGGCTACATAAGATTCTGTGGTCTTGAACAGGTTCCAGACTGAGCTAGAAACACTAGGCTGACCACGGTGGTCAGTTCAAGGTGAGACTTGCCAAGGTCACTCCTCCCCCTCAGGATCCCTATGTCTTAATTAACTCTTTGCCAGATGGAAGAGAGTAGGCTTCAGGTCTGGTTGGCTTGTTTTTGAACTGAAGTGTTAATTTGCTGCTTAGGAAAGTGAGACTCTTGCCCTCCAGGAGCCTTCCTAAGCTGATTAGCACTGAGTAGGTGGTGTGTGGGGGCTGGGTGCAGAGTGCAGCCTTTGTGACAGGGAGGTGAGCCAGGGCCACAGTTTCTCCACTGGCCTCATCCTGCCCATCAGCCACCAGGCAACATCTGCTCCAATGGATCTGCATGACACTGACTGACTCAGTCTCTGGACCCTTCGGCTCCATCTTGATGATCAAGAGCCGCCTTTTTCCTGTGACTCTTCTGCTCACACACCATACTCATGGGACGACCAATCAGCACCTCAGATCCCTTCGTGGTGCCCCTCCCCTTCCTCTGATCAGGCACCAGGGCAGAGGTGGACAGCCAGAACTTGAGTAGCACAGAAATGGACATGCCTGAAGCAATCCTGTCTTCAGTCCCCAAACCCTTGCCCTGTGTGCCCCTTGCAGCTCCATCCTGGGGCAGAGCTGGCTTGGTGAAGCTCTGGAAGTGAGCAGAAGGTCATAGCCTGCTTTCATTTCTTACTAGCTAAGTGACTTTCGGTAAGTGACTTCCTTCTGGCCTCATTTTTCTTGTTTGTTAAGTATTAGTCCCTGTTATGCCTGTCTATGAATAAAGGCACCTATGAACTACTCCACATGGGTTCTCAGAGCCAGCCTTGGTCAGAGACCCAGTGTTCAGCAACTCTCTTTCAAGGCCTTCATGGTCTCTTGTCCAGGTCTCCATTCCCTGGACTTGCTGCTCTGAATGTCTTGGTTCCTTCTGAGAAGCCACTACAAGCACCCTGCACTTGTGTCATGGGGCTGGCACATCAGCTGGGTCTAGGGTGCTGCTCTGATGGGCTGTGGCTTTAAAAGCTCCCTTCCCTAGGAAGGACTCAGCATATTCCCCAGCTATGGCTTTAACCCCTTTCCTCCCTCCCTCCATCTTTGTTCCTTAGCCTTCTGTCTTCTTTGTTCTTATCTTTGAACAAGGAATGTGTGTAAATGAGATCAAGTCCACATTCATATTCTATCAACTAAACAGCCCCAGTGAAGAGAAAGTACAGATTTCTCACTGATTACCCCAAAGATCTTAGAATGGAGTCAAAGGCCCAAGGCCAGAGGGGATATCACTTACACACTCAGTATGCATGTGTGAGGGCACGCCTTAGAATATCTTTTTAGAAACAAAATGGTGGACTAAAGGGAGTACTCATTTTTAGTATATTCAACTATCTAACCAACACCGGTGTAACATGGGAGCTGCCAAGGTCCTTCTGTCCCCTGACCTGCACATTTGCTTGGGTGGCTAAAATAACCCTGGGAGCAATACCACACAGGGGTTGCCAGGGATGTATGACTGGAATTGTATCTTTCGTATGGTTTATTTGAATGTTGCTTCTCGGTTTACTGAGAGGCAACCAGGTTAATAACTTTACTTGCTGACAACTAAAGTTCAGAGTCCTCAGAGCCCACTCTGAAGAGTGTCCATGCTCTTCTCCTGAAGTGCCTTCTCACAATGATGACAGTGGCTAATGCTGGTCATACTCGCACTGTATGTTACTCTTGGTAATCATCTATCTGCAAGCCACATGTGAGGATACAGGTACAGGCTTCTTGTCTGAGTTCACCATCTAAAGAATTTAATGCCCAGGTCTCAGTGTGAGCTCAGTATACGATATCAAATAAAGACAGCCGAAGTCGTTGAGTAACCCTGTCAGTTTCTGGCTTCTGATTTAAAGTGAAAGTTAGCACAGCTTCCGTTTGTGCCCTGACCACAAGAGACCTCTCACCTACCAAGCATGATCACTATGGGTATCCTTAGGAAAGAGCGATACAGAAATGGAAGTGCCAATATTGTAGGGAGCATCCTACCCCAGGAAGACAGGAAAAAGGGGAAAAGGTGGACATGGGAAAGAATGGATGCCAGGAGAGTATTGTAAGTAACCTGCATGGCCAGTCACTCACTCTGCATGGCTCTGGCAGAGGCTACTGAGAACTTCATAGTCTGGAGGAGAGAAAAATGTTTCGTCTGGTTCTGTCTTTCTTTGGTTGAAGGTTATCCCCATATCATGACCGTTTCCCCGTTCTTCTTAATACTTCCACATGGCCTTCAGATATCACCAGAAAGACATTCCTGAGCTGTCGTTAGTGGCATTTTCAACAAAGTTTGTTATACTGGGAGAATCCACTCTCCTTTCGAGTGACCTAACCCCACAGCTCTGATGGAATGAGCTGGGTAGTGTCTGAGACGGAGGATGGTTTGAGGCAAAGGATGCTATTTAGAACAGAAGGTACCAGAAACAGTGTCTATGCATGCCAGAAAGCAAGACCCATGTGCAGATCCCGGCTGGTACCTTAATGTCTAAGAACTGTTGCTTAGAATTCTCATCCATACATCAGTCTCACATTTGCCCATTAAAATCACTGTACATACATAATTCCTCCATCCCTAATTAAATGCTTACCCGGCTCAAGGCTCTTTGGATACAATGCTGACTTAAACAATCCCTGAGGCATTTCTTAGTCTCCCAGACAAGCAGACCCATTAACAGTAACATGGCATAATGTGATAGGCTTGCTTATAGAATTATACCCAGGGTACAGAGAAATTACACTATTTGGAGGAGAAAAAAAAAAAACCAAACAAGTGTTGTTTGCAAAAGTAAAGTTTGAATGTTTTCTTCAGGATTTCTTAACATAAGAAACATTGTTTTGCCCACAATACTCAGAGGAAGCTCCACTCCCAGGCACTCTAACACACCCAGGATTGGCGGTGAGGAGGACACAACATCTGTCCCAACACCAGGAGTAACTGGGACCAACAGGACCCAGGCACACAGGAACTCTGCCAGCCCAGTGGCTCAGGTTGCTTCCTGTCTGTCTGGGCTGGCCAGTCCGTGCCCTGAGCAGACCTTGGGCTCAAACTCTGCAGTCATTCCCAAAACACCCAGAGGAAGCTCCACTCC
>NW_022196913.1:60833835-60838810 GCF_008632895.1 Mastomys coucha
GACACCATAGAAAACATTGACACAACAATCAAAGAAAATGCAAAAAGCAAAAAGCTCCTAACCCAAAATATTCAGGAAATCCAGGATGCAATGAGAAGACCAAACCTAAGGATAATAGGTATAGAAGGGAGTGAAGACTCCCAAGGTAATGGGCCAGTAAATATCTTCAACAAAATTATAGAAGAAAATTTCCCTAACCTAAAGAAAGAGATGCCCATGAACATGCAAGAAGCCTACAGAACTCCAAATAGACTGGACCAGAAAAGAAATTCCTCCCATCACATAATAATAAAAACACCAAATGCACTAAACAAAGAAAGAATTTTGAAAGCAGTAAGGGAAAAAGATCAAGTAAGATAAAAGACAGGTCTATCAGAATTACGCCAGACTCACCAGAGACTATGAAAGCTAGAAGATCCTGGGTAGATATCATACAGACCCTACAAGAACACAAATGCCAGCCCAGGCTACTATACCCAGCAAAACTCAATTACCATAGAGGAAAAAACAAGATAGTCAATGACAAAACAAAACTTACACAGTATCTTTCCACAAATCCAGCCCTACAAAGGATCATAGATGGAAAACACCTACATAAGGAGCAAAACTACACCTTAGAAAAAGCAAGAAAGTAATCTTTCAACAAATCCACACAAACCTAATTCCACCTCTTACAACCAAAACAATAAGAAGTAACAATTACTTTTTCTTAATATGAAAATTAATATTACCAACATATCCTAATCAATTGAAATCCAAAAATATGAGGAATTAGAAATTCATTGACTGTCATCTGATGGTCTCTCTAATTTGGTAATTGGAGAAATAGGTCCAATATTATACAATCCATATACACTTTCACCCTGTTTGTTCGTGACAGTGTCTTGCTTTGTACAACATAATGGTCTTGAGATCTTGCTTCTCCTATCTCAGCCTATTAGTAGTATTGTTTATTTCATGTTTTCACACTATACTATGGTTTTCAGAACAGCTTACATAATTTAAAAGTATTTATATACCCAAAAGAAATGTAGGCAATTAAATTAGGAGGGAGTTTGTAAGAGAACAACAAAGAGTAAGACTGAATGCTTTGCTTGACGTTTGTAACTCTTGTATCAAGTTACCACAGTAAGAGCCAAGATTTTAAGCTCTACTAAATATAAAACAAACAAACAAACAAACAAAAACACTTTATATATTTATTTTCATTTAAGAAAATATTAGTAGTGATGTATTATTTTGAAATATACAATTAATATGTTTGGAGTTATTTAAAATTTATATTGAGAGAATCGTATGTATTTTCAGTATTGCCATAGACAAGCAACTACATAAGACTGTTAAATTGATTATTGTTTTATATCAAACAACTTTTATAATACTCATTTTTATTATAATATTTTATAAATTTTAAAGAACATGACAAAAAAGATATTGTAGGTATTGAAGGGGGGTCTCTGGGAGGAGTTGGGGTACAAAAGGGAAACAAGAATGTGATTTAATTCTATTTACTTAAAATATGTTTTTAAATGTTAACAAATTCAGATAAATTGAAATCATGTAACTTTTCTCATTATAATGCAATAAAACTTAAAAAAAAGAAAAAAAAGAAAAAACATTGTTTTAGCCAGGCGGTGGTGGCCCACGCCTTTAATCCCACCCACGCCTTTAATCCCAGCACTTGGGAGGCAGAGGCAGTGGATTTCTGAGTTCCAGGACAGCCCGGTCTACAAAGTGAGGTCCAGGACAGCCAGGGCTACACAGAGAATCCCTGTCTGGTGTGTGTGTGTGTGTGTGTGTGTGTGTGTGTGTGTGTGTGTGTGAAACATTGTTTCAGGGCTAAAGAAATGACTCAGTGGTTAAATCACTGGTTTCTCTTCCAGAGGTCCTGAGTTCGGTTCCCAGCAACTGCATGGTGGCTCAGAGCCATCTGTAATTGGATCTGATGCCCTCTTCTAATGTGTCTGAAGACAAATCACTCATATACATAAACAAACAAACAAATAAGAATGATGGCCTCTCTGCTTTATGAGATCCACAGGACCAAGTTTCCCCCATTCCTAGCCTGTGGCTTTCCCTCATCATCTAAGCCAATGGCACTGCTCCCAAGGCAGGGTGAAAGAAGAGATGGAGAAGAGGCAGAGCGTGTGCTATGACCCTCTGAAAGCATTTCCTGGACGTATCTGCAAGTAGCCCCCTTTGTTTATACTGCATTGGTCCTAACAGAGCCACAGTAGAGACCCGACAATGGCGTTCTTCTCTTGACAATTTACCCAGCTAGAAATTCTGTTACTGTTGTTAGAGAGGAAGGAGACAGGCAGCAGCCTCTGCTATAGACACGAAACACACTCGAACAAGGTGGTGGTGGTGGTGATGAGGGACTTTCCTGGAGGATACGGCATCCTAGGTGTGTTGTTGATGGGGGTGGTGGCTTCATGGGGAGTTTGTTGTTGTTTGTTTTGAGACAGGGTCTCACTGTGTAGCCCTGGCTGACCCTTGAACTTACTATGCAAACCAGGTTGGCCTCAAACTCACAAAGGTCTGTCTGCCTTTGCCTCCTGAGAGCTGAGATGAAAGGCATGCATCTTAATATCCAGCTGCCCTAGCTACCTTACAAGATAGATGGGTGAGGCTGTAGAGATGGCTCAATGGTTCAAGAACACTTTTTGCTCTTGCAGAAAACCTGGATTTGCTTCTCAGCACCCACATAGTGGTTCATAGATATTCTTAACTCAGGTTCCAAGGGATCTGTGCACATGCACATATGCAGGCTAAACAGTCACATGTAAAATAAAATGAATAAGTGTCAACAAAGCAGGATGCAGGTAAGGATGATTTAAGCCTTGAGAGATGGTTCAGAGGTTAATAGCACTTATTGCTCTTACAGAAGACCCAGGTTCGGTTCCTAGCACCCACATGGTGACTCACAACTATCCATAGCTACAGTTCCAGGGCATCTGGTACCCTCTTCTGACCTTCTTGGTTACTAGGCACACACGGTATACCTACATACAAGTAGGCAGAACAATCATACACATAAAATAAATAAATAAATATAAAAATAGTTTTTGAAAAATGGATCAGAGAAGATAGTTCATAGAGGAGGGAAAGACCCGGCTGAGGGGATGTGTACAGACTGCAGTCCAGAAGCACGCCTGCACGCATGTGCGCATGCGTGTACAGACTGCAGTCCCGAAGCACGCCTGCACGCATGTGCGCATGCGTGGACACTCAGATGAGTGTGCGCATGCGTGGACACTCACATGAGCGCCTGCTTCTCATGCGTATGGGGTACTGCAGAGAGCTGACTCGTGGGAGACCGGTAAGTCATGTCCTCATGGGCAGTGGGGAGCCCCTGATGTGTTAGGATGTGAAATTTGAAATCATAGAAGAGTGGGGAAAGGGAGAGGAGAGAGAGGAGCTCTAGTTGCTGGGCTGGGGATGGGGAGGGAGGGGAGTGGAGGGAAGATGGGGTTAGTCGCTTGGTTTGGGCATGGGTGCCCACGGGTGGAGAGCAATGGTAACAGAGGTGACTGAAGAACTGGGCCGCACAGAAGTCTGGGGCCTAAGCTTAGATGGATATGGGGCCAGGCAAGCACGGACATGTGTGAGTGAGTGTCTGTGAGGTTTTGGGGGTAGGACAGTAATAAATGACATCTGTATCCGGTGTGTGGCAGGACAGCTCAAGTAGTGACAGCTGAAGGTCCCTGCCTTCACTTGGAACCTGGAGGTGTGGCCAGCTCTTCAGGGCCATGCCTGGTTTTTGCCACCAGTTTCCTAGAGCCTGCATTGCGGGCTCCAGCCACTGGGAAACCAGGGAGGCCTATGGCTGAAGGGCAGCTCTCAGTAAGGTGGGACAGGCACCGGGGCTGTTCTCTGGCTGCCCCCAGGGGATAATGAGGACTTCAGAAAGGACTCTGGGCTGAAAGAGGTTTTAGTTCCTTGTTCGGTGGCTTAAAAAAGGCAAGCAGAGGCCTTTCTCCTCTGGAGATCAGTGTGAATCCCAGAAAATCCCATTATTTCCCTTTGAGATCAGTGGCCGGCTCTTGAGAGCTTTCTCTTCCCCAAGGCAACAGCCATCTCTTAGCTCTGTGAAACCATTCTGCCCCTGTGTGGCCCCAGAGGTGAAGAGCTGGGGAGCGCAGGTGACACCCATCTGACAGACATTTCTTCTTAATCTTCTCTTTGAATGTAGTTACTAAAAGAGGAATCCTTATCACCCATAGTCCTGTGAGAAGACAGTTATGGAGCTTGAGGTCGGAGGGTAGACAGACATAAGGTGGGAAACACTAGGTGGGGGAGGGGGGAGACCTTTTTCAATGGTCTTCTCTCTTCCAGGAGGATGCCTGAGGGGTCCCAGTTCTCTGGACTCCTTTGGGACCTGTCCTTGGAGGGTCACTTCCAACCAGGATTCTCAGCAGGCCGAGAAGGATGCCGACGTACCGACGTAAAGGCTAACATTGCACAAACCTTAACCGAGGAACCTGGCGCTGGGCAGAGCTTCCTGATGAATGTGCATGATGTTCCTGATGAACAGCCATGTCTGTGAGGAACATTGCTGTGCCCCCTGGACAGATGAGGCTGAAGCATGGAAGAGTGAGTCACCCTTGACGTGAAGGGTCTGCCATGCACGCTCAGTCCTCCAAGGGGCTCTACCGACTCACAGAAGGTGGCAGCCCACATTAGGCACCTATCCATACAAGGCCATTTCGCATCAGCTGGCTTTGCATTGGGGGGCTCCCCAGGGCCACTGTTCTAAGCCTGCAGCCCCCCCACCTCTGTGTTCTGAGCTCTAAGAAGCTTCTGCAAAGAGGTCCCTTGCTATGTGGCAGGTCCTGGAACAAGGGCTCCCGACCATGATCTCCCTAGTTCTCGCCACTGGACAAGTGAGTGAGGTTGGTTTCTAGAGTCTGACTTGAGGGACTTGTTTTATTCACTGTGGTCTGAGATGCCTCTCTAGGGATACATCCTGTAA
>NW_022196913.1:60838820-60840090 GCF_008632895.1 Mastomys coucha
ACCAAGCCTTCTGTTTCTAAGATCCCTGTTGACCCTTACAGGCTTGCACACACAGACACAAGGACCTTACACACTCGCATGCCTAGGCATGGCGAGGACTTTTAAGAGAGGAGCAGAGAGGACTCTTTCATTAGCATAACAAGGAGGCCATTGAAATAATCGGCTCCAGTCTGCACTTGAGGGCTGTTGTTCTTTCAAGTAGGGAAGTCCCGGCTCTGGCTGGCTTTGGGCAGGAGGGTGCCCTTTCCCTGCGGTGCAGGATAGTGGCCTGTGAAGCTGTGGGTGATTTCTCTTGGTTTGGGAAATGGTTTGCACATTAGCAATCAATAGCTTGGGTCCGTTGACTGTGCAGAAGTCCCCTCTGTGGGTGCCCGAGCCTGGCCCTGGTTTTCCCTCCTGCAGCTATTGTCCTATTTGAGGTGACAGTGGTTCTTTTCTGCACCTCCTTTCTCTTGAGCAAGAGTCACCCATCAGTGTGAGGGGATTCTCCTGGGCCTCTTGGCCCAGGTGGCTTCTGGGCAGAACGAGATGGGATTTGTACACTTACTTTGCCTAGAGAAGAAGCCAGGAGAGGAGCAATGGTGAGAGGTCAAAGGTTAAGAGGGGTTAAGCCTTCACCTCTGAGGTCACCTGTCAGCCCCAAGACAAGTATCTCATAAGCTCCATCCTGAAAGCTAGCTCAGCGGAGCACCCGCAAGCCGTGGTGGCCAGCCATTTACCAAGGACATACTGTCCTCCTGGCACAGAGGGCCCGTACCCCAGCTTCTCCTTTTAATGCCAGCTCTGGTTTGAAGCCACCCATCGCCTCTCAAAGCTGCAGTTTCCTCTTATTTACAGCAACAAGCTTGGGCTGACTAGGGACACATGATTCTTGCTCTGATCAGCCAGAGCCCTTCCATGCATTTCTGCTCTTGTGCAGTGACAGAGAGTTCAGGTAGACATGACAGAGACATGACATCCCCCACTGCAAGGATGCCTGAAGGGTTCGGTCACGTCTTTCTCCTGGGAAGATCCAGGTGATCAAGATAGATCGCGTAGGTCTGTGGCTAGGGACTATGGAGGGGCGTGCTCACCTAACTCAGCCTCACCCTCATTCTCCTCTCTACTTCCAGAGAGGCCTCAGTGTTGGGCTATTGGCTCTGAGCTGCCTGATTGATTAAGCCCGATCGAGATTAACACATAGATGGAGCCGGGTGGTGGTGATGGCGCACGCCTTTAATCCCAGCACTTGGGAGGCAGAGGCAGGCGGATTTCTGAGTTCCAGGACAGC
>NW_022196913.1:60840197-60841420 GCF_008632895.1 Mastomys coucha
AAACCCTGTCTCAAAACAAACAAACAAACAAACAAACAAACAAAAGAAGCATAGGAAAACACATAGATGGGAGCTCCCAAGAGGAACAGGAGTGTAAGCTGCTTGGCTTTTTGTCAACTTGATAAAGGCTAGAATCATTTGGGATGAAGGAGCCTCAACTGAGAAAATGCCATCAGGTTGGCCTGTAGGCACATCTGTGTGAGCATTTTCTTGATTAAAGAAAGATGAGGAAGGGCCCAGCCCTCTGATCAGGTACTCCTAGAGGGGATATGTGTGTGTGTGTGTGTGTGTGTGTGTGTGTGTGTGTGTGTGTGTGTGTGTGTGTGTGAAGCTAGTGAGCCATGGAAGCATCTCTCCAATGACCCCTGCTTCAGTTCCTGCCTCCAGGCTCCTGCCTTGACTTCTCTCAGTGAAGGACTGAGAGGTACAATAAACCCTCACCCTCTTTGGGTTGCTTTTGGCCACGTCTTTACCACAACAATAGAAGGTAAACTAAGGCGGAGGGAATGGGAGAGGGAAGGGAGAGGCCAATGGAAGGGTTAACAGAGCCAGTCAGGATGCAGTCTTCCCCATGGTAGCCTTCTGTGTAGCTTGCACAGAAGGGATACATGGGACCTGTGGGTGATTGTACTTTGATGAGCATCCTAGGGACAAGAGCTGGTGGAAAAAGACATTGGGTGACAAATTATTCACACATCCTCCCTCCATATTCAGGGGTCTCTGTTCCCATGCAGAGCGACATTCAAACTACCACGCCCAGGTGCTTGGGTTAAGGCCAGAGACCCTTGAAGATCGTCTTTTCTTATCTAAGCAAGTTAGAAGGAGGCAGCTGGCCAGAGGAAAGGGCACCAGAGATCCCCCACTGCCCCGCCCAAGGACTCCCTGGGGCTGGAAAGCATGGTTCTGGAATCAGGAGGAATGAGAAACAATCCTAGGCTGAATTTTCCCACTCTGCGCAGGTCCCTTAGCTTCCCTGAGCCTGTCTGCTGGCCCTCCTTCTGTGGCTTGGACTGATACTGATGTATCCATGAGATAAACCTACTTGTCTGAAACACAACAAACAAACGTTTAACTATAAGGCCGTGCGTTTGGGGAGGGGGTACAGAACATAATCTGTAGTCTCAGTATTCAGGATGTGGATGCAGGAGGATTGCCCTGAGTTGAGGAATCCTATGCTACATAGTAAATTCCAGGCCAGCCAGGTCTATAGAGTGAAATCTTGC
>NW_022196913.1:60841430-60865505 GCF_008632895.1 Mastomys coucha
ATGAAAAGCTTGACAGGTGCTGTACAAACAGCAAGGAGAAACATTGACTATGGCGTTTGTTGGCTGAGGAGAGGCCTCCGTTGCATTCTCCCAGGCCTGGAGGGGATGAGGGTTCTACTGAGAAACTATAGTCATCATGGACATTTTTTTTCTCAAATGCAGGGGTCAGCAGTTTATAGTTTGTAGCATTTAATCCTATCAATAGTCCCTTAGAGCTGGGCGCTCCTACTCCAGGCTTGGAGGCAGGTCTGCTCTTATATATAACCTTTGGTTGGATCCAAGTCTTGGAATCAGTATTTTTTAAAGTTATTTTATGTATATGAGTAGTACACTATAGCTGTCTTCAGACACACCAGAAGAGGGCATCAAGTCCCATTACAGATGGTTGTGAGCCACCAGGTGGGTACTGGGAATTGAACTCAGGCCCTCATGGAAGGGCCCCAGAATCAGTCTTGAAATGACCCGGATCTTGTGCCTGGGCTCAAAAGCTCAGAGGTTCATGCCTGTGTTTTTGTGAAGGAAAAAGAATTGGAGAGATACACAAAGAAAGGCAGACCTTGGAGGCAGGAGGAGTTGTTACTTTGTCTGCATAGCCACCCTGAGCAGAGAGGTTTAGATCTTAGCCCAGCGGGAGAAGAGCCTCCTTCCGGAGGATCTGAGATGGAATGGAAGGGGCGGGGCTTATGATGTTGCCTCTCACTGCACCTCTGGGGACCTTGTCTCTGTTTTCCCCTGGGTCATCTTGTGGAGCTCCAGTTTAGATGCTGCGGCCATGACAGAGCTACCTGTTCCTGGGTGACCCAAGGCAGGCTCTCTTGGTGCCATCCTCCCAGCTGGGAAGAAAAGCTGATGCCAGTGCCTTTTCAGAAGGAATCAGCCAAGCTTTGAGCAGGGCGTTCTCCCTTCTGCTTAGAGCTCTCTGAATGAGGTAGTGTGTACATTTCGTCTGCATATGTGAATGTGCACAAGTGGGTTGCGGGCCACCATACGAGTGCTGGAGCCAAACCAGGGTCCTCTGCAAGATCAAAACCAGCTCTTCACTGCTGAGCCACCTCTCCAGCCCCGCTGTTGGTCACGGGAATAACTGAGGGATCTCCACTCCTGAGACTTTAGAACACAAGTCACCTTGACTTAAGATCTTTTGGGGGGAGGAGGGGAGGGTTGATTTTCGAGACAGGGTTTCCCCGTGTAGCCCTGGCTGTCCTGGAACTCACTGGAGAGCAGGCTAGCCTCGGGAACTCAGAGCTCTGCCTGCTTCTGCCTATGAGGGCTGGGATTAAAGACATGCTCTACCATGCTTGGCAAGGACTCTAAACTCCCAGGAGGGTTTTGAGAGAGAAAGGAGTTGGGGGAGGTGCTGCTTGACATGGAGAGTAACAATAAGAAAAAGAATGATTTGGATAATGCCTGACCCGAATTTAGGTAATTCTGGGTGCTGAAATCGTTCTGACTCTACAGGCTTGAAACAAACAAACAAACAAACAAACAAAAAACAACGTCTAACTAACTACCCAGTGAATTGGTCAGGCTGTCCTCAGACTCGAGGAACCGAAGCCACCAGTCTTCCCTATGCTTGATTAAATTCTCCTCAAACTTAGGGTATAGTCCTGGGTCCTCCCCAGACGGCCTGGCTGTACTGTCTCCTCTTATTGCCACATTCTCTCTGAAGGTAGAAATTAAGGGGAGGGACCACCAGCCGGGAGACAAGCCCTTCATGGTCTGTGGACAGACAAGCTCCTCATGCCCTCTCCCATCAATGTCTCCAGGGCATGAGGACCCTGCTGGTCTTCCTCAGAGGGCTTGGAAAGGGGACCCCTGAATTCCAGGGAGAGGTTTAAAGGAAACCTCTAAAGTAATTTAAGTCTTTAAGCCTCACATCGTATTAAATATGTGAATACATATATAGATCTGTGTATTCACATATTTAGATCCATCATTACCTTGAATTATATAGCGCTCTAGAAGAGGGTGGGTTTACATGTGACTATTACACAGTCTTACGCTACAATTATTTCCTTAAACGTCGATTAATTTGAATTATGTGGGTTTTTTTTTTAATTTGTAGAATTTTTTTTCCAGTTTCAAACATTTCCATAAAGCCTCCGAGAAAAATCCTGGGGCTTTGTGTTTCTGTTTTGTGGGGTGGTGGCAGTGGGTGGGGTTGTGTAGGAGACCGCCTGATCCCCTCTATCCCCTCTGCCGACCTCCAGCAGTCCTCCGGGAGGTGCCAGATTGTGTGGGCGGCGTCGCCTGGGGATGGTGGGATGGGACTCCCACCCGACCGAGACCGCAGCGCCTTCTCGGGCTGGGTGGGGAAACTCCATCAGTGCGGCTCTCCCCTCCCCCTGGCCCAGAGGAGGCAGTGGAGGGCTCTCCAATTGGAGAGCCTTTCATGTCTTTGTTTTTGCAGTGATTAACCCGTCCGAGCGCGCTCCGAGCGTGGCTCCAGGCAGCGCCGGGTAGGGGGTGGAGGTGGGGAGGGGACCGAGGGCAAGGCCTGGGAAGGGGTGGGGACGACTCCCGGCTTTGTCGCTTTCAGGGGAACTTTGCTACCATAGCAATGGAGCTTTCTAAGGCCTGACTTTGATTTCGATCCCATTAAAAGAGCCTGTCTGCTCAGTCTCGCGAGTGGAGAGGGCGTTCCGTCCTCACTAGCCTTGCCCTGTGCCCTCCCCACTGGGGGTGGGCAGGATGTTGCAGCGCCAGGAGAGCTGAGCCTGCAGACCGGGCGAGCGGAGCACGTCGTGGGTCGCTGGGATGGGCCCCCAGCCCCACACGCCTGCTCCCTAGGGAGCTGCGTCCGGTCCGCAGCTTCGGGTCTGGGGCGAGGCGAGATGTCCAGCCCAGGCCGGCCGGAGGGAGGCCCGGCACCTGTCGGTCGTTCCACCTCTGCATGCATTTCACACTTTCTATCCTGTTAGGCACCGCGCTCCTCTGTGGACGCGGGCTCGTCTAACCCCCTGTTTTTGTTTTTTGGGTTTTTTTTTTTTTTATTTTTTTAAAGTGCCATGTAGGCTTAATCTAGTTAGGCGATTTTCTGCTTAAAATTGCATTGTTAAAGGCAATTGTTTAAAAGTGGGCCGAGAGCGAGGGCGCTCAATCTTTGAACCGGACGGGGTTGGCAGTCCTTGGCTGTGCACCGGTGGCGCGCCGCACAGATCGGCCAGCGCCCAGCCAGAGCCCGGAGGGGGGAGGGAGACACCTAACAATCTTCTGGCTTTCGGCGGCGGGCGGAGCTATTAGCGCCGTTTACCCAAGCGCAAACAGATGCAAATGTCTCCGAAAACACCGCACAAAGCTCTGCAGACAGAGGCGGCCTCTTCCAGCCTCAATAGCACTTTATTCCCAGTCCACCGTTCTCCGGGTAGAGGGAAAGGGTCTGCACGCATTTTTTCACATTGGCTGGAAGAGGGTGGGGGCAGACAGAGCCTGCGACCGCAGGGACTAGCGGGGCCGCCGTGGTTCAACAGCTTGGGCCTTAGACTCCAGCTGCTGAGCGTTAAGGACCGGCCGGAGGGTGCAATGGCTCTGGGGACGCCACACCTCGGGCCAGGAGGAGACAGCGGCGGGACTAGAGCAGTGGGAGGCGTCCCGAGAAGCCTCGGATCTTTTCAGGTCCACAAAAGCCTAGCTAGGGTAATGATCACGGTAGCGCGAAAGGGCGAGCTCCCGCCATACCGGAACAAAGTGGGATCACACTTCTGCAAGAACCAGGAGTAGTAAACTGCAATTGGGGTGCGCAACGGGTGTCAACGCACTCCGCGTGTGCTCCTTTCCGCGAGTAGGGCGAGCCAGAGTGCTCCCTGCTGGGCCCCTTGGGAAGGGTCGGAGACTTGGCTAGCTTCCTGGGAAGATCCAGGGATAGCTGCTGCTTAAGGTCAGGCATCTTCTAACCTCACCAGCAGAGAATTATGGATCAGGGATCAGGAGTCGCACATCTTGATCCTATGGAAGGCTATGTGGGAACCTCTGAGCTTCAGAGCAGAGAAGAAAGACCTGCCAGTAAAAGAGAGAGGGGAGAGGGAGGGAGGGAGAAAGCGGGGAGGAGGGAGGGAGGTGGGGGAGAACAGAACAGATGGAGATTCAGCTGGTGTGCCCCAAGTGTGGCCCAGTGGTCATCATTTCCAGCTTAAACCCGGTCCTTCTTTCCAGTCGGCCTCTTGTAAGAAAACTTCCAGCCTCGGGGATAGGAATCTGGCAACATCACAGGCACAGTGCAGGAGATGCATCAGCTCTTCATACTTAAGCAAAAAGTCCGTTCACTTCTGTGGAAGTAGGGAAAACACAACAGTCTCACCAATAAAGGGGTCTTAGGCTTCAGGAAGAGTTCGGGCTTCCATAAACTTTACCAAGGTCCATTTTCACTACGCCAATGGTGTTTCTCAGTGTCAAGAGAACAAATGAACGAGTTTGGGAGGGATATTCTAAGTAGGGAAGAATCCTTTCCAGATATTACTCTTCACGCCCACATCTTCTTCTGTCTGCCTCGCTCTCCCCAAATGGTTTCTCTTTCCAGTGTCATCAATGGCTTTGTCAGCCTCAAAGTTTTATCTAGCTATCTGTTTTATCTAGCCCAAACCCAGACTAAGAGCAAGTGGTACATCTTAACACCAATCCAGATTTAACTGCTCAGAGAGGAGGGTTGGAGTAGTCATGACCCGTTGATGAGCACTACCTGGAGTTGCTGTTGCCTGAGTGCAGAGCCAGGATTCGAACCCTGGTAGCTCTTGCCAATGTCCCTGTGCAGTCTACTGAGTGTTCTAAAGGCAGCTTCTTTCTGCTCTAACCCCAACTTCACCTGCAACTCTTGAGACCCTTTCTCAGAGTTAGAGGGACGCAGCCTGTCACCCAAGAGGCTCATCCTGGTCGCCTGGGGCAGGTGCAGGGCTAGGCAGGCTCGTGGGGCGGGGTGGGGGCGTTATCTCCTGAGCTGTGGCGCCCCGCACATCTGTTTATCTCTGAAGCCGCGCTGGATTGGATTTCCCAATGATGTTTATCTCCCTCTGTGGAGCAGCGCACAGCGGCTCCGCAGAGCGCAGCTGCTGGGCATTGATTGACAGGTGGGAAGCTGGGCCTCCCGCCTCCCCTGCATCTGGGTGGGGGCTGCTTTGCTGTCTACCGCCCACCCAGATTTTAGAGCGCTGCAGGTGAGCATGCTGCCGGTGGCCAGGTGCCTCCCGGGTCTTTGGTCCTGGCAATTAGGGACCACTTAACTGAGGCAGAGACAGCCTCGTTAGGGTCACCGGCAGGGAGAGGGGGCAGGCAACATACCAGTGAAAAGATGGATGAAAGCCTAACAGGTCATTTCCTAACTTGTTAGGGAGGCAGCCAAGGGGAACCCAGAGAAGGTCCTCGGAAGTGCTCCTGGGTCCTAGGGGAGCCTAGGACCATCAAATAGTTGTTAAAGAAGGTGCTATCGGGCCACTTCAGGAGACTGGTGGAGTTTAGAGAAAGCCAGGAGGTGGCCACTCGGGGCTCCTCTCTGGTCTTGCAGTGAGCGCTTGTGATGTATGTAAGCACCTGAAGTGACAAGTCTTATTTACAAGTTGACCTGGTTGTGTCTGGTTGGCACTGACATTGACTGGTTGGTCATTGACACTGACTGGTTGGCATTGAAAGGATATTGATCCTAAAACTTATTTTACACACTCTATAAAGTAACCAGCTAGTGGCAGTTACTCCGGAGTAAGCTGAAGGGCTGATTTAATGGTCACGTGGTCTCCAGACTCTCAGATGGTCCACAGATGCTGTTAAGGTGACCTTGCTTTACCAAATTAGAGGCCACAACTTCCAAGGCCAGGGATACGTATCAGGAAGCATTGCACAGTGGCAGGAGGGACGTCATACCACGCGCTGGAGGTTACAGTGAGCTGCTTAGTGAGCTCCTTTCTCAAAAGGAGCTGGGTCTGGTGACAGATGGCTGAGATCCCAGCACCGGGGAGGTAGAGCCAAGCGTCCTCTATGCTCCTGATGCAGAGGACTTTGAGTATGCCTGCCACAGTCAATGGCTAACCCTTGCAGTGATGGTCAGGAGTCTGCAGAGTTCAAGGGCAGCCTTAGCTCCTTTAGAAGTTCTAGGCCAGCCTGGGCTACATGAGATCTTATTAAAGAAAAAAAGAAAGAAGGAAAGAAAGAGAAGGAAAAGGAAAAAGAAATAGAATAGATAAAGTAAAACAAACAGAGAGACCAGACCACAAACAGCACTTGGGCTACCAAAAAACAAAGTCATCCCCCTCCCAATAGAAGACAAAGTAGCTAGGGATGCTGAGAGAGGTCGGCTTAGTGCTTATGACAGAGATTGCCTTGGACTCAGGCTTGCTGCTTTCCAGACAGTCCTTTGCTACCTGGAATTCCAAAGGGTGCAAGAGGTGCGAGCTCTCGCCAGCACTCCTCTTCCTTGTCGGGGAACCAAGGACAACCAGAGCTTGCTTAGAGAGGTGACTCGCTTTGGCTCCCTTCTGGTTCTATCTCCCTCTGACATTCACTGGTCAGCACTGGCCTTCACCAAGATGGAGGCCCCAGGAGGAACAGGGAGAATCTCTTCTTCCCAGTGACCATAGAGAGGAGGGTCATAATCCGCGGTCTGTCAAACAAGTCTTTTAAAACGTCAATTTTATTTTTTAAAAAAACTTTATTTTATGTGCACGAATGTTTTGTTTGCGGGTATGTATGTATACCCTGTATGTGCCAGGTGCCCAAGCTGGCTGGAAGAGGATGTCAAAGGCTCTAGAACTGGAGTTACAAATAGTTGTGAGCAGCTACATGGTTTCTGGGACCTGAACCCGGGTCCTCTATAAGAGCAGCAATTCTCTTAACCACTGAACCACCCCTCCACAACTCCCCTTTTATTTATTTAGAGCTGGGATCATGGTGCCCTAGCCTCCCAAGTAGTGACTCTTCATGTCTCTGAAGAGGTCATAATGATCTCCTCCTACCACCAAGCTTAAAAGATAGAAGCAGATCTGAGTGCCCTTGAGGTGCACTGGGGACAGAGAAGAGTCGGTGGCCCACCGTGAGGGAAGGGCCCTGCACTTGTTTGGAAGACAGAGTCACTGGAAAGAGAGGAGCAGGCTGGAGGGGGGGGGGCTGGGCAAGAACTGGGGCTGGGCACAGAGCCCTCTCTGTCCTCTGGAGCCTGGGGGATATTTGCTTTGAGAAATAAAGGCATGGAAATTGTTCTGGGCACAATTCCCAGCCCTTGTGTGAGAGCAGGACGAAGGACTTCACATGCCATGCGCAGGGCTCCCTGCGTGGGGTGCCTCACCCCTGCGTGGGGCGTCTCACTCTGGCTGTTGGTTCAGCCCTTCACAATGCTGGGTCACTTCCATTATTTAGGCCACCGCATCGGTCCGGCTGTGGTTGTTTCCTGTTCCCCATCGAATTGTGACAGTCCTTCACTGGACCATCTTTCAGTAGGATAAGGAGACAAAGGCTGTCCCTCTATGGACAAACTTCTCTTTCTAAATGTTTACCCTGCAGCCCTGCGGATTAAGCCGGGAAGCTCCCTTTGTGTGGGGCAGCAGAAGCACAAGTCACTGACCTCTGCCTCACTGTGCTTGACCTGGCCGGTAGTTCAGGCCTCTTATCCTCCGCCCTGAAGGAGGAAGGGCTGAGGCAGCTGCTCTGTCCTGTACAGGGACCCAGGGGGCCTGCTTCAGATCTGCTGGCTGAGAGCTGGGGCACAGCAGGCTTATTTTCTTGCCTGACCAGAGCTGCTAGGGAGCTCTCCCTGCAGGACCCTGGCTGGAATACACAAGAGCCAGCTCTGGAAGACCAGCCCAAAGCCTGAAGTTACAGAGAATATAATACAGGGGTAGAACAGATCATGAGGAAGATGGGCCCAGAGAGGGATGACAGACTCGGAAATTTTATCTGGCAGGAATCTTATTCTGGAGCCAGTGGAAAGATTTAAATACTTAAAGATGTGCCTTTTAGCACCTAGGTGTGGTGTTTGAAGGATAAAGAGCAGGTGAGACCTAAGGTAGGAAAATGGGATGAAAAAAAAATCTGTTGTAAGGACCCTGGACCCACGGGTAGAAGTGATGGGCTTCAGGGTTGTGTTCAGAATGACTCAGGGACGCTCTAAGTCTTACCTAAGATAAGAGTAAGACCCACTATGGGTCAGCCTCTTTTTCCATGGGAGGATGCTCTTGGGGACAATACTTCCGTGCAATAGTAAGAAACTAAGGGAACAGTCTTCTGCCGAAGGGGAGAAGGCAGGTTTCAGAAGGGAGTCCCACCGTGCCCTCAGCTGTGTCCATTTCAGAAGGGAGTCCCACCGTGCCCTCAGGTGTGTCCATTTCAGAAGGGGGTCCCACCGTGCCCTCAGCTGTGTCCATTTCAGAAGGGGGTCCCACCGTGCCCTCAGGTGTGTCCCACCTTCGGACTAGGTAACACAGCCTTGACCTCTCCGAAATGACTTAACTGAAATCACAAAAGCAAAATTGCAGAAACCCAGTGTTTTAAGTCAGTTTCTGATTTTTGCCTTGGGCAGCACTCAGAGTCTTCTCAACCCATGGGCTACAGGCTGGGCATGCCTGTAAGCTTTTTCTTTATCTCTGGTTCATCTGGGGAAAAAAACAGACAAACAAGAAAACAGCTCTGCATATACTACAGCCAGTTCTTTAAACCAAGCCCAGTAAGTAGGTAGTATTGGCAAGTAAGTCCAAACACTACACTCAAGGTCTCTTTGCAGAGAACACACACACACACACACACACTCATACACACACACACACACACACACACACACACGAATGCACACAGAAGTACACTCATATACTCAAGCACACATACACACTCATACACACACACACACACGCACACACACGTACACACTCATATACTCAAGCACACATACACACTCATACACACACACACACACACGCACACACACGTACACACTCATATACTCAAACACACATACACACTCATACACACACACTGACTTTCAGAATGGGACTTAGATTAGTTTCCACTTCATTTTCTGCCCACCCTGTGTTTATAGCCAGAGATGCTTTTAGCTCAGTTAAAGATGAGCCCTGAGCTTTTGTGTTGAGCCAAATGGCTCAGATCTCAGTTGAAGGGAGCCACGGCTGGCATGCTTACCCAGAGGACTTTGCAGGCTGGACTTAGACTAGCCTACAAGTGTTTTTCTCCAGCTGATTCTCTTTGAGGGGAGTGAAGGAACCCTCCAGCTGCCTATGCAGGGCGGGGCAGGCTCTCTGGCTGCTGGACCCCTTCCTGGTACTGAGTGCTCAACACTCCAGTACCTGTCCTTCACCCTGCTGTGTAGCAGCGGTAGAGGAGAATATTTGGGTTTTGTGGTGGAAAAAACCTGGCATCCTAGATTTACTCCCGAACCAACCAACCATCTGCCCAGTGTGTTTTCCAGTCTCCTGACACATTGTTTTCAAGAGGAAGAGTGACACTGGGAAAGCTTGAGACACGGGATGCTCCTGTCCTTATCAGAGCGGTGACTTGAAGTGAAGGGGAGGCACGTGGTCTGGAGCGAGGCCCAGATTTGAGGAGGGTTCTGCCACTCCACCCACTGGGTCCTTTGGTCTGTGTCTATGTAAAAGCAATGTACACATGGTTTACCTGAAGCTCACTGAGCATTGCATGTCAACAGGAGGCATCACAAGCCGCAGAGTGAGGGCACCCACAACTTGTTGTTGAAGGAGAACCTGAAGGGTCAGCATTCGACCAAGACAAGTTATTCTGAAGCCATGGGCTTTGTAGGAAATGTCATCTTGAGGTTACAGCAAACCCCTCAGTCACCTACCCATTCCCACACCAGGCCACTTTCCTTACTCTTAGATTTACATTGCAAGGACTGGGGGCGGGGGGGGGCACTGAGATGCAGCTTTGGAAGCTGACCTCTCCTTTGCAATTAATTTCATCCCACTGATCGCTGAAGGGGGTGGGGGAGGGGAGGGGAGGGAGGAAGCCAGCACCTGCTGCAGTGACAGGAGCGAGGGGGGCCCTCCCCCCCCCCCCAGCTCAGCATCCTGGCTTGGCCTCAGGGTCTGACAAATGTCTTTTCTCATAGGAAAAAGAGGGGTGGGGAGCGAGCATGGTGTCACGCTGAGCCCCAGAAGGAAGACAAGCCCCGAAGTTTTATCAGATGGTCAGCCCTTCTCTTTCCCACTCCTTTGTAAATACTTCTGAACAAAGAAAAAGAGGAGCACCCCCACAAAGTGTAAGCAGCCATTCTGACATCCTTAGGACCTAAGGGACTCTTGGGGTGTGGGACCTGCAGGCTACCCACAAGGTTGGTTCCTTTTGACTTGACTGCTCTGCTGCTCCCCCCTTGACTGCAGGAACCCCTCCTCTCATCTAACCATTCCCAGACAAAAAAAGCTTTCCTCCTGTAAGGTTATGTGTGTGTCAATGCTGTGGTTGGTATCAAGGAATGGGAGAGAGATGGGTGAATCGCACACTTTGCTTAACTAATGGATACGATTTGCTTCCTTCATGACTGGATGAACCGGAAGGCTCGAGTCCTAGTTAATGCGCACTTCATGTGAAAACATTGAGCCTAAATGTGTGTGAAAGGGAAGCTACCATCCCAGAGAAGCAGGTATGAGCTTCCTATGCTGCCAGAGCTGTCACTGGTGACATGTCGTATCAGAGGTTAACAAGCTTGGGGTAACCAAATGTGACCTGGGGTCTCTGTGGTGGTGAAAGAAGGCTGGGTTTTGCACAGCGAAGTTCGTTTGAGCCCTTGCTTTCCATATGTTTGCTTCGATACCTCAGGTAAACATTTTGATACTCTTCACCTTGGTTTTCTTGTCTGCAAAACAAGGTTTCCTTTGAGGAATAGTATCATACTCTCTAAAACATGCCCGGCACACCACTGGCCACAGAAGAGACTTGGTGCCGTGAATTCTTCATGGTCAGGGCTTGAAACTGGCTTAGGAAACCTTGCTTTTAAATTTGTGTGTGCGTATTTGTTTTTGTTTTTATTTTTCTTCGAGACAGGGTTTCTCTGTGTAGCCTTGGCTGTCCTGGAACTCACTCTGTAGACCAGGCTGGCCTCAAACTCAGAAATCCACCTGCCTTTGCCTCCCAAGTGCTGGGATTAAAGGCGTGTGCCATCACCGCCCGGCTTTAAATGTGTTTTTAAAGTCATACTTTTTTTTCTTATCGTGCTTTGTGATATTTTCTTTGTGCTGTTGAGAAATACAAGGCAGGAACAACCAAAGGAACCGAGTTTATCTCACAGTTTGAAAGGACATGGTGCAGTCTGTCATAGTAGGGAAGGTGTGGCAGTGGGAATCGGGCTAGCCTGAGCTGACAGCACTCATGTCTCTGCAGAACAGAGAGCAGAAAGCCTCAGGCTGAACACCAGCCTGGCCTATAACCCATAAGCCTCACCTCTGTGGCTCTATGTCTGTCAGTGAGGAGCCCCATCCACCAAGTTCCATAGTCCCCCAAAACAGCACCAGCCGCTGCAGGTCACTTCACATGCAAACCATAACTGTGTAACAGAACACATATGCGTGTTTTGACACCAAGTGAACCCTCAAGATTGTATAACTTAGCCAGGCATGGTGACGCATGCCTTTAATCCCAGCACTTGGGTGACAGAGGCAGACAGATCTCTGTGAGTTCCAAGCCACCCTGGTCCACATACTGAGTCCCAGGACAGCCAGAGTTACATAGTGAGACCCTGTCTCAAGCAAACAGACAACAAATGGTACTTTTAGCCTGAGACCCAGGCCACTTGCTTCCTAGGGGTGCTATAGAGGTGACAGCACACCGGGCTCTCTCTGTGGCTATCTCTGTGGCTCTGTGTCTGTCTGTCTGCCTGTCTTTCTCTCTGTGTGTCTCTCTTTCTGTGTCTATGTCTCTCTCTCTGTGTCTCGGTGTCTCTGCCGCTGCTCTCTCTCTCCATCTCTCTCTTTCTCTGTCTGCCTCTGCCTCAGTCTTTGCCTCTGTCTCTGTCGCTGTCTGTCTCTGTCTCTCTGTCTCTCTCTGTTTCTCTCTGTCTCTGTCTCTCTCTGTCGCTGTCTGTCTCTGTCTCTCTGTCTCTCTCTGTTTCTCTCTGTCTCTCTCTGTCGCTGTCTGTCTCTGTCTCTCTGTCTCTCTCTCTCTGTTGCTGTCTCTGTCTCTCTGTCTCTATCTCTCTCTGTTTCTCTCTGTCTCTCTCTCTCTGTTGCTGTCTGTCTCTGTCTCTCTGTCTCTTTCTCTCTGTTGCTGTCTGTCTCTGTCTCTCTGTCTCTGTCTCTCTCTGTTTCTCTCTCTCTCTCTGTTGCTGTCTGTCTCTGTCTCTCTGTCTCTCTCTGTTTCTCTCTCTGTCTCTCTCTCTCTCTCTCTGATACTTCTGGAGGCTGAAAGTCTAGAATCAAGGTATCAGCAATAGTGAGCTTCCTCCAAAAGTTTTATGGGAGAGTCCCTCCTTCTCACTACTGCTGGCCACTCCTGGAATTCTCTGGCAAGTGGTAGGTAGCATGACTCCACCATCTGCCTCAGTTTCCACATGGCCTTGACCCCCGTGTCTGTATACTCAAACCGCTTCTTCCTGCTTTTCATTAATCATTAGAGCTAAGTCTCACCCTAGATCCAGGATGCTCTCAGCCTCAGATCCTTTCTTAAGTCCTCAAAGATCTCATTGCCAAATAAGGTCACATCTACAGTGCTGGGGTAAAGGATACAGCTGTCACCTACCTAATGAGATCGTCATAGAACAAAACCATGACAGCCACCGTGTACGTGTGGGTCTTCCCACAGTCTTCCTTTTTGCTCTGTCTCACACTCTTCCTCCCTTTCCTTTATTCTCTCTCTTGCTCTGCTCCTTGCTTCCCTCTCCATCTCCCCACCCTACTGTCTAGTCAGGGTCTCGCTATGCAGCCCAGGTCCTCTCGAACCTGCATTCCTCCTGCATTTGCCTCTCCAAGTTCTGGGATTGCAAACATGCTCCATATGCTCAAAATGTCCATATGCTCAAAATGACATTCCCTTTTTTGTTTGTTTGTTTGTTTGTTTGTTTGTTTTGAGACAGGATTTCTCTGTATAGCCCTGGAACTCACTCTGTAGACCAAAAACTCAGAAATCCGCCTATCTCTGCCTCCCAAGTGCTGGGATTAAAGTCATGCGCCACCACCGCCCGGCTCAAAATGAGCATCCATGTTGATGTTCATCATTCCAGGTAACTTATGCATGATGTCCCAATTGTGTGCTGGTACTACAGTGTATTTATAGTCCCAAAAATGAAAATTCTAGTTATGTCCACTTTGAGGACATTCTTTTCTTCTTTGGTTTATTTTATTTCATGTGTATGCATGTTTTGTCTGTGTGTGTGTGTGCATATGCACAGCATGCACACACCTATGCATGTACGTCAGGAGAATGTTCCCTGAAACTTGGTTTCCAAATGGTTGTGAGCCACCACGTGGCTACAGGGATTCTAACCTGGGTCTTCTGCAAGAGCAACAGGAACTCTTATCCACTGAGCCATCTCTCCAGCCCCACTTTGAGAATATTATAAACAGTGGTTCTTATACCTATTTCCTGGTGCACAAAACTGTATTCTCTAAAATAAATGACTAGAACGTAGTCACTGGATGTTCAGTTAGGTGGGACCAATGTAATAAATGAACATCAGTTTACAAGATAATGCCAGGTTATTTTCCAATTTTACCAGTTGGCATTCCCATAAGATGAGTATATGCTGTTGTCTATTCACACAATGATTTAGTCCAGGAAATGTCAGCATTTCAGGATTGAGCTTCCCTATGGTGTTAGCACTCATCTACCTCTATGATTTTTTTTCTCTATGGTAGATTCTTTTCAGTGGGTCTCTGCCCCTTGGAGAGAAAGTCCTGGAGCCTTCGGTCTCACCTGCTTCATGCTGTATAGTCTACCTGCTCTACAAATCCATCTTAATGGGTCATTAGAGGTGCCTAGAAACTGTAATTATGGTATAGCATTTCATGGGCTTACAATTGAAGGCTGTGTTTTCTAGACGCCCAAATGAAGCCCATTGTGGCATGATGCATCGGGAAGTTTCCCCCCTGTATCTCAACACCAAGGATAGCAAGTTGCTTACACTGAGCAGAGAGGACCACTAACCCTAAGAGGAAGGGCACAGACATTCCCAGTTATGGGTTGAAATAATAGATATCAAGCTGACAGAATGGAAGGCGTGCCAGTGCCCCACCAGAGCCACTGTATAAGGTGTGCTCATAGGCCTTTATCTGCAGAGGGAGGGGGGGATGAGGCATTCTCTGTCACAGTCAGAACACTGAGTCATCATCATCGCAGGTGAGGGGACATGAGCACAGTCACGAATCCCAATAAACTCCCTCGATTGACTGGGAGGCTGAGGCCAGACAGGAGGCCGGAAAGACTGGCTGCTGCTCTTGATGCGGCCCTACTGTAGACGCCCGACAGCCATCTAAGGTGCCTTTCTTGAAAGCAGAGCCTAGATTCTGAGGAAATTTTTTATGTCAATCCAAGTACATAGATCTATTTTTAAAAAAAAACCTACATGAACAAAAATTTACTGATAACAAATGATAAATTTATTTCAAAACTGTTGTTGGGTATAGATGTCATCTTATCACTTATTAAAAGCATGGGGCAAATTTGCATATTCATGAGATAGATGTGTGCTTATTTTTACATAAATCTTCTTAAATCAGCTGAATACTTGATGCTTCAGGCTGTACCGCTGCAATGTTTGCTGTATTTTTTATTTGATCATTGTCAATACTGAAGGACACTACTTCACCAAGCCAGATTTTCTTTAGTAAGTTTTAGGGAACCCATGTGGTAACTCAAACATCAATTTCTAAATCAAACATTTTAACGCAATACTATGCCTAAATAAGCTAATTTAGTATTTAAATGACAAGGAACAATGTTAGAAAAATGTTAGGTCTTCATTACCCACAATTAAGCCACTGTTTAATAAGCTATTATTATTATTGTTACTCAGATGATTTGAAATGAGGTCTTGAGTAGCCCAAATTCACTATATAGCCAAGGCTGGCCTTGAACTCCTGATCTTCCTAGCTCTGCCTCCCAAGTGCTGGGACTATAGGCAGATCCACCATGCCTGGCTTACAGTTATATTTCTGTAAGAGCAGGAATATTTGTATGCACAGAAAACCTCTACAACTCAAAACGAAAAAGCCCCCAATCCAAGCAGAGGGATGTTAGGCATGGTTGGTTGCATTGCATCGGTTAACAGCATGCACAAAGTGCAACGCACTCAGACACAGACACACAAACAAGACCCGTATTACAAAGGATAAGAGAAGCAGTCTGAGCAAGTTCCCAGAGCACTTGTAACACGCACATTCCATTGTCAGAGCTACAACACTGAACACCCATGATGCAAGTTTCATAGAAAGGTAAATTTAAATGTGCTCAGTGATTTCTCTCCATGCTTAATAAAATGAAAATACACATACATGTATGTGTACCTTCTTTATAACAGCACCAATCCAGAAATAACCCACATACATATGAACATTCAACAAAACTAAACCAAGAATGTGTGTATTTTGTTGGCTATAAATTGTGCTTCCATGGTTATTTTGATGAAAGGGGAGTATGATTGGTTTGGGGCGCTAGAAATAAAAGTCAGTTTTATTTTGTTCTTTTTTGTCTTCACTGTAATCTAAATTTACTACAAGAATCTCTCTGCCTCTGTTTCTGTCTCTCTCTCTGTCTCTCTTTCTGTCTTTCTGCCTCTCTCTGTCTCTGTCTCCTTCCTTCATTTATCTACTTTTGATAGTAAAAATATTCTCCTTATCTTGGAATGATGGAGAGACCCCCCTCCCAGACTCTCTTTCCTTGGGGAGGTCTAGGGGCGCGTCTGTTCGCTTTGACGAATCTCTCTGTCCCAGATGCCCATCTGTTGGTGCACTGCTCAGGCATTTGCATCCTTCTTACAACCTGCATCAATCAGTACTTCGGAGGTTTCTAGCAATAGAAGGACTGGGCCCAGGACAGTTAAAACTTCTTTGGACTTCTGAGCCTCTGTCACTGTCCGCCCCTGTAGAAAGTAGAAGTGTTTTCTTACTGGTTGTACATCTTCCGTAGCTCAGTGCTTGGCCCTTGTTTTTGTGTGGCACTGGCTGCTATTGTAACTGTTATCCTTACACCAGATCATAATAATATTGAGATACTACCCCTGGTGGGAGAGTAAGGAAGACCCTAACTGGTAAATGGGCCAACATGTCCTCGAAAGATGTTCGCTTAGTAATCAGGAGAATGCAAAATAAAACTAGCTTTGCTAGTGAGGACGTAGTACTCAACTTTAAAAACAACCCAACATTAATTCTCTTACACATTAACGATTTTTAGGAAAACCAAAATCATTTCTCCCAGAGGCAGACGTCCCAAAATGAGTTTGAATTTTGCTGGTTCTGCTCTTCATTCAGATATCAGGTGGCAGCCAGGGCCCGGCCTAGAGGAGGCTGGCTTTCTCTCCTCAGTGTATAGAAGCCTGGCTGACACGGATCTGGAGGTGGTCAGATCTCCAAGAACAATCGACTGTCTAAGCAGAGCCCCTTCCCTGAGCCTAGCTACCTTACATCTGTAAATGCCAGCGCCCCACTGAGCACGTCCCAGTGAATAGAAGTGTTTTGATGTTTTGTTTTTGATTGGAGATTGAAGTCCAGTGTCTTGGGACCCAGTGACTTCAGCTGACCTTCCTGCTACACGGACAGGGCTAAATTTCAACCCCTGGAGGCTTCTGCACACAAAACCTCATGCCTCGCAAGGGCAGGTGCGAGCTAACCTGGTGGAAATCTGAAATCTCCGGCTGCTTCTGTCAGAGGAATTAGGTTTCACAAGCCCCTTTTTATGTAGTAAAAGGCATATCATTAGGGGAATCTGGACAGGGAAACTTATTAAAAGTGCTGCCTAGAGCAGGGGACTATGATTCCAAAGGACAGCCATGGCTTAATAGGATAGTCTTTATACTTAATAAACGTGGTCACAGGCGAATGTCCAGCCAGAAAGCCCTGCTTCCAGACGCAGACAGCAAACACCTTGGGTGTTGTTGCCAACTATGGATAATGTCATTTGTTTTCCCTTTTATAATTTGCATTCCAGTTCAAGATCAGGAGAAAACCTTCAAGCGTGTGGTCTAAGACCCGACACTTTACCCTGGCACCTTTCATGCAGTACCGTTGATCTCTCTGACTTTCCTTGTCTTGGTGGTTTGCGTATAGTTTTTACACGATTCTAGTCAATGTGGGTGAGGCCTTGCATCTTTCTCCCTGGGTCTGATCCCAGCTCTAGGGACTTCTGTCATTTTAATGACTGCTTTTCCTGGGTCCTGCTTCTTCATCCCTGATGTTGCTGTCTCTTCTGCTGAGCTGCTCCCTGGGGGTTGTGCATTAGAATTGTCTGTACACATGGATTGTTTATACCTTTGTTGTGAGGAGATTGGTGTAGCTCAGTGACAGAACACTTGCCCAGCATGTACAAGGCCCTGGGTTCAAGCCCCAGTCTTGCAAAAACAAACAAACAAAAAAGAGTTAACAATCCTGAAAATGAGCCAGGCATTAGTGGTGCCAGCCTTTAATCCCAGCACTTGAGAGGCAAAGAGGTAGGTGCATCTCTGTAAATTTAAGGCCAGCCTGGCCTACAGAACAAGTGTCAGGACAGCCAGGGCTACACAGAGGAATCCTATCTCAGAAAAAAAAAATCCTGAAAATGGCACAGAAATGGCATCTAGAAACCCCAGTCACTGAAGCTGGAGAGATGGCTCAGCAGTTAAGGGCACTGACTGCTCTTCCAGAGGACCTGAGTTCAATTCCCAGCACCAACATGGCAGCTCAGAGCTGTCTGTGATTACAGTCTCATGTGTGGACAAAATACCAATATACATAAAATAAATTTTAAAAAATAAAATAAAAAGGAACCCCAGTCACACAGACACATTTCTTAAGGGAGTTGACTCCCAATTTCCAAGGGACATGCATGCACTTTACCAGGAGGAAAGGCCCGAAGAAGATGCAGATGATGCAACATGAATGCTCAAGAAGCCTAAGGTGGCTAAGCCCAAGCTGCCGATGGACCCCGACACAGACACAGCAGTTGAGGCAGTCATTGAATTGGCATCTTTATAGTGATCCCCAAGGCCTGTTGTCTATAGTGGGACACAAAGCTAATCAGATGATAACCTGCATACAGGTTATCAGGGGACAGGCCCTGAGCTTAGGGACTCTGACTTCATACCCATAATCTACCTGTCCCTTGCTCTGACAAGCAACACCATCTCTATCTTCTAAAGATGTTGGATATACAGGTAGTTTTGAAAAGATAATTCAGACCAGAGAGCGTCAATGTTTGCCCAAGATGCATACAAATGCTTGAGACTTGTACCAGATTGTCTCACACAGAGCAATAATCAAGTAAGCCCTACATTTGTCAAATGAAGGAATACCAGGTGCTGCAGGGAGCATTTTACGGTTGGATGAGCCATGGTTTTCTGTCATTAGATGTTCACGTCTTCTTGCTGGGGAAGGAATTGGCAAGAAAACACAAGTAATAAGTGCTTGTGCCCTTATGCCTGGATTTAAACCCTGCCACAATCACTTAGCTTTGCAACCCTGGCTTTAGCTTCCTCATTCCTAACATAGAATGGGGGCTCTTGCAATGGCATAAGCCAGCACGGTTTAAAATGCTTGGCTCAGTGCCTAATCCTGGCTAAGTATCCAAGGAGGTGCTAGCTAGTAAGTTGCAGTAGATGGAATCGCCACTTGTGCAACTGAAATATCAGCCATTTAATACTGTTCCCTCTTGGTGTTGCGTTCACTATTCTCTTGCTTGGTTACTCCTGGTGAGATCAGAGTGGCTGTGCTGCAGAGGTGTGTGCTTTGGGTTAGGGGAGGCCAGCCCGAAGGGGTGAGAAAGTATCTGAGAGAATGAAATGGACTTAGAGGCAGATGCAGCTCTGAGTCCCACCTCTCCTCTCATTAAAACCCCATGACCCTGGGTGATCCACTTAACCTCTACGCCCCTTGCCTCATCTGTGCCAAAGATACAATAATCCCTTCTACCTCACTGGGCACGGTGAGGCTGATGTCACATGATGGATGTGAAACGGCTTTGCAAACAGGAAGGCACGTATACAAGTACTTACGCCCTGCCTGAAGAATCCCTGGAGGCAGCGAGGCATGAGGCTGGGCCTGAGCCAGCCTATCACTGGGTGTAATGTAATGGTCCGCTTCTGTCCTCGATAGCCAGTTTTACGTTTAAAGTGCAGCATTGGCCTCTACACTCAAATTGCTGCAGGAGAATCAAGTTTCACCAGTCAGGTTTCTGAGCTGTCCAACCTTCAGGCACTGAGGGACCATCTGGAGACCAAGGAAAGGCCATCTCGTTACAAAGCGTTCACAGTAGAGTCAGCCAGTCGCTAACATTTGTCAAGCTCTTTCAATGAGCCACACCTAGCTGTAGCTCTTTTAACGAATAACTTGTAATCGAAACCTTGACGAACTCACTAACACAGGTGGGCACCATCCTTATCTTCAATCTTAGAAGAGGAGATTGTAGGCTGAGATTTTTTTTTTAAAAAACCTACTTTAATAAGGATTCTTAAACACTTCAACCTCCCTTCTAGCCCGCCACCCACCAGTGGTAATAGAAAAGAAAGGTTAATAGGAAACAGGGGTTTGTGGATCTGTTTAGAAATAGTTCTTTGGGGTGATTCCAATCTTCGTTGTCCACTAACACCCCTCCCCCCAACTCTTCCCAACCTCCCCACACGCGTGCGCATACACACACACACACACACACACACACACACAAATCAGCAGCAGCAGCTCGATCCAGAACAAGCACGAGACTCCATCAATCGGCACGAGTCAGGGAAGATCAGGAAAGAAAGCAAGGCAAACCAATGCGAGAGCTCCATCCACTGTCTGTGGGTTTTACTTATACACTTTCCAAACATCACTTATCCTCTGAAGCATCCGCTCCAGCAAAACATCACATGCTCTTTCACCAGACAGCTTCCAGAAAACGCCATGTTCATGTTCTTCTTGCATGTATCAATTGCCTTTTACTAAAAACAAACTATCCATTCTGTTGTTGGATGCCTGAGCTCACTTAAGAGCGCGAACAAAGAGCCTGAGTAAAACTAATAGAAACATTGCAGGGGCTAGAGAGATGGTTGGATGGTTAAGAGCACTCTCTGTTCTGGCAGAGGGTGGGAGGAGTTGAGTTCCTAGCGTTCTCTGTTCTCACAGAGGACTGGAGTTCAGCTACCAGAGCCCACATGGTGGCTCACAGCTGTTTATAACTTCAGTTCCAGGGGAATTGACTCTGTCTTCTGGGCTCTGTGAGCACTCCATGCACACGGTGCACAGACAGTCATGTGGGCACTCATTCTCATAAAAATTGATATTTTTAGTTGCCTTGTTTCTTCTTGCCTACTCTAAATATTTCCTCTCTTTTTAACTCCCTTCCTCCTTCTTCCCCTCCCTCCCTCCCTCCCTCCCTCTCCCTCTCTCTCTCTCTCTCTCTCTCTCTCTCTCTCTCTCTCTCTCTCTCTCTCTCTCTCTCTCTCTGTTCCAGTGCTTCATCCAAGGCTAAATAAAAAGTCAAGATCCTAGTGTCTACTTAGAAAGGCATCCCTCCATTCTAATTTAGCTACCCTGTAACAATGACTCCCTGGTTTGCTTAACAAAAATCATGAATTTGCAAATTATGTAGATTTTTCTCTTTTTCGTGGCAGGTCTTGTTTGTTTTTGTTTTGTTTTTAGCTTTTGTTTACAATTTTACAAATTTTCTCTTGGGGACCCGTGAGAACAGGCCAGTTATGTGGTAATGTTCTCCTGCAAAGGATCCTGAGAAGGTAGTCCTGTCACGTGCTCATGAAAAAGAGAAAAAAAATTGTCATAAATGAATAACTGAAGTGAAATCTAAAGGAATTCTGGGCACAGAGCCATTAAAAATCACTGTCAAGGAGTGGGGCTGACTGACCACATCCTTACTACTGAGAGAAAGGTATAGACTCGTTAAGGCCCTGTCGGTTTGTAGGATTATGAGGCCATTGTTGTTGTTCAAGTCTAATGATACAGGGTGTGTGTGGCAGGGAGTGTAGTCTAAGACATCTAATCTAGTCTAGGAAAAGCTAGTTGGCTGTTTTTGTTTTGTTTGGTTTGGTTTGGTTACTTTAGTGTTTTTTGTTTTTTTGTTTTTTGGTGTGGAGTATATTGTAGTAGATTCCTACTGAGGAGAAACTTCTACAGAGATTTCAGATGTGGCCAATCTTGTTTATAGGGTCATCCCAGAAGCAACTCAGAGTAAAGATTTAAGCAAGTAGTTCTCATGTGGACATGCAAGCTGCAGCGGTGGCCACTTTCTCAATGGCACCTTCCTCATTCAGGGAACACTCTGGAGAAGGAGATCCTCTGCAAGGAAGAGGGCAGAGTCCTGACTGGACGCACCATTCAGATGTTCTCACATCCAAGGGGGTTCCATGACCAAGCCGGAGGGCCACTTTTCTCTAGCATAAAACATACTTATAAGTGACAGTGAAAATAGCATTATACTATCATGGACAGTGTAAAGTATAACAGGAAAAGGTGTAGAAGGCTCAGTGCTTCCCCATGACACCTCTGATTGCATAGACAACCATCGC
This sequence comes from Mastomys coucha, assembly GCF_008632895.1. Taxonomy (NCBI): domain Eukaryota; kingdom Metazoa; phylum Chordata; class Mammalia; order Rodentia; family Muridae; genus Mastomys; species Mastomys coucha. The sequence continues at coordinate 60,863,047 of NW_022196913.1, forward strand.
AATGTTTAGACTTCTGTGTGGCTGGTCTTGCTATGTGAGTCTCTGTATTTGCAAGTTCTTTATCATGAAAAATACTGAATGGTAGGGTGGCGCGGCAGATGAAGAGGCTTGCTGGCAAGCCTGACAGCCCGAGTTTAATCTCTGTGCTCCAGAAGGTGGAAGGAGAGAGCTGAACCCCACAGCTGACTTGTACTCACTCACACGTGTCATACCCCTGCCCCCATAAATTGGATGCAATAGAAATACTGGTGCTGGAGAGATGGCTCAGTGGTGAAGAGCACTGACTACTCTTCCAGAGGTCCTGAGTTCAATTCCCAGCAATCACATGGTGGCTCACAATCATCTGCAATGGGATCCAGTGCCCTCTTCTGGTCTGTCTGAAGACAGCTACAATCTACTCATATACATTAAAGTTTCAATGTTTCAAATGTTTCAAGTTCCTCCCTCTTGATACCTTACTATGCACCATCTTAGCTACCTTCTTACATTCTCTTTGTAGTGAGAAAATATCTTGCAAAAGAAAGTTAAGGACTTATCCTGGCTTATAGTGCCAGAGAAACAGAGTCCATTATGTAGGGAAGACATGCCGTTAGGAGTAAATAATTGACTGGTCCTATTGCATCCATACACTCAGGAAGCAGTTGATGAACACCCAAGCTCAGTTTACTTTCTCTTTTTATACAGTTCTTGATCCCAGCCTAAGGAATGTTGCCACCCACAATGGGCAGGTCTCCCCAAGCTCAATTTACCTAATCAAGATAATGCCTCACAGACTTTTTCAGAGCCCACACAATCCTTCACAGGATTATGCCTGGGGGCTTGTCTTCTGGGTGATTCTAGATTCTGTCAAGTTTCAACAATCACAGCAACCTTTATGAGATAAACTGAAACCAGGTCCAAAACACACACACACACACACAAACAAGTTTTATGAGAAGGAAAGGAATTCGCCAAAGAGAAAACTACAGTAACATAGAGGGAACTAACACATCTAAACATTAATAGCATCTACCAAGCTCATAGACTGGGTGTCTTTAGATATTCTGATTGTATGGGGAGGTTAGTCTCATAGATCTAAGTAGCATGGTATTAGGGCCAACAGTACAGTTAGTTAGAATGTGTGAGTATCAAATTTGAGTTGATAAATGAACCATGTGTACTGTCTCTTGTTTTTTGATTATGTCTTAATGACTTGAGACCACCTTGGCAAATTTTTGATACATAGTGAACCTCATTTTCAAGGCTTAAAAAAAATACATTTCTCCTTCTTTTTTTTTTTTTTTTTTTTTTTTTTTTTTTTTTTTTTGAGTCAAGGAAGGAAGGCCTCATATAGCAGGAGCCAGCCTCGAACTCCCAATCCTCTTGCCTCTACCTTCCCGATCCTGGGACTAGAGCATTGTGTGAGTACAACACTATGCACCATGTTGATAAAGACACATTTTTCAACAACACAGGGGTGTCATCTGAGTGACCCCAGGGGTTGAGCGGTAGCGACTTCAAATTCTTGTTAGAGAAGATAAGATAGGCTGGGCCAACTGCCTCTCCTGTGTCCTAGCACCTACCCAGGTCACATGAGCCCAGCAATCAGCAAGCAGGTTCAGTGCCTGAGCAGAGTGTTTATGTCAAACCATCTCCAGGAGGTGACAGCTTCTAAGCCAAGATGCATCCTGACCATAGGACTGGCTTGTGGTCATGGAAGGTGATTGGTCTTCTAGGCTAACCTTCTTACCATCAGACAGCATCTTTGCCATTAAAGTTGGAGCCTTTGTTCCTTGGTTGACTGAGGTCAAAGCAACTCGAGAAATAATTTATGAAGGACACCTGAGTCTCAGTGAGGGGTGGAGGTCGCTTTCCCTCCGGCTTCGTAGCCTGACTTTCCTCTGCTGCTCCTGCTAAGTGGCGCCCCCGGGTCTTTGCTAGGGAACCCTCAAGCCCTCTGTGGATGATTTCTCTTTTCCCTCAGCTGGAGGAATGAAGGAGCTCTTTTGCTTATTCAGCCCAAAGTTCTGCACGGCAGCTGTGGCCCTGTCTCTAGCTATGGCCGACCTTACCCCTGGGCATAATAACAGAAACTGCATTATGAGCTGCTTGGGTTGTTGAGAGTGGATCGTGGAAGACAGAGGCACCCTTTCCTCACACTCAAGCATCCTCCAAAACTCCCTTTCCTGGGTTCAGGCTGCTCTAGGCCCCTTTGTGGTGAGGAGAAGGGGGATGGGACACAGCTAAGGGTATTAAAAACCTTGCCCCCTTGAGAACAGCTGGATGCTGACCTGTGACCCACAGAAGTTACTATTGCTCATCCTACCGTATGAAAAACGGTGGTTGTGGGAGTGGAAAGCTATAGGCTCATCATGGACAAGGCGTTCCTGCCGTCTGCATCAGCACCAGCATCAGCACCAGCATCAGCACCAGCACCAGCATCAGCATCAGCACCAGCATCAGCATCAGCACCAGCATCA
>NW_022196913.1:60865515-60867531 GCF_008632895.1 Mastomys coucha
ATCAGCACCAGCATCAGCATCAGCACCAGCATCAGCATCAGCACCAGCACCAGCATCAGCACCAGCATCAGCATCAGCCGTTCCCATTGTCTCCGAGAGCTGCTGTTTGATCAAGCACCCTGTTTGATGATGTCTGAGATCTGATCTGCCACCTGCTTTTCTCTAGCCGAGATTCTTGTCATTTATTCTTCTGCCTTTACTGGCTTTATATGTACTTTATAAACTCACTCATTAGAAACTAAAAGAGTGGTAGGCCATTCTCCGTGTGGGTCTCAAAGGCTTAGTGTGTGGCTCGCAATGGCTTGTGGGTAACCAGCCGCACCGCTTGCGATGGCTCACTATTGGCTACATTTGGTCTTTATCCCTTTAAGAACACAGGAATGCTGGGATTCAGATCACAGCTATACAACTCTCAGCTCGGTGGCCTTGGCAAGTTGTTAGCTTGCCTTCCCTTCCTTCCTCTGTGGGTAGAGATAATGATATCCATAATGATAGTTTTAGTCATTCTTTCTCTTTTCTTTCATCATTTTCTTTTTCTTTTGAAACAGGGTCTCTCTATAGAGCCCTGGCTGTCCTGGAACTCCCTATGTAGACCAGGCTGGTTTTGAACTCACAGAGATTCACCTGCCTCTGCCCCCCCATTGCTGGGGTTAAAGGTGTGTGCTACCATACCTGGCTCATATTGATACTTCAGCCTCATCAGTTGTCACAAGAATGACCTAAATAAGCTGACATGTGTAATGTACTTGGAGCAGGGTGCAGAACCCAGAGTGACTCTGCCTAAACATTACCTACCATGGCAGTGGTGACCATGTTGTGGCTGTGGCTGGTGTTACCTTAGGCATTGTCCATGACCTCACAAGGCCCCCTTCTCACCGGAACTGTGATGTCTTTATCTCTGACAATGCTTGTCTTCTTTCTGGCATAATCTGGCCTTTATGGGCAACTGCAGCCCAGGTTTGGGTCTTGTCTTTAGGAGCCGCAATGGGCTGTTTCTGGTCAAGTTAAGCTTTCTTCAGCATTTGGAATTGTTTGGGGGTGTGAGGTTCATGTCCTCCCTAGTTCCTGATTCAAATCTGCCAGTCCATCTTTGGCCTCTCTTCAAGTACTCCAACAAATCCTGGAGTTTCTGCCTTCAAAATATATCTGGTTTGGAGCTGTCTTCACCATGTCCACCGCCTGTTTCCCAGGAACAACTCCCAAGTGCTCACTCAGTTTAGTCTCAGATTTTGCCCTGGCCCCTCAGCTCTGCTTCCTGCCCCACATTCCTGCTTTTACATCTCCCCTCTGACCTCAACCTTCTGAATCCTCAGAGCCCTAGATGGGAGCCCTCAGGCCCCTAAAGCAGTTTCCAAGACTTGGCAAGACCTGGATCTTCCTGGCCCCCTCTTTTTCTTCACCCATCTCGTGTCCCCTGCTTCAGTCATGCCAACCTCCTTGCTGTTCCCTGAATCATGCTGTTGGGCAGGGGGAGTTTCTCTGCCTTCCCCAGGGGATGTCGCCCCTCCTATGTCTACATAGCTGGTTCCTTATGCTGGCTTCATGGTTTTGAAGCAAAGAAGAGACTTATTTTCTTTCTGGAGGTTCGAATCCAATATTGCATGGCCCCTCAGATTTGGGCCTCTGACAAGGGTGATGCCTAAGAACTGAGAACCTCCCTAAAGTGTAGCCCCTAAGTGTACCCCACACTCTGAGTCCACCACTCACAGTGAAGCCATGACACCCACTCTCCATTCCTATCTGTCCCTACTAGAATGTGTGGGCTCCTTTTGAGCAAAGACTTTGCCTTGCTTACTCCTGCTTAGAATATAGCAGGAGCTTGAACAGCAGTCATTAAAGAAACAAGAGAAGAAGTAAGTCCTGCGGTGGTGACGCCTTTAATCTCAGCACTTGGGAGGCAGAAGCAGGCGGATTTCTGAGTTCTAGGCCAGCCTGGTCTACAGAGTAAGTTCCAGGACAGCCAAGGCTACACAGAGAAACCCTGTCCCCTGTCTCGAAAAGAAAAAAAAAAAAAAA
>NW_022196913.1:60867546-60883529 GCF_008632895.1 Mastomys coucha
AAAAAAAAAAAAAAAACAGAGAGAGAGAGAGAGAGAGAGAGAGAGAGAGAGAGAGAAGTAAAAGTCTCCATTTTACTCCTTTATCCTAATCTTCTTCCCCTCATGTGTCCCCCAGTTCCCAAATGGCTGGGGAGTAGTGTATAAAAATGTCATGCCAGGGCAAAGACAAAGAGGGGGGGTGGGAATAAATGAGACATTGAGGCTTTGGGCGTGCTGACTTCGCAGTGGACAATGACTGAGGGTAGCCAAATTTGGCTGTCAGCAAGAATTTGTATTCTCTTAGCTGACTAGAATATTTTAGTGTCTCTCTCCCCTCTCTCCCCCACACCCCCCCCCCCGAGATGTGAGGGGATGAGTGAGGCTCTGTTGTAGGAATAAGTAGACCCCTGAACAGGAGGCATACACGTTAAATCACTTGCTTCTTTTTTTTTCTTGTTTGAGAGCTACCCTATCTGTACTCACAGAAGTGTGTGTGCTTTCCTGGAAGAGTTAGAGAGACTGTCCTGAGTACAGATGGAAGGTAAGGATGTCTGTAAAGAATTTCCTTTATGGAAAGGGGCTCTGGGTCCTACAGCTTGGAGTTCTGAGCAAAGTGAGAGGACGGATGCTGTTCATGAACCCTGGGAAGGATGACTTCCTGTTTTCAGTGCCAGAGGCAGCAAAGTGCCATTGGACTCTGGCCCTTATGCTTTTCCCAAGGATTTGAGAGGGTGATAAACCCAATCTGTTGTTTTCTTCTCCTGTCATAAACACACACATTCACTTCATGGCTGAAGCATCTCCCTACAGGACTATCTTTCTTGTTCCTGAGAAGGTCTGAGTCACTTCCCAGCATCCTCTCCTCCTCGGGAGAGCTCAACGCCCTGATGCAGACTATTATTTCAGTTTGCTGCAGGAAGCTCAAAGCTGGTGGTTAGATCTGAGGGGGAATCATCAGCAGGCCCCAAGCTGGACCATCTTAGAGACAGCTTCTGAGAGGAATGGTTGATACTGCTCTTAAGCTCCGCCACCTCTCAAACTTCTTAAGAGTACTTATTCCCTGCTCCAGGGCAATTAGAGAAGGGATCCGATTTTCCAAAACCTTCTTATCTGACACAGGGCATCTTGCCCGTGGCTGGGCTTAGCATTGCTGGCTGGGGCATATGAATTTGTGGATCCAAGCCACCAGGACAAAATGTCAGAAATCAAAGGGCTTCTGTCAGAGGCATTTTCTCAAAGAGAGTCCTACAAGACCCCCTTCCCACGAAATAACTGCATCCTCATCACAAAGGGCAGCCCAATGTATGTATGGGGGTAAGGGGATGCTGTCCTACTATGAGGCAACTTGTGAGACCAGACAATGGGAAGTGACAGGGTTACAGTCAGGAGCTTCCTGTAATTATCTCCATTCTGAAATTTAAAGGAAAAGTTACTTCTGACCGCTAGTACTGTTAGCTGATTGTCAGGCTACCGACAATCACTGCAGCCAGCAAAGTCCCCCCTGGGATTTCTCCAGCAACAAATGAAAGCCCTGGCTATGGCCCCTGAGGACTGGCTGAGCAAAGCCTTTCTCTGTGGGAGCCCCTCCCCCACACTTGGAGCTGCAGCGAGTAGAAACGCCCCGTATGCAGGCTATGCCACCCTAGCCAGCAGTTTTAAGGCAGCTGTAGACCCCACTCAGGGACAATGCATCCCACTCCTCACAGCCTGGATGACGTAGGCCTTCACAGACAATACTTTAAAGGCGTTGTTTACAAATCAATTTCCTCTTCTAAATAGACTGCTCCAAGAGTAGACCCTTCTGCTTGCCCAGACTAGGCCCACCTGTCCCTGGGGCTTCCTAGCCAGTGGCCACACTGTATTGATCTTTTTAATCCCCTCCCTTTGAAACACAGAGCCAGCTGATGTGGAGTTCCTCAAAAGACTCCCTAGGCCCCTACCTCTACAGGTAGCTGCTGATCGGGGATAATTCCCCACTAGAAAGTCTTAATTGGCTTAGGGGGTGCCTGAAAAGTTCTCCCTTGTGTTTCCAAGGTGAAAAGAATCGATGGCTCACACGTGCCTTAATCTGTCTCCCTCGTACTTGGTGATAGTCAGGTGCGCTTTATTTTTAAGATGTTTTTGAAACAGGATGGAGGGTTTGGAGATGGTGGGATAATGTTTCACTTTACAGGTGGAGCTGCCAAGGGGAAGGGGGGGGGGAAGTCCCAGAGACACCACTATTAGGCAAGGAAGCTGCTGACTTAGGTTTTTTTCTCATTTTTTTTTATTTACACGAAGCATCTGCAGTACAAAAATGTAAACTTTGATAGCTCATAATAATAGAATAAATTCTTTATGTACAAAAATACATTTTCATATGAATGAAGCATCCTGAATAAATTAAAGTACCCTCCAGCCCGGTGCCTGAATAGCTGCAGCAAGCACTCAGGTTCCTCCTGGAGCAAGCCCACAGTGGCGAGGGTCGGGATCCATAATGCATGAAGCCCACTCCTTTCTAAGCCTTGCCATTGTATTGTCAGCCGGCTCAAACCGAATTTTCATGCTCGTTTTTCTTCATTAGAGTTCTACAAATTGTAAAATTGACTTTTCACCTCGTCTTCAGGGGCTCATCGTCCCTTTTCCAAATCACCACTGAAGTGGTGGCTGGGGTCAGTTCTGAGCCAGTCAGTCACAAAGAAGGTTTTATGAACTTCAGAAAGTGCAAAAGAAAAAAAAAAAAAAGAAAACCAAAAAAACCGAAAGGCCGTCTGGGGGCGGGCAGGAGGGGCCGCTGCGGGGAGTGGAGAAACAGGCCGAGGGGCAGCTTCAGCGAGGGTGCAGGAACCTAACAAGTGGTCAGGTATCCACCCCCGCCCCCCCCACACACCCTTTAAAGCTCCCAGCATCCACTTGGGGGTAAGGGTAGACCCCGAGGCTTCAGCCGGTTCCCCATCTATTATTGCTCTTAGACTGGGGGAGGAAGAAAGTATTGACGTTGCCTTAAAAAGGCCTAGTGGTACGGGATGAAACAGGGCGTCGTATGGAGCAGGTCTTTGGGCAGGCCAGGAAAGGAGAAAAGGGGATCGCCGGGGCCATAGGCGAAGTCTTCGGAAGCTGAGGGACTACTGGGGTCAGAGAGTGGTGACGCCACGGTGGCGCAGGGGGAGGCGGCAGCACCGGAGCCCCACGACTCCGTGTCGCTGGCCGGGCTCGGGGGCCCGGGCAGACAGGGGACACACTGCGGAGGCAGGAGGCGCTCCCGGGCACTGGCCCCGGGGAGCCCTTGATCCGCCAGACGCAGGGTCTCAGCCAGGGCCCAGATGTAGTTGTAAGCGAAGCGCAGCGTCTCAATCTTAGTGAGCTTGGTGTCGTCGGGGAACGAGGGCAGCACGCTGCGCAGGGCGTCCAGCGCCGCGTTGAGGTTGTGCATACGGTTGCGCTCGCGATCGTTGGCCTTGACGCGACGGCTCCTGCGCAGGGAGTGCAGCAGCGCCTCGGACCGCACCCGCGCGCGACCTCGCCGTCGCCGCCGCTCCTGCTCTTCGTCCTGGGCACCCGGAACATTCGATGCCCCGGAGAGGGTGGGCGCGCTCCTGCGGGCTGCCGCGGACAGCCCCGGGGTGGAGGCTAGGGGCTGGAGCCTGGCACAGTCCTCCTCGTCGGTGAGGAAGCTGGACAGGTCGCTGTTGCTGTTATTGCTGGCGCCGTCGAGATCAGACAGGCAGGTCTCCAAAGGAGCAGGCATTGTGGCGGTGTGCAGGACCGACAGACGGACCGGAGGTTTAGAGGGCTTGAGTGTGAACCGAGGACACGGCCTTCGAAGCGCACTTACGGTGGTCCGTACGACCCGGGAGTAGCCTGTGCCTGCTGCAGGCGCGAGGGCCCGGGGAAGATCGCAGGGGCTCAGGGAGGGAATGGGCTTGGCCTCCTCGCCTCGCCTCGCCTCGCCTCGCCTGCAGGGGCCACGCGCCGGGCTGGTCTCCCGAGTGATGTCGCCGGCGATCAGATCAGCTCGTGTGAGCACCGAGTGTGGCACACGACCGGCCTCAGGACCCCTTAAGTACGGCGCGCAACAATGGGCGCCCCCTCCCCGGCCACCTCCGCCCCCGAGGCGGCGCGGGTGAATGGCGAGAGGCGGCAGGTCAGCCCCGTGCGGCGCCCGCTATTTGCATAATGTATGCTCGCGGGAGGCCGCCCCCGCCCAGCCCCCCTCCTGGAGCGTGCCCGTAATTACCGCCGGCCAATCGGTGGCCCGGCCTGCTCCGGGAGCCGGATCAAGCGAGGGAGGCCCGGGCGTCTCCGGCCGGGAAACCCGGGCGAAAGCGCGGGGGGGGGAGGACGTGGGGGGGTGGAGGGGCGGGGGCGATTAGCGGCCGTCCGAGGCACACTCCTCCCAGGGGCGCGCCGGAGCCCCTCGCCGGGGTTGGATGAGGAGGCGGAGCCCTGGCAGAAAGCGTGAGCTGCGCGGCGGGTGATGGAGAGCTGGGCCTGAGGCTGGAGTTGGGGTTCGCATCCCTTCTCCTGCTGTTGAAGACCCGTGTGAATTTGAGCGAGTGTTTTCCTCTCTCCAAGCCACCTCATGTGTCTTTATTGAGACGGGGGGGGGGGGGGGGGGGGGGGGGGGGACGGACACAAGTGTAGCTCTGGATGACGATGTTAGACTGTACTCATAGGTCCCCGGGCAGGGCGCTTTTGCGGTGAGTAGCGCCCTCCGATTGACTATCCACATCTAAACAGGACCAGTAAACAGCTACAAGTCTTGGGGAGGGATAGATGTCCCTGCTTCGCCAAGGTTAATGAAGAAGCGAGCAAGAGAAAGATCTAAAGATCCAATGAGTTCCCAGACTGAGCTGGGTCCTGGCCCCACTCTGAGGACGGACTCCTCAAAGACTCACGTGGTAACCGGGGGTTTGCCAACCCCCTCTTCTCCTGAAACCTTGCTCTCCCCATCTCCAAGAAGCCTCTTGTGCCCCACGTTTTGGAATGGTGCCAGCCTCAAGGGCCCACCCCAGTACCAGCTGGCAAAGGGACTTAACTTCTGGCCAGGAGAGAGATGTCCCACAGAGGGCAGCAAGCACACAGTGAAATTCCATCCACACCCCTTCTGCCAATTTGTCTAGAACTAGTCCAGAGAATGTCCTCATTCTGTGGGTCGAGTTATTTTCCTGTTTGCCAGACAGGAATAGAGGCCCAGGCAGCCTCTGAAATGCCCCTAAGAGGAGCTATTTATTAAGGAGAAGCCCTGGATCGTGGGGTCAGGTATTAAAAACAAAAGAAGCACCCTGGAGGACCTCTCCTCCAGGATATCTGAGTGGTGGCCTCAGGCCTGGTGCAGTGCCTTGTCTGCCTCCTCAAAGGGACTCTGTCCAGGACACCTGGGCCTTGGTGGAGAATGCACAGCCTCTTTGCCTATGGCTAGCTTTTGCCCCGTGGCTCCTTCCCTCTGCAGCAGCTAATGTAGACACCATGTATGCAGGAAGCTGGGACACGGTTACAGAGAAGGGCTTGAGAAAGCTTGTAAGAAGTGACAGGAAATGGCTATGCAAGAAAAAGGAATTGTTCTGGCATCCCAGGAGCCCAAGGGCTGCTGGGAGTTGTGGGACAGTAGCTCTGGGGCAGAGCCTGCCTCTTTCTGTCCCCATGACAGCCTCTGGTGGTCCCAGCACACCAGCACCAGCCTGACCTTGTGACAGTACCAGGCCCTGTATTTCTCTCTTTGGGCTTCCATAGAGATTACCATACAGTGGGTGCATTAAATCTATGGAAGATTGTTCTGAGGCTCGGAAGGCCAGAAACCCTAAATCATGCCACGGGGCTTAGTCCTCTCCAGTTTCTTGTGGTCCCTGGATGCTCTGGTCACTAATTCACAACTGAAGCTTCCAGCTCTGCCTCCTGCCTCCCAGCGTCCTACCCCATGGTGACCCTGTGCCTTCTTAAGGAGTACTGCAGAGCTCCTGGCACACCTGGATCCAAGGTGACTCCAGGCTCTCTCCTTTATTACATCTTCCAGAACTGTCGTTCCTGCTAAGCAGGTTACATTCTGAGGCTATGGCGGAATAGTAGGCCATCAGGATTTTGGCTGCCCACCACTTGAAGTTCCAGAGCGTGAGAATTCACTCCCCTGCTCTGACAATTAGGACATGAGATTTAAAGTTCATTCCATCAGACTGAACACTGGCTGGTGGCATTTTAGAGGTCACTTGAATCATGGTGACAAACTGGAAGAGCCATTGGCCACAGGGAAAAGGAGGTGGCCAGGAGGTGGTGGATGTCCAGCCAGCCTGCTCAGCGGAGCTGCTGGGCTCTGTTTGCCAGGTTTGTGTCTGAGGCTTAGCAAGGGAAGCAGGTCCATGATGCCAAAGCCTAGGGACCTGCACTTACTTCATACGGAGGTGGATGGCTTGCTCTGGGCTGGCTGTAGTGTTAAGCCTGGGGTGCAGAAAGTTGGGGGATGAACGGCTGAGGGAGAGGCCCTGACTCCTAACTATTGTTTGGTGGGGTTCAGAACTAAGAACTCATGGAGATTGGTCCTTCAGCCCCTGTACCTCAAGCACAGGAAACTGAGCCATGAGATGAGGTCTTTACCACAGGTTACCCCGTGGACTCCACAACTACTGTTTTTCAATCCCAGTCCATGCTTTCTTTCTGTCACAGGTCTTCAGCAGAGACATTTTAAACACTTCCTACTGACTGGTCTGGGCCAGGTCTCTGAAGAGAAGAGGCCTCTGGTCTTGGGGAGGGGAGACATAGCTTTGAAGGGCAGTCATGGGCTCCTAGTGCTGAGACCTTAAGGAGCAGATCTGAAGAATGCTTCCTAAAGGGAAAAAAGCTGTCAGGGATGGCTCCAGAGTTAGACCTGGGAGGCCTTGAAAGAATAATCATTGGATGTAAATAGACAATGTAGGCAGGGGTGGGGTGGGAATGGGAGTGAGAATGGGAGTGGGGGCAGGGATGGAATGACTATAGAGACCTATTTGGGTGGGGTGGGGGTCTTCTGTGGGTAAGAGACAAGCAGCTGTGGTGGGCCTTGAATGGCTATAATGGCCTTCCTGCCTCTTCCTCCTGTCTTCTCTCTGAGCAGGACTATGGCTTACTTACATTTGTCCCATATTCACTGAGCAAGGACATTGGCAGAGGAGACAAGAAGCGACCAAATGACTTTGACCATGTTTGTGCCATAACCTGGTTTGTGCCACCCAGAGAGCCATGTGTCCTGGCTGACATGGGCTATATCTGACCATGAAGGATACCTTCTTGTGTGCATGAGGCCCCCTGTGAGCTCCGAGTGGATCCAGGCTTTCTCCTACCACTGCCCACCCTTCCCATGTGAGCACGAGTGGCTTGACTAGGTGGTCATCTCCAGCTTGCACTTCCTGCCCCTGTAGTAGCTGAGTCCCCTGTACAGGCGTGGTGACCACAGTGTGCTTTGGGTTAGGATACAGGGCTAGAGGCTCCCTCCTAGAAGATCTTCTGAGGACAGAGCTGGCTCTGAGCAGAGCTTGCTGCTTCTATGAGGGGATGTATTTCTGTTAGGGAGGTGCACATCTGTGGGCACTCCCACTCCCAGAGAATAATAGGATGTGATATGGGCAGGTAAGGGATCCAGCCACAGCAGGTGTGGAGGTGGCTGATGCTGCACCAGGTGTTCTGGCCGACTGATGGGTGAAGCATCCAGCTGTCAGTCCACAGGGAGGCAAGAGTGAGTGAGTGGAGCAGATGTCAGGAAAGACTCAAGGTTTCTTAGTGAGGGACAGGTACCTAAGTCTAGGCGACCCTAGAAACCCGACTCCAGGCTCCCGAGGGAGGGCAAGGAGGCAGTAGTAGGGTTACTTCCTTATGGGAAAGGCCTTCCTAGATCACCTTAAATAATGATGAAACAGGATTTCTACAGTAAGAAGTGGGAGGAAAGGCTGTTGGAGTGGGGCGAGGTCTCTAGAAAAAAAATTAGTGGAGAAAGACTAGATTAAGGGGAAATTATAAACACACATATATACATTTATATACACATGTATATACATACACACATATGTATATATACACACATATATGTATACACACATATATACATATATATATGTGTAGATAGATAGATAGATAGATAGAGATCAACACGTAGACAAAAACAACCAGCTGCCTGCCTACAAGGCAAGCTTCAGGATTTTAAAAATGACAAGTCATAGAGCACACAGGCTCTCCAGGGCTGGAACCAGATTGCTGTTTGTGGGGACATCTTCCTTAGCTCTGTCAGTGCCTTCATCTGACGTCAATATCGGCATCCTTACAGCCCTTTGTGGAGGCTGTGGCCAAGCCAAGTGGCCTCTGTGCTGCTCACCCTACCTACTTTAGAAACACTTAAGTCTGACATTGAACAAGCAATCTTTTAAAGATTCCTTGCTAGCAACCAGGGTGGCAGGACATTGCTCTGAAATGACAGGTTTGTGGTGGATGGTCTGGTGTCAGAGGTGAGGGGGGTTAAACATCACATTTCATCGTTTCTGATTGATTAGATCAAATATTAATTCCAAGTCCAATATATATGGACTCTCAGCTGCAATTCAGGACAGGAAAAATGGCCTTGCTGCTCAAGGCAGTTTGGGGCTTGGGACATGGCAGTATGCTGCACTGAATTATGGGCTGTCAGCAATGGCAGATGTCTGCAGGTGCAACCTTGCCGGGGAATTTTATAGAGAGCGAAGCTGTGGAGATAGCCAGGCTTTCTAAAGAAGAATGCCCCACTCTAATCTTTGTTTGGTTTCTTACCTGGGGGGAGGGGTGGCATTGGTTATGTGAGTGACATTTGGAGAAAGAGAAAAAAAAAAAAAAACAAAAAAAACACCTCACAATCTTTTTTTAGGAATAAAAGGCCAGAAAGGTGCCATGGCTCAAGAGGAAGGGCTTGGGAGGCCGGCGTCAGACACGGTGGGTCCTTCCTTCTGATTGAACACACTGCAGACAAGCGGTTGTGCTTCCACAGAAGAGCAGCAGGGTGAGGTTGGAAAGGGGAAACAATTCCCCATTTTCTTTATTGATGACCCATGACAGTTGTGGAAGGGGGTGTAAAATGGAGGGGGGAAACGAGGCAGGAGGGGGGAAACAGAGGGGTCTTTCAGTGACAGGGCAAGGAAAATGGCAAATTATCCATGGTTTCCCGAAATCCATGGAGGCCCCCCTCGGCCCCTGCTCTGCTGAATACAGTGCTGCCTGTATGCATTCGCCACCTCAGAGATGTCTGCTCGAAAATTCCCTGGCATTGTGTGTCAGTGTGTTTCGTTGTGTACAATATGCACAACTGTGAGAGGAATCTGTGGGTCGGTGGAGGCTCTGATGCGAATCGACTTGATTCTAGTGCAAGTAAGAGATAATGCTGGACGATTTGCCAACTAAAGAAATAGTTTCTGCAAGAAAGTTTCAAGTCAGAGGGACTGTCAGGCCTGTGCAGGGGGTTTGGGGGGGGACAGTATGTGGTTAGGGTGGCCCTAAGTTTGAAGTTTGTAGTTTGGGCCAATCTTTGAGAAAACAATGTCCTTTTTGTGCCCAAAGGAGAATGAGGGAGAAGGGAGACTTGGGGGGAGAAAGGAGACGGGGATGTGTAAGGGGTGTACTGGTTTGTGCAGCAGGGGCCATAAGGATTCAGGCTCAGAACTGAAAAGGGAGGGGCCGAGGTGATCCCCCCTCTGCTGAGGCCTGGAATTCTCAGATACTTAGCTGCTAGAGGCCAGGGACAAACAACTCCTAACTACCTGCAAAGCCTTCGAGTTTTTGCCCTGGGAGATTTCTTGGAGTTAAATCTTCTGGATTTAAAGAAAAGTTAGAAAAACTGTACAGCCCGGTTTAGCTTCCCGAATCCAGCCTGCACCTGCCACTGGAGGCCAAGTCACCAAGAGTTCATTTTGCGACATTTTATTTTTAGCTGCCTTGTGTATTTGCAATCCTTAATATCTTCATCCTGGAGAGGAGAGAGAGAGAAAAAAAATCGAAAACCGCTGCTTGTGTGTGGGTCAAGTGTGAGAACATGGCAAGGGGGCATGTGGAAGAGGTCAACATGAAATTTACCTCAATGGCTACGCAAAGAATTCCAAGCTAAAGTCCGAAAACCGAAGAGCTCCCCTCCTTCACAATCTTAACACTGGGCTACCTAACTTCACGTCAAGTTTCAAACACAATTGCATTTTGTTTGCAGTAATTAAAATGTTTTAATGAGACAACCATAAAATCCACCATTAATTATTTTATTTCAAACACTTCTGCCTCCTTTTGAACCAGGTCTATTTAGAAATGGTTTGAGAGTAGCCCGCGGTTTTATTCTTTCCTCTGTATTATGCACAGGAGTGGAGAAGTCATTTATAAATAATTACACAATGTTTTGAGTCTTTGGGCTTGTATAATATATCAAAGCGATTAGTACACTTATTGTCCTGTTGTAAATGCTCTTCCCCCCTCCCTTCCTTTCAGTTTCACTAGCCTTGTCTTCTAGCTAAACCTTTTTCTGGAAACCTTTTGTCTTCTTCGTTCTTTTTGTTTGTTACAGTCCATGGCCATTCTCGGTATTCAAACTCTCGCAGCAGGGGCAAAGAAAGCGGCTTCAGAGGCAACCCAAGTTCTACCATAACTTTCTGGCATTTTCTTTTCTTCTAGTTTTCCCAGACTACCTAGGGGCGATGAAGAATTATAACATACATGAATTATTGGTACTCCCCTCGAGTTAAAGGGAGGGAGGAAAGCGCCTCATTTTCTATGCCCCCAAGGGACAGAGCAAGCGGGCAGCGCAAGTGTATTTATCGCTTTGAAAGTCTTTGGGACGCCTCGGTCCTCTCTGTTGCCGGGCGCCCCCAGAGAGCCAGCATTTCACCATCTTTTTTATGGGGCCACAAATAAAGATTAGGGGCTGGAGGAAGGGGATCCTCCCAGCCTTGTGTCGCTGACCCTCGCTCCACAGTTCTTCCCACGCCCGGGCCCTGGAGCGCGCGAGCGGGAACGCGCAAAGTGACCCGGCGCCTGGTCAAGCACGCGGCCCCGGTGCGGGCGAGCGGGCTCCTCTCGTGAGCGGATTAGGGCCGCACGAGACACGACTGAGCCTGTAGCCACGTGAGGACCGGGCGGCCTTCAATGGTCCCCAACACGCTAATCCTTGTTATCCCACGACTCGGCCTCCCTGCCGAGGGGAGCGTGCTGCGGGGATGCTGGCGCCTGCTGGGAGTCAGAGGCGACCTTGTCCCACTCCTGTCCCCTCGCAGGCGCGGCCACACCACGCCCGCACCAGAGAGGCTTACTAGATTTAGGTTGGGGCGCAAGGGTGAATTCCGGGGATACCGAGGCGTAGCGAACCTTGGCGTCAGTGGGAGAAGAGTAAAGGTGGGTGGAGGAGAGAGTGACGGGAAGGAAGCCTTAGGGGAGAGGTGATTCCAGGGGCTCCCTCTAGCCAGCCCCTCCCGCAGCCCCGCCCCGTCCCGCCCTGCCCTATTCCTCCCCCCCGCACCCCCCAGCAATCTGTCGGGACCCGCGGGTCTGCATTTGAAGGGCTGCGCGGCGCCGCCGGGAGCGCTGAATGGCGCACGCCCGGCGGCCCTGCTGGATTTGGCCACATTTGCATAGCAGGTGCTGATGCTGGTCCATTCTTACTTAAAGAAGTTTTAATATGGGATAAATGACCGGGAATTAGGAGCTGACGTGGGCGGGACTAAAGAAACCGTGTCGTTCCTTTTCTCACCGTAGCCTGGCGTGGAAAGGGGAGGGGGAAGGAGCGGAATACGAAGTGAGGTCGGACTTTGAAAGTCCGCTCCTTCGGAAGCCCAGGTCCCTCCCTACACAGCAAAGGAGATAAGAGAAAACAGGAGGGGACTTTAATCAATTTGATTTTAGAGTCTGTCCTGCCAAGGGTAAGGCAATAATCCGAGGGATAGTAATACGATTAGCGAGCGAGATCTTTGAGTCAGGGAGCCTGGCGGAGTTTAAAATGTTAATCCTGGCCTTAATCCGCCGGGCTGGCCGATCCAACCAAGCACCGTACCAGTACCGGCCGGCTTTCTTCCTTACTCTTAAAGAAACGTCAGCAAGGTCCCTGTAGGCCGATTTCTGATGCCAAGGTTTGTTCCTCGAGGGTGCCCTCTGATGGCTCCCGGCTCTCTGTGCAGGGCTGCGTAAGACTCCTTCCTCTTGGGGAAATCCGGTCCTAGAGGCCGCCTGGAGCAAAACTTCAAAGGAGATGGTGGAGTAGCTAGAAACAAAAGCAGGTTTCCCTGTCTTGCTCCCATAATTCCCCTCAAATCAGACCCCTGTATATTCCCAAAGGGATTCCCTGGTTTTTCAGGCTTTGTCAGTTCTGCTTAATCGACTTTTGTTGTTGTTTTGGGGGTGGAAGATGGCGCGTTGGGGAGAAATAGCCAGGGACCTCGGAGGAGCTTCCAAATGCACCAGACGTGCACTCAGGCCTGCCTGAGACCCCCGGTCCTCATCTTCTCTTCCAGTTCTACCTCACTCCGTGGTAGGCTCGCCCCTGGACTCAGGAGGCAGGCCACTGGTTACCCTAGTGCTTCTCAGTATGCCAGTTTCTCCAGGAAGGTAGTGTGGGGTGCTCAAATGGACCATATGGTATGAAGACGCGAGCCGTGGCGCCCACAGACAATGGAGAAAAGAGGGGCCCAGGTCAGTGGCGGCGCTTGCACTGGGGCAAACTTCCCTTTCAGCCTAATGAAGCTGTTGTCTGGGGGTAATGATGCAAGTGCCTGGCGGCTTTCTCGCCACGATAGTCTAGAACGTGATTTGTCATACAATCTGAATCTTTGGGACGACTTTAGACAGAACCTCCCCCAAAGATGGAGATGAGCCATATGTCCGCTTTGCATCTGAAGGGGAGGTGGGGGCAGGGGCTGGAGGGAGGACTGCCCGACGCGGGGGAGGACACAGTCCTCGATGAGCCGAGTACTGCCTGACCCTGCAGCCTCAGGAGTGGGTGCAGTCCCACAGCACCACGTCTCAGAGTGCTGCTGGGGGCGGGGAGGGACATAGCGATCTTCATTGGCTGAGTGGGGCGGCCACGGCCCCTGCCTCAGGGACCAAGCGCTCACTTAGCAACAATGCTTAGAATTCTCTTCACTGTGTCCCTGATGCTAATTGGGGCCACGATAGACAGAGTTCGCTGGGTAGGAAAAAAGAGAAGCAGGGACCCTGTGACAAGCAGCCTGGGCCTCAGGCAGGTGGGAGCCAGAAAGGGGGGGGGAGTCTCAAGAAAAATCCAGGAAAGTGGGAAAAGTCCCTAGGGGAGTGTGAAGGAAGGCAGCCACCTTGGGCATGGTGGGGGCCACCTGAAAGTGCCCAGGCGTCCTGGGAATTTCAGCCGCACCTCTCTTACAAAAGGCTTATCCCAGGTGGTCTTGTTGATAGTCACACCCCCTCATTAGAGGGGGAGGGCCATGAGACCCTCACCTGAGGGCCCAGTCACGCCCACCCACCTGCCATAGGCAACTCTGCTTTAATTCCACATGGCTTTGGAGAGAGGCTAGGGTGTACAGGCCTGGGAAGTCTAGGGAGAGGATACCATCCACGAGATACAGGAAAACCACCATTCCTGCTGGGTAGAGCCTTCTTTTTGGAGGCACCCGCACCTCTACACTCCTGTACGCAACCTATTATCTATACTTCGGAAGGAAGCCCAATGAACTCTTTGGGTCTTCAGACTGCACTGACTGAGGTAGATTTCTTCCTCAGTTTGTTAAGACCGTAGGAGGTACAGATGTTGTTTATGTCTCTCCTGGGAAAGAATTTTAGCAATGTTGTAGACAGAGACGCACATTATTCCCTCTCAGCAAAAGTGCTTCTTACCTTACCTCCGTGGGACAAATTTGAACACACACACACACACACACACACACACACAGAGTTTGTAGATGCAGTAGAGACGCCCTAGGGCTTCAAACAAGACCTGCAGTAAGAGTAACAGGGACAGCCAGTGGTGGGGGATGTGTGGGATGGAACCTGAATTCTCTCTAAAGGAAACTGTTTATTAAGCAAAGAGAGCACATTCATATGTCCCATGGATGAGATCTATTCTCTCTCTTTTGTGCCTCCAGGCCCTGGCACTGGTGTTCATGCATGAGTGGGGTCATGTGTGGATGTGTCTACATAGACACAGCCCTGCCCTATCTTGGGAGGAGGGGGTGGGGGGAGGTCTAAGTCATACCACATCTTGGGGATTACCCTACCTCTGTAACCTAAGAGTACCCACAGATTGGCACCCCAACCCCGGGCACTCTGCTGAGTGTTCAGCTGGCAGAAGGCTTGCTGGGTGGATATTTATGCCCACACTCTGCGGTGGTGTAACTTGAGGAGATAGAGAGGCTGGGGTGGGAACAGGAGGTGCCGCCATCTTAGGTGGAGGAGTCCCTAATTACCCCTGTGGGCTGTGGGAGCCCAGCAGACTCAGATTGAAGGTCCTGGTGACTCTCTCACCTTCTCAGATCACAGCAAAGGTCATAGGTCAGTTATCATCAAGCTGTGCCAAGGTGCTGGCACATGATACTCCCCTAGACACCAACAGCCTCCTCTGGGGACTCTGAGGGCGGGATGCGGGGAGAAGTTGCCTCGGTGATAACACCCATCTCAGCACAGCTCAAAGCCACAGGCTTCTTACCACAACACCTGTTCCCACCAAGTGAGCAAGTGTCCTGGTGTGGGACCCGGGAGGTAGCTCTCTTGCATCTGGAGTAAGGTGGGGGCAGGGTGGTGGGAACCCAGTGGGAAACCCAGCTTTTCTACTGACTTGAAGACTGGACAAAAATACATGTGGAAAAATGGAGATCTTTCTAAGTCAGCCCAGGCTACTTGATGGCTTCCGCAGGTTTGTTTCACATGCCTACCGGCAGGAGCACTGGTCCAAGGTGCTTACATGTCAGTCTCCTCTCTTGTCTCTGTGCTATTGTCATTGTCCGGCATTGTGGTCATCAGCATCACCACCACCATCACCATCCCCATACCGACAGGAGTGCATGCCATTACTGAGCGATCTTTTTTTTTTTTTTTATTTATTTATTTATTATATGTAAGTACACTGTAGCTGTCTTAAGACACCCCAGAAGAGGGCGTCAGTTCTCGTTATGGATGGCTGTGAGCCACCATGTGGTTGCTGGGATTTGAACTTAGGACCTTCAGAAGAGCAGTCAGTGCTCTTACCTGCTGAGCCATTGCTCCAGCCCCCTGAGCGATCTTTTCTGACGGAACTATGCCCTCATACACAACCTCAGGAATTCCATCTTTTAATCTGCCATTTAAGATTCACTTTTAGCTATGTGCACGTGTGTCTCTGGGCTGGCTAGTTTTATGTCAGCTTGGGCCCAAGCTGGAGTTATCTGAAAGGAGGGAACCCCAGTTGAGAAACTGTCTCCCTAAAGACCTGGCTGTGGGGCCTTTTCTTAATTACTGATTGATGGGGGGGAGGGCCCAGCCCATTGTGGGTGGGGCCATCCCTGGGCTGGTGCTCCTGGGTTCTGTAAGAAAGCAGGCTGAGCAAGCCATGAGGAGCAAACCAGCAAGCAGCACCCCTCCATGGCCTCTGCATCAGCTCCTGCCTCCAGGTTTCTGTCCTGTGTGAGTTTCCATCCTGACTTCCTTCAATGATGGACTATAATGCAGAAGTGTAAACCAAATAAACCCTTCCCTCTACAACTTGGCTTTTGGTCAGGATGCTTCATAGCAGCAATAGAAACCCTAAAACTATGTATCTATGTGGGCCATGTGCTCATGACTGCAGGTACCAGGTGTTGGATGCCCTAGGGCTGGAGTTACAGATGGTTGTGAATGCCCTGACATGGGTGCTGGGAACTGAACACTGATCCTCTTTAAAAGCCAAGCTGTGTTTTCAGTGCTTTCTTTACCTGTCTTCTAAACCTGAAGAGACAGGATCAAGATGGTTCAGGGTTGCAAGACCAGCCAATAGTAAAGCTGGGGTAGAAGAAGCAGGATTGGAGTGGATACAGAAATTGTGGTATATCTACACAATGGAGTACTACTCAGCTATTAAAAACAATAAA
>NW_022196913.1:60883984-60908217 GCF_008632895.1 Mastomys coucha
AAGAAAATATCTAAAATAAAAAAAAAATGAAAAAAAAAAAAAGAAGAAGCAGGATTATCTGGTTCAAGGTCTTGACCTATGTTCAGCCACCTTTCACTTCTTTCTTGCTTCATAGAAGCAGCTGGGTCTGTCTTCGATGCTGGGGCTGGGCTGGGGTACAGAACCCTTGGCCCCAGACTGTGTGGGAGGTCACTGTTCCCTGCTGTGGCGATAGGTGACCTTCTTCAGGGAAGGGCTGTGACTTGGTCCCGTTGCTGAGTTTGGAGTTGGTCTCTGTTCTGGCTTTCCTAGCGAGAACTGAGGGGTCCAGGTTTCGCTTTTCACTGAGACGGTCTGCCTGAGTCATTGTTCTATTGCTGTGAAGAGACACTGTAACTGTGGCTACTCTTACAGAAGAAAGCATTTAACTGGGGCTGGCTTCCAGGTTTAGAGGTTTAGTCTATTATCATCATGGTGGGAAACACAGGGATGTGCAGGCAGATGCGATAGCTGAGACTCGTACATCTGAGTCTGAGGGCGGCAGGAAGAGAGAGCCACTGGGCCTGGCCTGGGCTTTTTGAAAACTCAAAGCCCCTTCCACTTCCTCCAACAAGGCCATACTTTCTAACCCTTTCAAATAGTACCACTGCCCAAGCATTCTAATATATGAACCCACGGGGGTCATTCTTATTCAAATGACCACAGAAGCCTTCTCATCTTTGGTCTCAAGCTCTGTGTATCAAACATGGAAGGTAGGGGTGGGAGGAAGGGGGTGGGGAAAGCCAGGTGTTTAAGTTTAGTCCTATCTTCCCCAGGCTGGAGGCATTAGCTGGTTGTGTGACATTTAGACCCTTTCCTATCTAATCTTGTCCCCTGTTCACACAGTGAGAGAGGGTCTGAGTGGTCCAGAGAGCTAACGCAGGGCAGGTGGAGGAGGCCTTGTCTGGGATCCTGAAGACTGTGGGCTGTCTGGGCTTCTGGTCCCCATGTCATTGCAGAACACAGCATGACCTGGGTACCAGGAGATCCTAGTTGCTAATGCTGGTTGATTCTGTAGTATTTATTCAATTTTCCATCCTTCCATCCAACTGCCCATTTGTTCTTTAGCCAGGGTGAATGATGTCTTACCCCCCCACCCCCCATTCTTAAATCCCTTAGAAAATGTCCCATGTGCTTAGGATGAACCACCCCTATGTTCATCTGTTTCAACTGTGTCCAAGGAGCACCTCGACCTCTCCTGCTTTATCTTCTGCATTTCTGTTCACCAACACTGACCTCCATGATGTCTTTGCTTCTTCTCAGAGCCTTGTACTTGCTCATCCTCCTACTCAGACTGCCATGTACATCGGCTCCTTTTACCCTCTGGCTCCCAGTGATCTAGGACAATGGCATCCTACTGGCTACACAGTCAGTCACTCTGGTATATGACCTTTCTACTAGCTGTTAGCACTTTCCACACTTATCCCTCCATCTGCTTCCCATCTCCCTCTCCAGTGACAATTCCATAGGACACAGCCCCTTGCTTAACTTATTGTCCTAGTTTGTTTCTCTGCTGCTGCGATAAACCCCAAACAAAAGTAACTTGAGGTGGGGGCAGGGTTAATTTCATCTTACAACTCCCAGGTCACAACCCATCACCCATGGAAGTCAGAGTAGGAACTCAAGGGAGGCCAGAACGGAAGAGAGGCTGTGGAGGAAGTCTGTTTATTGACTTGCTCCCCCTGGCTAGCTCACCCAGCTTTCTTACTTCGGCCAGGGCTGCCTGCCCAGGGATGGTACCACCCATAGTGGGCTGAGCCCTCTACATCAAATATATTTTTTCCCTTTTTTAGTTTCTTAAGGTAGAGTCTATCTATGAAAGCCCTAGG
The DNA here is from genome assembly GCF_008632895.1 of Mastomys coucha. Taxonomy (NCBI): domain Eukaryota; kingdom Metazoa; phylum Chordata; class Mammalia; order Rodentia; family Muridae; genus Mastomys; species Mastomys coucha. Next base: position 60,885,832 of record NW_022196913.1, read on the forward strand.
CTGTCCTGGAACTCACTCTTTAGAACGCAGAGATCTACCTGCCTCTGCCTCGCAAGTGGTGGGATTAAAGGTGTGCACCACCACTATCTAGTTCAATGTCAATCAAGAAAATCGCCTACAGACTTCCCTGAAGGTCAATCTGATAGAGGCAATTCATTAAATGCTGTTCCTTCTAAAGGCATCTATCCTGTATTTACAAAGCAACAAGACACAAAACAAAACACCCCAAAGTAACCAAGCACACCTCACCTATTAAGTCATCTCTAGCACATCTGCAACAGTGTTTCCACTTAAGGACGGCTCAGATTTAGGCACCGATTTGCATGTATTTTAAATACTAAAGACGCAGCCTTTTGTTGTATATCCCAGCCTTCTGGGTTCCCAGGAAACCCTGGCTGAAGATGGCAGCAGGATCCTGTGTGCTGGTTTCCATTCTCCAAGGGCAAAGCTTCTGAGTTGGCTGTGCCCAGACCATATGGACATTTCAACAAGTGCTGCTGAGCCCTGGCACTGGGGAAGCTGAGGGCTGGGTGGGAGAGGTGTTTATCTCCTCACGTTTCTGGCAGCCTTCCTGGGAGGCAGAGCTCAAGTGTGGCAAGCCACCAGTGTGGTCCCCATGCTGCTCCCCTAGACATTTATAGAGCACTCCCTAAGGTGGGCCACATACAGACAGCAGGAGGAAGGGATTGCTAAGTAAACGGGGGACCTCCTGTAGCTGGGATGGAAGGAGAGAAAGTTGAAGGGACATACTGAAGCAGTGGGGCTTTTGGAAGAAGAGAGTGAGCTAGGCTTAGAGAACCTTGAGGTAAGCTCCCAGCAAACGCAGGCTCTGAGGGCAGGGATGGGTTGCCATGCCGTTCTCCAGAAGACAGTGTGTCTACTTTGAAGTGAGGCATAAACAATGTTGGCCACTCGTACACATCGCAAACAATAACGGATTACCATTGAGCACTTCGCTGGTGCAAGGTGCATGAGAAACATCACTTAGCCCTCACATTCATGCCACAGGGCGGGAAGTTCCCATTCCTCACTGTTCCGAGAGGTGGGGCCAATTGTCAAGCCAGAGAGGCTAAGCTCTTCTCTCAAGTATTCTGCCTCTAAATATACGAGGAAACACGTGAGACACCACTTTACAGGACAGAGGGAAATTTGTAGTTGTGCTTTAGGCTATTAGGAGGAACATTCATTCAGAGAGAGCATTGTGAACGCCTTATAAATGAAGTCATCTTTAGGGCCACATCCCAACCTCTGGAGTTTCTTTCTCAGAACAGTCTCCCAATGAAGGCTTGCGGTCTTGGCTGAGAGAGGTGGAAAGGAGCGCCACCTGTTGGTTAAATAGAGTATGATTGTTGCTTTAGGAAAGAATGGGACACCCAATTGCAGGGGTCTTCCGGATGATGGATGGATGGATGATGGATGGATGGCTTTGCCTGGCTTGGTGGTTAAGGTGATTTGGGAGTCTGGGCTACATCCTACTGCCCTCTCTGGAAGTCAAGTGTGGAAGAAGTGAGGAGTGTGAGTTGACTTGAACTTGAAAAAGAAAGCGGTATTTTTTTTTTTCCTTAACGGAAATGGCGTAGGTTCAAGCTATTCGCTACAGTGGCATGTAGGAAGAAGGAGCGGCCATGGGGGGCGGAATGGTGGACCGGAGCGTGCTCATCCACAGAAGGGGAAGCCTGTGGTCACGACAAAACAAAGGGCGTGTTGTTGAGCTTCGGATACAGAAAGGTCTCTGAAGGATCTGGAGAGGCAAAGCTGTAGATCATTCTACACAGCATGCCACATTGTATCAGAAGGAGAAAGGCTATAACCTGGGTACCACGCTTGCTTGTCTGTGCCCCAGGGAGCTGAGATATGCATAAGAAACAGATGTTAGGGTGAGGAAGAGGGCAGGGACAGGTGGGAGGGAGCAGTTTATCTCACAGCGCGGTTGTAGTATCTCAGGGTTATTTATGTCTCCCCCCACACTCCGTTTTTTTTTTTTTTTTTTTTTTTTTTTTTTTTTTTTTTGGTTTTTCGAGACAGGGTTTCTCTCTGTAGCCTCGGCTGTCCTGGTACTCACTCTGTAGACCAGGCTGGCCTCGAACTCGGAAATCCGCCTGCCTCCGCCTCCCAAGTGCTAGGATTAAAGGCGTGCGCCACCACCGCCCGGCCACACTCCGTTTTTAAATTTTACGGTAAAGCGGCCTTTCTTTTTAAGTCTTTTGACTCTGGGATTGAATCTTAAGTTTTTTATTTTTATTTTTAAAATTAAGTGTATATATCTCATATTCAGCTTTGTGGGTTTTTCTTTTTTCTTTTTTCTTTTTTTTAATTTATGAATATCTCATTGTCTGTGTGCCACATGTGTGCAGTGCCCATGGGGACCAGAAGAGGGCATTAATCCTTTGGAACTGGAGTTACAGATGATTGTGAGCCGCCAAGTGAACATGGATCCTCTGGAGCAGCCAGTGCTCTTAACCTCTGAGCCATCTCTCCAGCCCCTCAATTTGGTGTTTTCTAAAGAGGAAAACAATACAAAAGAAAATGGAATTGTCATCCCTTTTTAGCTCAGCTCTGGCTTTTCCTCCCGTGGGTCAGGAGGGGCGGAGAAACTTTGGAGGGTCATGCATGGCTCAGAGACGGAACGTTTTTTGGTAAGGACAGGATGCCCTGTAAACCTGGCGTGTTGAAGGTAATCTATTTATTTTGCTGACAGAATTGGCACATCTGTGTTCTGCAGTCCCTAGAGTCTGAGATACACAGTAGAATTCTATTCCTAAGCATTTGCGCTTCATCTCAGCTCACAATGTGTATCCACATCGGGAGAAGAACAGGGGCATTTTCTTCCCTGTACCACTAGGGTCATCTTCCTCAGTCTTGACTGTGTGATTCTAACTTAGTGGTCATACCCTGCTCTTGCTCCCATGGCCACTGAATTATCCTGTTTGATTTTCTTTTCTTTTTCTTTTTTTTAATTGATTTATTTTATGTACATGAGTAAACTGTCATTTTCTTCAAACACACCAGAAGAGGGCATCAGATCCCATTACAGATGGTTTGTGAGCTAGCATGTGGTTGCTAGGACTTGAACTCATGACCTCTGGAAGAGCAAGCAGTCAGTGCCGTTGATCACTGAACCATCTTTCTAGCCTCCTGTTTGGCTTTCTTTAAGTTTGCTCATACTTTTATGTATTTTCCTGAGCTGTGCTTGCTCATGCATACATCTGGCTCTCCAGCCAAAGCAGCTTCCCCACTTGTCACATTTCTTGATTTCCATGGAGTAAATTCTCTCGTTGTGGCTCACAAGATGTTATAATTGGCACTCAGACACTGGAAGGGCTCACGTCCGAATGACTTTTTTTTTCTTTATTGACCTGTCTGAGGAATATTGCTTTTCCTCCCAGGATCCTGTTCCCCCACACTCATAGACAGTTCTGTCTATTACCCACACGACGGGACCCTCTGTCCAGGTCTCAATAGTTAAGCCTCCCTCTCAGTTTAGAGGGTGAATACTTTCCTATGGGATGAGGTCACCCACTGGTTGATTTGCTCTCTTGGCTAGGAGTCATCTGCCTGTTGATATTGTAACTTTACAATGACTATTCATATATTATGTTGTATGATGTGTGTATCATGGTAGAGGTAGGATTTCTGGGTCAGATGATATATGTAAACACTTTTGACTAAGTGTGGCCATCTGTAGCGTTTCTACCAGCTTGCCACCAAGGGTGAGTGAAAGGCCTTTGCCGCACCCTCCCAATACTTCCTAGATGTTTACTATCTAAAACTATCGGAATAAGTGAACTCTGACCAAAGCACCTGCCATCTCCGCACTGGGGACATATACTCATCCCCACACTGGAGACATCATAATTTGTGTGGCAGGGGAGATAAACCCACACATTGCCCCCTCCAGAGTGAGGGAGGAAGTTGAGCCAAAGACAGGCTAAAAATATGTGGGGTCAGTGGTCTAGTTCATCAGCTACCTAAAAGCTTGCTAGTTTGGGGACAATACTTTCCATTATAGCCTCAAGACAGAGAGCCAAGCTGATAAATAAATTCAGAGGACTTCTGAGCTTCTAAGGCAGCTCCTGCGTGAGGAGAGAGAGAGAGAGAGAGAGAGAGAGAGAGAGAGAGAGAGAGAGAGAGAGAGAGAGAGAGAGAGAGAGAGAAGTGGGGGCTCACGTTTACAGATCTGGCTCATCAACAAATGGGTTCAAATGGGTTCATCTCTAACAGAGCAAATTGCTGAACCACTGCCTGTCTCTTGTCCTCAGACAGAGTTCTCATTTCTCCAGGGAAGAGACATGTTCTAGAGATGAGCATTTAATTTCTGCTTTTTTCCTTTCTCTGTGTGCATGTGTGTATACATGTTTGTGTGTGTGTGTATGTGTGTATGTGTGTGTGTGTGAGTGCATACATGTACACATGAATGTCAGAGGTTGACATCATTTGTTTTCCTAGACACTCTAATTATGTATAATTAATATTATATATTAACTTGTGTGTATATGTATGCATGCCTGTGTGTGTGCACATGTACATGTCTGAATGTGTTTATCTTTTAAAGAAAAATCTGGAGCTTGAGGGTCCAAAAGCCGAGCTGCTTCTCCTAGAGTGACAACAGTGACTGCTTAGTCAGTCAATCATTAAAGTCTTCCTTCCATCAGCAGCTCCTGAGCCCACAGGAGCAGTGCTGTGGTGTGGAGGAGGAAGGGTGTGTGTGTGTGTGTGTGTGTGTGTGTGTGTGTTCGTACAACATTTCTTCCGGAGATTAAAAGCAAGCCTGAAATTGCCAGGACTCCAGGACCTGGGAGAACAAGGCTCTTGTTCAGTCAGCTCCCCTTTGAATGGCCGAGCGCTTTCTGTCTCAGCGCTCAGTGCTGAGATGTGGCATCTGGATTGCCTAGGAACCCAACAAAGACTGGCTTGGTGGCTGCTTTGAGGTTTCAGTTCCATGTAGAATTTTAACCATGAAAAGGCACAAAGATTGGTTTCTTCTGAGTTCTTAACTGAACACCGAAAAGGGGGACAATTAGTGGGGTGCTGGGCTGTTGTCTCTGAACAGCTGGGTTGCTTCTGTTCTGAGCCTTAGGTCCCAAAAGCCTAGTGGGGTACCCCATCCCAGTCTCCTCTGTCTCCAGTGTTTAGAAAAGCAGCCCAGGCTCGGCCTCCTGAGACTGAAGAGTGTCTCAGAGGCTGCTTTCTTTGCTGGGTAGGGAGGATCTTCATTCCAAATGTAGCTTACCGGGGTCCTGATTTAACAAATGTCATAATCTATACAATGGGTTAATAATGCTGGGGTCTAAGACCTCTCATTAAGTACATCGAGACAATCATGGGTAGTCTATTAGCCGCCTTTTTGTTGCTATAAATGCCTAAGATTGGGTACACACACACACACACACACACACACACACACACACACACAGGTTTATTTGACTAATAATTCTAGAGGTCCACTAGCAGTTTTTGTGCCTGGGGAGAGCATCACAGTGATGGGAATGTTCAGAAGCTTATGTGATGATGATCATATAGCAAATCAGATGCCAGAGGACTAGGCACAGGGTTAGTGGTGGGACACTCCCGCTTTCTTTATAACACTCATATTAGTGGGAATCAGCCAGGGCCTGTGAGAACTATATTAACCCATTCTGATGCTGATACTGCCAGAGAAAGAGAAAGACCAGGGTAACTGTAACGTCTCCAGGGTCCCACTTGTTCAAAGCTCTGACCATCTTCCAGCCTTGGCCCTGGGATCGAAGCTTCTCTCTTGCTCAGGAGTCCTCTGAGGAGGGACCTCATGGAAATCGTAGTGAATAGTGTTTGTCCTAGATCGAGAGGTGGTGGTGGTGGTTGAGAGAGGTTTATTTCTGCCCTCCCCATTCCACTTGGCCTTTTTAGAGCACACGTTTCCCTCTGCCTGTCCATCAAAGCCTCCCATACCCTTGCCAGCTCTGCTCTGACTGAGCAGGGCTCCATGGCTGAGCCACATCTCAATTTTCTTGAGGACAACAGAAGATCGCAAAGATAAAGGTAAATGATGGAAATCCAGTAGCTAGTGTGGACTCGTGGCACCAACCTGTACCCAGAGTTCAGGAGGACATCCTGGTAGCACAGGTGGTTCAAGAAGGGTGTCTTAGTTAGGGTTTTACTGCTGCAGACAGATACCATGACCAAGGCAACTCAATAAAGGACAACATTTCATTGGGGCTGATTTGTAGGTTCGGAGGCTCAGTCCAGTATCATCAAGGTGGGAGCATGGCAGCACTCAGGTAGGCATGGTGCAGGAAGAGTTGAGAGTTCTACATCTTCATCTGAAGGATGCTAGCAGAGCCTTCCAGGAAGCTCTGAAACTGACTTCCAGGCAGCTAGGATGAGGGTCTTAAGGCCCACACCCACAGTGACACACCTACTTCAACAGGGTCACACCTCCAAATAGTGCCATTCCCTGGGCCGAGCATATTCAAACCACCACAGAGGGTGAGGGAGTATGCTTGTCTATGGACTTCTGATTGGCATGGCTAGTTCAAATCCTCTCTCTGCCATTTTCACCAAAAGGTTATAGATTCTTCTAACCCACAGCTAATTTACCTATAAAGTGGTTTGTTAAAAGGTGCCCATTTTAAATGGCCCAAGGATTACATGAAACTTGCAACATAGCCCATAATAAAAATAATAAATTATCGAGGCTGGAGAGATGGCTCGTTGGCTAAGAGCACTTACTGCCCTTGCAAAGGACCTGGGTTTGGTTTCCACTATCTACATGGAGGCTTACAGTCATCTGTAATTTCAGTGCCAGGAGATCTGACACCCTCTTCTGACTTCCTTGGGTACCAAGTAGGTACAGGGTACATACAAACACTCATACACATAAAATCTTTAAAGAAATATTTCTTTAAAAAAATCAACAAGTTATTGTGTTCAACAAACATTTGGACACACATTTCTTCTTCTAATAAATGTTTACGTATGTAACTTTTATGTACCAAATACACTCACACCTTGCGTGACAATGCTGTAATTGTCAATGGGCTGAAGACACACCGTCTCTTAAGACTATATCATTTAGCAACGTCATGGCTATTTTGGTGTAAATACACTCTGTGCTGTTCATACATTGAGGAAATCACCTAGTGGCACATGTCTGGGGATTGCCCATTGTAAAGTGATGTGTGACTTTTATTGAAAATCTGAATGCCTTTGTAGAAATTCAGATTTGTCTCGGCAGCTACCTCACGGTGTGGCTCGCCACTCCAGGGTTAAATGCTCATGGCATTCGAAGAGGCAATGTGTCATGCTTTTATTAAGGTCGAAGTAACATTGCCACATATTATGAACAGTAATAGGTTTCATATGTGATGTACTTAGATCATGCTCACCCCTCGTCACACACACCCCTCTTCTCCTAAGAGTCACCCATGCCTCTTCCTAAGTAGGCCACCTTCATCCCACGTTTCCTTCTAATGACCTAATGAGTTTCATTGGATGGATGTGTGAGGGATTACTTACAGGGTAATTTGTAACTTATAGGCAGCAACCTGCAAGTGGCTACACCACTGAAGAAAGTCTCCTTCTCCCGGGAGGCAATTAATAGTCTGTAGATCCTCAGGGAGGGATGAGGCTTGGTGACAGACTGTATTGCTGCTGTTGCTGTGAGCTCATCAGAGCAGCAGTCCTGCCATGACTGGAAGGCAGCATTCCATACTACCCCACCCCTCCCCTCAGCTCTTAGAGCCTCCCCATCCTTCCTTCCATGATGGTCTATGAGGCGTGGAAGGGGGTGATGTGAATCCTTCATTTGGGGCTAAACATCCACCAGTCATTTATTCACAACGCTGACCAGGTAGAAGACTGTAGCAACTGCTGCTTGCCTCAAAGAGAAGGTCCTCTGGCCCATGCTGAGGTAGCACTAGCTTATGGGCATACGCAGAAGCATCTAGAAGGCCATTTAGCAGTCACCTCATATACATTAAAGTAAAATAGCAGTGGTAGCTTCCCCTTGACCTGCCGAGCCACAGATTTGAATACTGGGTTTGGGCTCCCTCCTGGGGCACACTGACACCTCCTAACAGACAGTGGCTGGCTGATTGTGCATCAGGCATCCCACACGACCCGGTACACCTTGCTTGGCAGGTCAGTGCTCACAGCCTAGTAAGACTGTAGATGTCAATTTTCCTCCATCAGCCTTTGAAGGACCTTCGGGCAGCATGAAAGGTAGCTAGTGAGGGTGTGTGTGTGTGTGTGTGTGTGTGTGTGTGTGTGTGTGTGCGTGCGCGTGTGTGTGTGCGTGTGTGTGTGCGTGTGTGTGTGTGTGTGTGTGTGCGTGCGCACGCGCGCGTGTGTGTGTGTGTGTGTGTGTGTGCGCGCGCGTGTGTGTGTGTGTGTGTGTGTGTGTGTGTGTGTGTGTGTTTCCAGCTCAGTTCTTTCTTGGCTTCTTTATGCCCTGTAACCAAAATGTTTGTGTGTGTATGAGGGGAGGGTTCAGCAATTCACCCATCACTGGGGCTAGGAGACAGCTCAGTGGCTCACGGGCTGCTCTTGCAGAGGACCTGGGTTTGGTTCCCAGCACCCCCATGGTGTCTCACAGCTGCCTGTAACTCTTGTCTCAGAGGATCCAATGCTCTTTTCTGGATTTACACACATAATGCACACACATATATGCTGGCAAATTCTCATACACATAAATTAAAAATAAAGTAATAATCTATTTCTCATGGGTCCAGGGTCTCCAAGACCACCAGCTCCCAGGGCAGTAGCACAACTTAGACACGAGGAGTTTTCCTTAGTGCTGTGTGGGTTATGGGAGGGAGCAGCTTTGGATGAACATGTCCACAGTGTTCAGGGGGACACTTAGACCAGCGTATGCACTTGGCAACCTTGGCCTGCTCCTGGCATTTGGCTCATGGTCCTTTTCATATATAATACTTTTATTTTTTGAAATTATAGCATACTCACATTGTTTTCTCCCTTCCCTTTCCTTCCTCCAACCTCTCCTATGCACTCCCTTGCTTTCTCTCAAAATTCATGGCTTCCTTTTAAAAAATTTATTTATGTACCCACACTCTCTCTCTCACACACACACATGCACACACACACACACACACACACACACACACACACACACACACCTAAATTCACAAATACAACTGTCAGACCATATAATGTCACCTGGATGCATGCATGGAATAATCAACTGAGAGGTGGTTCCCTGGTGTCCTGAGTGACTGGCCTCTGAGCCAAGTAACCACCATGTTGGGGGGTTCAGCTATGCAGCCGCTGCACTCAGACTGCTGCCTGACCCTGGCCTTTTCACCCCTGCCCTTGGGGGTTGGAGGTGAGGTGGCGCAGAGTCGAGGACACAGACTCCGGGGGCAGGTGAGAAACACTGCAGCAAGCTTTTTTCATAGCCTCCACCCGTGCCCCATTGGTCTCAAGAAAATATCTCTAAACAGCAGTTCCTGATTGGCTGACATTGTCTGCACCAGCAATCACTGATCTCTCAGGCAGCCCTCAATTAGGTCCGCCTGCAAAAGATGCCTTTGGGCTGCACTGGCTCCTGGCGTTTACACAGAGGTACCACAGATCATCCAGTGAGCTGGCTGATGGTTTACATCCCCATCCAGAGGCTCCAAGTACGCCGTGAGATTATCTCCTGAATCTCCAGCTTTTCTCTAGCCTCTGGCAGTGCTGCACAGGGCCAGAGGGAGGGACTGCAGTCTATAGAAGCCCAAGAAACGCTGGGGCTCCATCCGTGTCACCGGGAAGCTCTCACCCTTGCTGGGCAAGGCTTTCCAGGTTCAGCCTACTAAGGGAGGAACACCTCATCCTTGTAGTTCTGTCAGGAAGCCCAATAAATCCACGGACTCTCGAGAGCCTTGGTTCTCAACCTGGGGTTCTCAACCATCAGAAAACACTTATTTCTGACGGTCTTAGGAACACCCCAACAATAAATTTATTTTTGTTGTTGCTTCATAACTGTAATTTTTCTACTGTATCAGTATCTCAGTATCTAAGGCCAACAGACATCTGTGCCCCCTGATGCACAGCCCACAGGTTGAGAAGCACTGCTCTAGCGTGAACGTTGGAGGGACTGTGTCTCAATTTGTTGTCAGGAACCTGGGAGGGAGGTAGACATTGTTTTATGTCTCTCAGGGAAGGGATTTTAGCAATACCCAGTGCTGTGTTTTATAAGAAGAAAGAGAAGCCAGGGATATGTTTGGCGGAGGTGTGGTATGGTGTGGGGGAAGGGGTCCTCTGCAGGCCCATGCTGAGGCATCCCTTTCCCCTGAGGTAGCAGCCACAGAATGGTATAGTATAGAACGGAGCTTATTCAGGGCATGGGAAGGGGGATTGAGGGAGTAGTAGACAAAGAAAGGCACACAGAGACAGACAGACAGACAGAAAGAAAGAGAGAAAGGAGTGAGAGGGGGGAGAGGACAGAAAGGGGGAGGAATGGGGAGCAGGGGAAGAGAGGGAGCAAGGGCAAAAGGAGAGAGCAAGAGAGCGAGAACGGGCAAGCAGCCCCTTTTATAGTGAGCCAGGCTCACCTGTCTGTGAGCCTAGACGGAATGCTGACACCCAGGGAAGATAATTTCTCAGCTCCCAGCATTCTCTAGTTGCTTTGTTAGGACTGAGACCTTGAGAGCTCTCCCCCATGCATGCTAGCATGTCTAAGCATGTCTACTGCTGCTGTCTTTGTTCAGATCCTGTTTAGGCTGCCAAGCTGACTAGAGTTTGTGGGTGTAGCCTCTCTGACATTTCTAGGAGACACACTCTCACAGCACACTTCCTGGATCTCTGCCTCTTACACCCTCTCCGCCCCATCTTCCTCAGTGACCCCCGAGCCTTAGATGAGGAGCCTGTGCTGCAGATGTACCAGCTGTGACTGGGCCCCCCATGATCTCCATCTCTTCTCTGCACTTTGGTGTTGTGATCCTCTGTCCAGGTCTCCCTCCATCTGCTGCAAAGAGAAGTTCCTTTGATGAGGGGTGAGACCTACCCTTATCTGTGGGCATAAGGAGAAATAGTTAGAATGTAGTTAGGAGTTAGGCTGGCTTGATACAGTGCTGTAGGTTCTCCTCCAGGATCCACGACATCAGGTTTCCAGTGCCAGGCATGGTTTTCTTCCTACTGAGCAGCTTTAAGTCTTTAAGATTAGGGAGCTGCCACCAAGGTGCGCTCGTGCCACTATTGCTCCTTTAGGACTGTTGAGCCATGCTGGTGTTGCGGTTCTTAGCCACCATCCCAGCAGGTCTCTTGTTTGCTTCCCTCCCTTAGGAGTATGCGTAGTACCTTTTGGGGACACAGAAGCAATTCCCCAGGGAAGAGCTTTCAAGCTAGATGCCCCCGGGGCCCCTGTGTCCAAAGCTCATGATGTCTTCAGAAACAGAGACTCAACTTCCACCTCTGGGAGGCCACCAACAGCAGCAGCAAATAGTATGTGGCATTTTGGGAGCCTCTTAGACAACTGTCACCCACAACTGAAAAGGGGGTTCTCTCATCCCTAGTGTGGGGTTAGGGTTAGGCAGTCTGTGCTTCTTGTGAGGAGCAACGTCAGCCAAGATGAAACTTTTTTTTAAAAGTTTAAACTAAGTGTGTGTGTGTGTGTGTGTGTGTGTGTGTGTGCACAAAGATGTGCATGAATTATTTGTAATCTTAGGTAGGCGATGAGATGTTTTCTGACTTTTTCCCAGGCATCCTTACACTATTTCTGAAAACTTACTCATAGTAACTAATGCTATGGGAACACCTCCACGTGGGCACGAGTCTCCGAGAATGGATTCCTCCTCCCTTAGTACAGACCTGTGGGATAGATTTACCTACAGGAAGGTTTCTATACATAACGGACATACAGAGTGTCCGGAAGGCATTTTCTAACACTCAGCCCTCATTTATATTTGACCTTTCTGATGGACTTTGGCACAAGTTTGACTTCTAAAGTGTAAGAAACACAACATTATGACCAAAAGCAACTTGGGGAGGAAAGGCCTTACTTGGCTTCCGTATTCTGAGGCACAGGCCATGGACGGGAGTCAGGGCAGGGGATGAAGCAGAGGCCATGGAGGGGGGCTGCTTACTGGCCTGCTCCTCATGGCTTGCTCAGTCTGCTTTCTGACAGAACCCAGGACCACCTGCCCAGGTGCGCCACCCACAGGGGGCCAGCCCTTCCCACATTAATTATTAATCAAGGAAATTGCCCCGCGGGCCAATCTGACAGCCACAGTTTCTGTATTGAGGTTTGCTCTTCCCGGTTGTGGAGTTTTGAATGTAAATGGCCCCATAGGCTCATAGGGCAAGGCACTATTAGTAGGTGTGGCCTTGTTAGAGGAAGTGTGTTATGGGGTGGGGGAGTGATGGAGGGGGGCAGGGTTGAGGTTCCAGATGCTCAAGCCAGGTTTACAGTCTCCTCTTTTCCCTGCCAGCTGCCAGTCCAGATGTAGAACTCTTGGTTTCTCCCTCCACACCACGCTGTGCTTCCCGCCATGATGACAATGGACTACACCTCTGAACCTGTAAGCCAGCTGTCCTTAGGAGAGCGGTGGCGATGTTCTCTTCACAGCAGTAAAACCCTAACCAATACACCAGGTGGTTATAACCTGTGTCATGTTGAGTGAAAACAATACAAAGAGCCTGCCCTGCACAGCTCTTTCTCCTGTGCAGGGTTGGTATTGTAACCCACCAGACCCCAGATTTCAACTTGTCACACTGTATTCCTTTTCTAGTTTGATTACATGGAATCCTCACTCTGTTATTTGTTTTGCAAAACCTCATTGGCAACTGCAAAGTGAATGTAACAATCATTTCTTTGCTACAATTGAACCTTACTTTTTTTTTTTTTTTTTTTTTTTTAAATTGGGGCCTGAGCATGAGAACTCAATATCTTTCCTAGGCTAGTATTCAATTCCTGGTGATCCTCTTGCCTCAGTCTTACAAATAGCTGAGGGGTAAGGGGACAGTATGTGCCACCATACCCAGCTGTTGTTTTTCCTCCTCTTCTTTCTCCTCCCCACCCCTTCTCTCCTCCTTTTCTTTCTCCCCCTCTCCCTCCTCCTCTCCCTCCTCATCTTCCTCCTCCTCCCAATCTTTACTGATTTCACCTCTCAGAGGCAAACCAGAGTGATCCACCTTATGAAACAGAGAATGCCCTGGCTCTGTCAAGGTGGGAATAACTGACTGGTGGAGCCAGAGTTCATCCACAGACGACCTTCCTGTGAGGCCGTTCCTCTGCTGTGATCTGATCTGCATGCTGGTTTTGATCTTGGTTAGGTTCTCTGTTAAGCTCCTCCTTTAATTATTACAGAAACAGAGTTACCATCCAGGAACATAGTTCCGTCAAAGCTGCATAGATTGAAAATGGCCATACCAGGTTTTGAGCCCAGGCGCCTCTGTCTGACTCCAGTTCTGTGCTCTTGCCTGGATTATTACACAGGCTCCTCATTAGTTCCCAGAGATGGGTTTTGCATCAAGGCAACATTATCCTTTGGGTTTCACGATAAGATCAAAGCAAGGAACTGGAAGCCACGTTATCTTCTTCCTTCTGGTTCCAAAGGTGCCAACTCCAGGCTTCCCGGAAGCATGCAGTCTGTTAAGTGACCACAAGGTGGTGCTTTCGCACTGTCTGCAGAATGCAAGCGGATGGCCCAGTTCTTTTCTTGGTCTATGAGATGTGTTTTGTGGAGCTGCTTGAATTTAGTGGTCCGATTGAAGGCTTTAAAGTTTGTAGGAAAAGGACCAGGCCATGGCTGATATGATTCCATGAGCAGATTGGTCAGGGCAAGTAGGCTCTTCAACTAGACTGTAGTTTGAGATAACAGTAGTGTTTGGTCACTTCTTACTGAATCTCTTCTTAGCCCAGTTTCCCCACAGAGGTTCGTGAGTTTGCTCCAGAATCTGGTCTATAAGAGAGAGTGAATTAGGAGCTTGCGCATTCCCTCAACCACGCTTCTGCCCCTGTGGAGTGGTATTAATGACCAGATGGGAGACTTTACTCGTGGGCCTGAGGCAGTGCAGGTGTGGGAGGTGTGGCAGGGACATGGGTCAGCTTTTCCAGGATCTGAGAGGACGACTGAGTCTCTCCTCAATCTCATGCTCTGAGGACTAGGGACACTAAACCTTCTGGGCACGTGTGGATAGCAGTAAATCACGTATTCCTCGATCATAATGCACAGCAGACGACATCCAGAGAGAAGCCATTCACTAGATTCAAGGATCCTAAAGCCCAGGGAGATATAAACGTATCTAGAAAAATGGTATTTCATGTAATGGCATTGAGGTGTGTTAAATTATGAAGACTTATTCAGGCCTGGTTGGTAGAAATCCTGATGTGATTTGGTACCCGGGTATCCTTATGGAACTGAGTTTTTATTAGACTCTGTTTTCTTAATTACAAAGTAAGGTTAGGGGCTGGAGAGATGGTTTGAGACAAATTGCTTTTGCAGTAGACCCGAGTTCATTTCCCGGCATCCATATCAAATGGGTTACAGTCACTCCAGCTCTAGGGGATCCAAAGCCCTCTTCTGGACTCTATGGGTACTGCACTCACATGTGTATACACAGAACATGGCGGCAAAAATAAAATAAATCCCAATAACAACAATAACAACAAACCAATGATACCCTGTGTCAGTCTGTTTTGTGTTGCTATAACTGAGTACCTGATGCTGGAGAATATATAAAGAAAAGAGCCTCATTGAATTAACAGTTGCACAAGTTTAAGAGTATGGCACTGTCAATTGCCTGGTGCTGGTGAGGCCTCGTGTGGACAGTGTGTAGGAGGCAGTCATGGGTATAGAAAGCACCATGCGGGTGAGAAGGGAAGGAGGTACATATGAGTGGGTCTAGGCAGCCAAACTGTCCCCGAGGCAATGCTGGCTCCTCCAAGGACAGTCCCCTCCTAGTCTCTCCACTAGGCCCTGGCTTTTCTCGGTTCTGCCATGTCTTCCCAGAGCTTCTAGCCCACAAATTCAAATGTGGCAGATGATGTCAGTGTCTACTCTATAGAGCTGGTGTGACCAAGGAAGAACATGTATGTGTGAGGCACAAGGCTCTAGGCTCAGCATGGGCAAGTGTGAGTCTTGCCAATTCCTTAGTCCCCTGTGGGGTTACCATACAGCTGAACAAGTGACATGAGTTCCAAATGCTCTCCCAAAGGCAGGAACTGTGGGGAAGAACTGTAGAGACCAAGTTTTAGTTGGAACTAAGAGCACAGACCCAGGGGTTATGCCAGTGGGCGCTGAGGATGGGAAGCAGGCCTCCTCACTCTCACCACGAGGCCTGGGAAGTCAGTTAAATACTGTCTTAGTCAGGGTTTCTATTCCTTCACAAACATCATGACTAAGAAGCAAGTTGGGGAGGAAAGGGTTTATTCAGCTTACACTTCCACACCAGAGGAAGTCAGGAAGTCAGGACTGGAACTCAAGCAGGTCAGGAAGCAGGAGCTGATGCAGAGGCCATGGAGAGATGTTCCTTACTGGCTTGCTTCCCCTGGCCTTCTCAGCCTGCTGTCTTATAGAGCCCAGGACTTCCAGCCCAGGGATGGCACCACCCACAATGAGCCTTACCCCCTTGATCACTAATTGAGAAAATGTCCCACAGCTGGATCTCATGGAGGCACTTCCCCAACTGAAGCTCCTTTCTCTGTGATAACTCCAGCCTGTGTCAAGTTGGCACACAAAACCAGCCAGTACAAATACCTTCCTGGTTGTGTCCTCGAGGGACATTTATGTGGGGACTCAAGTGGAGTGAATGAAAACATTGCACTCAGCACAGAGAAAATAAGGGATCCTCACACAGAAGGTGGTATGGGGAGCGCACCCCGATGGCAAAGAGCTCAAAGCTACCTCCTGGCGCGGCTGAGGACAGTCAGGGCTAGCATAGAGAAGGGAGGTGTGTCACAGCAGGGCTCTGCCTTCCCCTCATTTCCAGGTTCCCACTTGAAAAGGCTTTGCCTCTGTGGGGCTCAGGGGCAGCTCCAGGAAGCATCTTTTTTTCTTTCTTTTCTTTTCTTTTTTTTTTCTCTGATTTAAGGACCCATCACTTGGACCCTTCAGCGACGGTGGACTGCTTCATGCATTGGGCTGCTCTAGTTACTGAGTGATCACACTATAGCCGACCTGTGGCTATACAGGTCTGGACAGAGCCCAAAGCTTCTGGGATAGTGTTGGTTAAGGGCTAAACCCAACAAGGGATAGATAGAGCCTGAGGGAGTCTGGTGCCACCCCAGAGCTTCCCTGGCTCCAGGAGGCTCCTTCCGCCAACAGAACTAGCAAGGCTGCATCGTGGGCACTTGGCTCTCTGCCCTCTCTCCCACCGCAGCCCTTTCTGGCATCAAGGGAAGGAGACAGTCAAAATAACACCAGAGAAGCATGAGTAGGATGCAGCCCAGGGTTTCCGTGGATTCCCCAAGCTGCCCTGTGCTTCAGCACTGCCCAGTGGCCCTGAGCTGGAATGTCAAAGGCCTGTATCCCATCCCAGGCTCTGAGGTAGCTAATGCCTTGCTTTCAGCTCATGTCAACCAAACGGCCAAGGAAAGCCTTCTCCTCTGCCCCCTGGAGATGTAGGCCTCTGTCTCTGTCTCTGTCTCTGCCTCTGCCTCTGCCTCTGCCTCTGCCTCTGCCTCTGCCTCTGCCTCTGCCTCTGCCTCTGCCTCCCTCTCTCTCTCTCTCTCTCTCTCTCTCTTTCTCTCTCTCTCTCTCTCTCTCTCTCTGTGTGTGTTTTAATTCGAATCCTTACAGAATTCATTTTTTTAAAATTTATTTTATGTGCATTGGTGTTTAGCCTGCAAGTATGTCTGACTAAGGGTGTCAGATCTTGGATTACAGACAGTTGTGAGCTGTCAGGTGGGTGTTGGGAATTGAACCTGGGTCCTCTGGAAGAGAGGTCAGTGCTCTTACCCGCTGAGCCATCTCTCCAGCCCCTGACTTTTGTTCTCTGGAAAGCAGAACCTGGTATCTAACTGGGCATCCATGCGGACAGACACGCGGTGGTGGAGGTGGGGCGGGGTAGTGCTTTTCATTTAGGACAAATGTCAGGGACCTGCACTCTCCCCGACAAACCGAGATTTATGGGCACCCTACTCAGAAGTGTGCCAGGTCTGTAACATCGCTGGAGAGCTCTTGGCTACGGTGCTATCTTGGACAGTGGCCTTAGGCTTTTCTAAGATAGGACCTACCCTGGGGTTTGGTGGGAAAGCCGCATCTGTCCCTGAAAGCTATAAAAGAAACTACTCTCTTTGTGTGGCGGAACCAATGTGAGTGCTGAGCCCCTGTCTGTCTTTAAGGGCCACCACGGCAGGGAACAGCTTTTCTGATGTAGAAATGACTGTTAGGTCATGCCTTTGAGGAAATAGCCCCCTTGGTGCTGGGGCAATTCTGAATATTGGTATCTTATCAGACAAGTCCGCCACCCATCCCTGAGATATCCACAATGGCCTCTGCTAAGATGAAATTCATGATTTTAAATCTGCCTTTGAATTGATTTTGGAAGTCAGCAGCTGGGATGGGTTCCACCTGCTGCTAACTAAAGTCCTGAGCCGAATCCTACAGCATCATGGCCATTTTGCTAGCGCTGGGAACCAGCTGCCTCTGCTCAGAGTTTATGTCCATCAAATGTGGGCCAAGTAGCGTCTCTGCCTGGAAGCTTGAGGTTCCCTTTGTTGGGCGGCTAGAGAAACCCTGCAGGAGCCTGTGGCTGGAGTGCTGTCCCGCTTCTTGAACACAACTAGATTTGACAGCAGTAAAATGAACCTGGCTCCCATTGTAGGCCTGTGCCACCATGTTGACTAAATGGCTGATCTCCATTCCATAATTAGCTCAGCCTAGGGCTAAGTCTTGCTGTCTGTAGCTTTCAGGCAGGCAGGAAGGTCACATGGTCATAATAGACAATGTACACTTCAGAGCAGAACATCTTCGGGCAGTCAGGTGTGCCCTCTACCATCTTTCCTCTACCACTGATGTGATGGTTTGAAGGAGAAATGACCCCATAAAGACAGGTATTTGAACATCCACTCCTCAGTTGGTAGCACTGTTTAGGGAGACGATGTGACCTTGCTGGAGGACACAGTCACTGATGTGGGCTTCGAGAGCTCATTGATAACCTCACCTCTTCCTTTTTTCTCTCTGTATTTGATGTTTGTGATTGAAGATTTGATCGCAGTTTCCTGCCGAAGCTGCAGGGCCTGCTGGCTGCTGCCTGACGCCATGGCTCCCTAGCATAACCTTCCCCCCCCTCCCGCCCCCAAGACAGGGTTTCTCTGTATAGCCCTGGCTGTTCTGGAACTCACTCTGTAGACCAGGCTGGCCTCGAACTCAGAAATCCACCTGCCTCTGCCTCCCAAGTGCTGGGATTAAAGGAGTGTGCCACCACCGCCCAGCTTGCATAACTGATTTTTAATCTCTCTGAAACCTTAAGCCAAAGTAAACTTTTTCTTTCTCTGCTACTTAGTTTCTTTTTGTCAACTTGACACAAGCTAGAGTAACTTGAGAAGAGGAACCTCACAATGGAGAAAATACTCCATCAAATTGCCTGTAGGCAAGTCTGTAGAACATTTTCGTGATTAGTAATTGGCGTGGGCTGGTGTCACCCCTGGGCCAGTGGCCCTGAGTCGGTTTAAAAAGCAAGCTGACCAAGCCAGTGAGCAGCATTCTTCCACGGCCTCTGTATAAGATCCTGACTTCAGGTTCTGGCCATGACTTGCTTTGATGGTAGACTGTGCTATGCAAGTATAAGCTAATAAGCCCTTTCCTACCCAAGTTGCTTGTGGTCCCAATGTTTTACTACAGCAATAGAAAAACAACTAATACACCATATGGAACGTGTAAAGATGGCTGACAGGAGGGCCTCACCGAGTCTCCGTTTCCTCATCTGGGATACAGAGCTACACTAGAAGCCCTGATGTGTGTCTCTGTGTGTGTGTGTGTATGTGTGTGTCCGTGCACGTGTGGTGGTATTATAAAGCCCTCAGCACAGGGGTTGGCTCACAATAAGCCACCCACAGGCTGAGAACACTTACCCAGAGCCAGCTGTTGTACTGTATGTAGATTAACATGCAATCCAGGCAGTGTCTTTGCCTCATGGACAGCAGAGCATCACCGTCCCCAGCATGTGGGGGTCATCCGCGCTGGCCTGAGGAAGAAGGCAGTGCTGGGCCCACAAATAACTGAACCCGCCTCTAAGGAAAAGGGAGCCACCTAGGCGATCCTCTGTTCCTCACTGTGCCGATTATGCAAATATCTCTATAGTCTAAGAGACTGGAACTTTTGCTGGACCTCACAGCCAGCATTAATAATATACCTTGAGGTCACTTAAGATTGCTGTCCTACTCGGTGTCTAGCCTGTTTGTTTAATCTGCCTTGAACAGAACAAGGTAACCAGCCAGCCTTGGATTTCCCACGCAATCAACTTTTACAGCATAAGCTAATGCAGAGTTCTGATCATAAGTTAAGTGCTCCTTCATGCCCCCCCTCTTCCCTGCCCCTCCCCTGCTCTTTTTCGCTGCCCCCTTCCCTGCCCCTACTCTTCTGTGCCCCCCTCCCTGTCCCAGACAATGCATATGTTTCATTTGCTGAAAGCATCAAATCTGAAAGTTGAAAGCAACCTTCTAAAATCCACCATAAATGTTAAAAGTAACCATTTACGGATACTTACTGGTGGATAAACAGTGATGTTTTTAGTACTTTTTGTTATTTGGATCAGTTGGGATCAGTTTGAGCCAGTGACTTAATCCCTTGTAAAACTCTGTTAAATGTTTCTCTAAAGTATCCCATTCCTTCCCTGTGTGATATTTTCTTTGTTGTTCAATAAAGACAGAGCCAAGCCCAGTGTTAGAGAGGGAGACACACAGAAGGCAGACACGGGGAGCAAAAAACAGAGAGTTCAAATCCGGACCACTCTCAGTTAACTGATTTAAGAGGAAGTATGTGTATGTCTTCCCTTCGTGAGACACTCGTGCATTATTGGTGACTCCGGTTAACACTAGTTCATTTAATCCACACGTTTCTGTGCCTGTGAGGAGCTTGCACCATTATCACTGAAGCACTTTGGAGTGTAGGAGAGCCTGAACTCCTGTTTGGGAAGATCCCTTGTTGGGGATGTGACATTTGCACGTTTCAGTGGGAGCCTGGGGATCTCCCAGAGGCTCTCATAGTGTCTTCCCGTGGTGTGGAGAGGTCCGGGGATAAAGGGAAACTTGGATGTCTCAGGTCAGCCAGTAAATCCATCTCAGGAGCAGGGGTTCTATGTGCTGAAAGCTCCCCTTGAGCTAGCACTAACATCTTCCCCCTGTTTCTCTTTCTTCATTAAGTCCAGTTTGAATCTCCATCAACTTCTGTCACAAGGAAGGATCCCTTGGTCAAGCCACACCCCTACCTTCAGGGGTCCTGAAGACAGAGTGCCACCAGCTGACCAGTCCTGTTTGTGGACAACAATGTCCTTCCCGAGGTTTCAGCTTCAGTGCTTTTGAAGCCCCGATGTTTTGTTAATGTAGCCTGCTGTGGCCCCAAACTATTAGGTAGAGAATTCTGGAAATAAACGATACCTCAGCTTGTAGGCCATTTCCATGTGGTGAAATTGTGCTGCTCCTGCTCTGTCCTTCAGGGACATGAGTTGCCTTTTTGTCCAGAGTCCATGCAGAATGCTCTGCCCTCCCGTTTCTCTGGAGCGACTTTGGTTGTCAGAGTGGCCATCGCAGTGTTGGGGTGCTTGTGTGACTAACTCTTATTTTGTTTAGTCATGAGGGTGAAGCAGTGGTAACTGACACATGCCAGGGAAAATCTGAGAGTGCTTCCTTTATTGAATGAGGTGATGTCCTACTGTGATTCTCTGATGCTATCATAAATGCCACAACCCAGAGCAACTCAGGGAGCAAAGCATTTTCCCAGCTTACAGGTTACAAGCCACTGTTGATGGGAGCGAAGGCAGGGAGGGACCTGGAGGCAGGCAGGAGGCTGAGGCAGAAACCATGGAGGTACAACTTACTGGCTCAGGGCCCAGGGCTTGCTCAGTTACCTTTCTTAAACAGCTTAGAGCCACCGGCCTAAGGATGACACCTCTCACGGTGGGCTGATATAGCATTTGTTAAATGCTACATCAACTGGCATTTAAGAAAATGCCTCACAGCCACAGCCACAGGCCAGGCTGATACAGACAATTCTCCAGTTGTGGTTTTCTCTTCCCAGAGGGCGCTAGGTTTACGTCCAGTTGGCAGCTAAAGCTGTGACAGATGAGTTTTTAGATTGGCTTGTGGTTTTGATAATCGAACCCAGGGCCTCACAGGTACCAACTGCTAAACTCCACGCCCAGGCTAGTTTTAGATTCCATAAGTAAAGAAATGATGCTTTGCAAGGGTGATCATCTACAGTGGGACGAGTTTGGGTTGCTATTGTACCCAGTGGATAGGTGAAACTTTCCAGCTCACAGACAGCAGTAACTACAGTTCCAGGGGACCCTATGCCCTCTTCTGGCCACTTTGGGCATCAGGCATACCTGTGTTACACAGACATACACATAGATGAAACATTCATATACATTAAATAAACAATCATTTAAGCTTGCCTTCTGGTTCGTCTGCTTAGCAACAACATAGTCTATATGTTCCCGGCTTCAGGTCTTCATGGTGGCACAGAGAACCCACAGAGAAGGAGCAAATATTTCGCCTCGTGCCTTCACAGCTTAGGGGAGGTTTTAAATGAAGATGCCCCAGAGACGGTCCCTGGCCTCTGAGAACATATCTCATTAGACATTCCCAACTGCTAATTACAGAGCAAGTCCTGCAGTAATTCAAGGCCAGTGAATCATCCTGACAGGTATTGAAGCTGACACCGGAAACGAGGCCTCTTGGGTTTGAGTCGCCCTGGGCCTCTCGGGGGAAGGACCCACGCTGGGCTTAATGTTCAGCCGTTTCCATCTTGAAGTATGTCATTTTTCTTTCCTGTCACTCAAGCATTTTTTTTTTAAGCTGTCAGAAATGAGTTGTACATATTCATGTAGTACAGGGTGACATTTCCGTACATGGTTACCGTGCATAATAATCAGACCAGGTAATTAGCATACACCATGCCTCAAACATTAACCATTTCCTTGTACCACAAAACATTCAAGTCGCCCTATTTAAAATATGTGGCAAATTAATTATTTTTACCTAAAGGTCCCTTTTGGACAGGGAGCAAACTGTGTAGTCGGTTCTAACCAGAGTGGAGGTGGCCAGACAGGGTGAGCAGGTGTGTGTGGTATGCAGAGTATGTGCAAGGCGAAGTAAGTCTAGAACTTAGGACAGCTTGAGTACAGAGCCTCACGCATCAGCTGCAATGGCATGGCGGCAGGGCTCTTTCTACAGACTGCTTTACAGCAGGCCCTTGCTCACTTGTGAGGGCCTATGGCTACACCAAGCTTTGGGGCCCTCGGGGG